>NW_015374029.1:247849-766106 GCF_001272555.1 Dufourea novaeangliae | reverse complement strand
GTTCTACTGTCCTAACGTTCTACTATCCGAACATTGTATTATCCGAACGTTCTACTATCCGAATATTGAAATCCACGAACATTCTACTATCCGAACATTGTATTATCCAAACGTTCTACCATCTGAAAGTTCTACTGTCCTAACGTTCTACTATCCGAACATTGTATTATCCGAACGTTCTACTATCCGAATATTGAAATCCACGAACATTCTACTATCCGAACATTGTATTATCCAAACGTTCTACCATCTGAAAGTTCTACTGTCCTAACGTTCTACTATCCGAACATTGTATTATCCGAACGTTCTACTATCCGAATATTGTATTACCCGAACGTTCTACTATCCGAACATACGTATAGTACTTTCGCCCTACATAAACCTATATAAGCCCTATCCTTATAGAAACGGAAAAAATACCGGTATTTATTTCAGTTTTCGGTAACATATCGGTTTCAGTATAGCTTCGATGGCATAATACCGGCATCAAAATCATACCGGTTTAATTCCCTGCTGAATTTAACAATTAGTAAAGCTACGAAATCGCAAATAGTAATTTTCTAACTTAGGAAAAAGTTACCCCAATTTACGGTACCCTATTTATTTCACAATACCCGACACACCAACATCTAAACTTTTATCGTACCACATGTCCCACACTCCCCGTCACTCACAAGACATCGAATGCAACAATAACAACTGTAATAAAGATAAGGAACAAGTCAAATCCAGTAAGAGCCAACGTGACCAGAATAACATTGAAAGAAAAACCTCTCGTCTCGCGGCGTGAAGTCGAGTGTAAACCGAACCGAGCTAAAACAATGGATGCGCCTGAATGAAAAGTACGGATCCTCACCAATTCCAGCCGGTTCCAGCCAGTCGTCGAACGAAACAGAAGGAAGCGTGGGCCGCGAACAATTTCACCGTGAACGTAACGGCTCTCCACCGACGTAACATCTCCTTCGTCGCCCGCCAGGATTTAGCGCCTCTCGAACGTATCCCTCTGTCTCTTTCACGCCTACGAAGGAACCGGCGGCAGCAGCGGCGACAGATGAGTCAGAACGAATGGGCGGATTCGCCTTGCAGGCAACACAGTAGACTCGGGGGTAAGCACTCGATAAGGAGAGCAACCAGGGGGATGGAGGACAGAAAGAGAGAGAGAGAGAAAGGGTCTTGAGGGATGTTAGGATTTTCTGCTCCTAGACAGAAATAGTATAACCGGGTAATTCTCTCTCTCCGAGGTCCTGACCCAAACGAAACTTTCGGCAGCGAGCTATTTCACGTCGAATGATCTCTCTGGGCTCGACGATCCGATATTCGTGGACCACCCTGACGCTTCGACACGTCGACACGATTTTTCGTTCCGGGCGTCCGGATGTTGAATTCTATGGAGGAACGTCGAATTAACGAAATTTTGATTGCGGTTTGTGAAATTGGGGTTAACACTGTTTTTTCGAGTTCTTGTGACTAGGTTTGATGGAATACTTTGGTGGTTGAAGGAATTCTAGAATAATGCTAAGTGTATACTCTATCTGTGGAAGTTAAATGTTGATAGGAGAAAAATAGTACTTGATTTTCGCATCCCCGATTTCTTTAACCACTTCACAAACCCTGATTTTTCTATTCTATTTATATAATCTACCCATTATCCTATAAATCTATTATCCAAATGAAAGAAATTTTTATTTCGGTTTGTAAAAATAGGGGGTGGGTTAACACCTCTTGTCTTATGGGTTTGGTTGTGATTACGTTTGATGGAGCTACTTTATTGGTCGAAGGAATTCTAGAATTATACTAAGTGTGTATTCACCTGTGGAAGTTAAATGTTGATTGGAGGGAAATCGTACTTAATTTCGATTTAAACGAAACGAATGATGTTATAGTCTGTTAGGTTTGTACCATGAGACTCATAATAAAAATTTAACAAACAAAAACATTCGTTTAATTAAAATCAAATTCTATTTTCCTACTATCAATGTTTAATTTCCACGGTACTGGGTTAGTTTGAGTCAGTCTGACTCAACATTGCAAGGCTACTGCGATGAGTTTAACTATGACGTTTCGCTGCTTCACTGAAAAAAATTCCTTTGAGTTTAATTAGAATTTATACAGGCGTTGGTCTGACACTCAATGTGGTAAAAGTTTTTAATAGTTCGTAATTGACGCTAACGGTTGAAAAGACGAGTGGAATACAAAAATACTTGAAGAGGGCTTTAAAAAATTTTCTCCCAACTGTACGATGTGTTTTCGTAAAAATATAAAGTTCATTCATTTCGAAGCGAATTAGGGTCTAAGGAAAATTACAAATTACTTTGTACTATGGTTCGAATCCAAGGAAAATGAGTATCCTGGCTCTATTCGCGTCCCCGATTCCTTCGACCACTTCAGAAACCCTGATTTTTGTATTCCACTTATATAACCTAACCATTCCGTGTATTATATATGCGCTCGCAAAGACGTACGTGCCTGATATTTTGCCGGGGAAATTATAGTTCTTCGGGAATGGCAAGTGGCGATCGTGCAACCTTTTTCGTGTAGCCAATAATCGCGATGTCAGTACATATCGCGCTGCCACACTCTTATTCTGTATGTGGCACAATGCATGACTACGATAATTAACCCCCGGACCAGTAAATAGGTATTAATTTTTTTCTTTTGGAAAATCGTGTCCGTCCGTGGCTGTGCATGTAAAATTGTATAAGCTATCTCTTTAGTTCCTTATCTACGTGTAAATAATATGTACAGACTCCTTACATTGACTACGTGTTGATTTTACATTGATGGAACATTGTTCTATGACAAATTATCGATGCCAAAAAATGAACGTATACGAAATTAAATTTCTAATGGAACGAAGATTGTTCTGATGCTGTATACTAGGGCAGAATCGTGTTTTATCAACTAAAATTTGAGCAAAATTGTAATTATTCAGGGTAGAATGTAACATTGAGTAAATATTTATCTTAATAATTATTGTATATTCGGCATGTAATTCTACTCAGTTTTAAGTGAACAAATATCACAAGGTACAGATGTTTTAATTACCTGACACCTATTGAATCAACTATATACTCATTATAAGCTGATACTGCGTTCATGCAAAATATAATTTGCAATTTCTTCTCAGCCAATTTGTACTATTGAATTTTGTTTTGTATAAGTAGAAACGCAACGTCTTCTTGCAAGTAAACTACCATAAAAACTTCTTTCACGATAAATTTTATGTTCTCACCCACATAATTTTTAAAAGAATAAAAAATCATTCTTGTAAAAACCGTATTATTTCACAGTTTAGTCCTGAATAGGTCAAGTTACATAAAAGAAGTACACAACACACAAGCATATTTTTTACCAAACTCGAATTAACCCCATTCCAGGCAGCGCAAAAACCACCACCGGATGAAATAATACCGTATACTCCTCGATATTTCCTCGGATCGTCGCCTCGATCCTGGAATAAACCGATTACCCAAGGCGTCGCCGAAGAAAGCCGCCGAATAAGGCGTCGATCGGCTGAGATATCGACGCGATCCGTCAACGTTACGAGGTCCCCCCGCAAAAAAAAACCCCCCCCCCCCCGCCACTAGTCTCACTCGTGGGAAATCGTGTCCACGAACATATTCGTTCTCTTGTTGTTTTTTTTCCTCTTACGCAACGTGAAAAATTCCAAAGGAATTTTCAGATTTCACCTAGGCGATTTTTTACCGTGAGTAGCCAGCTGAGGGAGGAAATCCGTGAGAAATCCTCGATCTCGTCTTTTCTCCACCCTTAACAAGGCGAATGGTGACCAAGAGAGTCACGAATAAAAAAAAAAAATGAAAATAACAGTAAGCAGCCTCGAGGAGGGAAAACACCATAAGTGACCCGAAATTACGTTCGTTTCGTATTCATGAACGATCCAAGTGTTACTGGTATCGATCGATCGGACCTCATCTATTGTCCAACGTAACCCCCCCCCCCCCCCCCCCCCCCCCCCTCGTTTCCTTAACGGTGCATCTTCCTCTCGTATGGCGGGGTCCCCACGTGCACGCGTCATTTGAATACGCGACGCATCCCCGCCGCTCGACTCTCCCCTATTATGTGTAAATTGTATTATTTTTACCCCAAATACATCTCGCCCCGAGCGGCCGGCTTCGGCCTCTGGGGTCAACAGGTCAAATTGCACATGTCCACCGAAAGTCACCCCCGGCACGCTCGCGTCCCTGCGACAACCCTCAGGCACCCCTCTCTCTTTTTCCCCTGAAAGTCACGTATACTCGTACTGGAATCGTCCAGAGTGCCTAAGATTTTTGCGGCTGAAAAAAAGATGAGAAGGCTGAAGTTGTGAATTCCGGAGATTTCGTCGTGTCATGGTTTTTTTAACCGTGGGAAATCGGACGGTTCGGGGACTGGGATTACCTGTACGGGTGAGTTACGCGAAGAATTGGAGGGTTTATTGGTGTATAGTAATTGAAAAAATGGGGAATAATGCTTGATTAATATTTAGAAATTCTGCATTGTTAGGGAATAGGAACTTTGTGTTATTGTTTCTATAAGGGAATGTGTGATAAGTAGACTGAGAATGTTTATGCAAATTTGCAATTATAGGTAATTGTATCTGAAAATTAAAATAGATCATTGAATTCTGGACTACACATAGATAGTACTAAACTTCATTGAAACGTTTATATAGAAAAAAGAAGAATTAACAAAGTACCAAATTAGTAGACCCTATAAGTGTCAACAATTCCAACTTCAGCAATTAGAATATATTATTTATTACTAGACTGCGGATTTCATGCATTTATAGCGTATATGACTGCTTAAGACTGAATATGCAAACATATTTAATCAAGTTTGATGAGGTCTTCATTTTATTTTGACCTTAATAAAAACCTTATGAAAGTAAAATAATTTTTGTTTCATAACAGTTTTCCTAAAATGATCCAGAAAGATTGATATTTGCATAAACATTCGCTGTCTATTTATTACACTTTCGGTCCATTATTAAAATTGTGATAAGGAAAACTGAATATTGTGTAGTATATAAAAACAATGAAGGCTTTCTAAATTGTTGACATTTTCCACATTTCTAAACACCGGATTTGCTTCGAATTCTTCATATTCTATTCTTACGTATTAGTTTCAAAACTTTTCCATCCTCCTTCCTCCACCCTACTTTCAGCAACTCTTGTTCCTTAAAAACAACCACCAACAATGGCCAGTTACATACTCTCGAAGGAAAAAATGTTCTACAACTTGCGTTTCTTAAAAACAATCACCAACAATGGCCAATTACATATACACCCTCGAAAGAAAACTCTCGAAAGATGACAGAGCGTATGGAAAGAAAGTGACAGCGCTGGAAAGTGAGTGAAAAAAACTGTAGTGAAAAATCGGGACAAAAAAATCCGCGACATGGTCGCAACGGTAGAAAGTTAACGAATCTTGCGTGAAAGGGGTAGCGGTGTTTCGCCCTCAGCGTTCACCGGGGCGTAATAATTTCTCGCGTGATTTTAAAACCGTAAATTTTTTACCTTTTAACCACCGGGCTGCAGGCACCGTACCTTTTTTCTTCATACTTTACCAGGTCGCGCAGCCCCGTAGCAGTTGTGCTCGCTCATGAGACGTTGTTTTTGCGACAACAAAAACAACGATGTATTCTGCGCACCGTGCTGTATCTCGATCGGTTATCATTTCACACCGATTATAATAAAGCGCTGGTTAGACGAAAAAAAAAACGAAAAAAAAAAGACGAAATGCAAAAAAAAAAAACCTGAAAACGTAACGGGGACAGTGGTGGAAAGAGGGGGGACAGGGGGATGTAGTTAGACGCGAGAGACATCGGGGTGGAGGACTGAAAAAATATATATACGGACCATACTGGAACGGCAGAGAAAAAAAAAACGTCCCGTTCGGGGACCCTCGAGGTCTGGCGCGGATCTTAAATAAGTATATAATAATGCTGGCCTGTTGGGGCGTTTTTAACCCCTTCCTCGCGAACTTCCTTCGTCGCATCGAACTCTCTCCCGTCGTATTCTATTTTTTCTTTCTCTTCCCTCTCTCATCCATCAGGATGAATCGCACCGTGGTTCTTCCCCACGGCTAACGGATAAAATCTAAATTAACTAAATTAAGGGCCCGGGGGCCTCTTTCACCTCGTTTTTGCATACGATTTATACACAACCTTTTTTTCCCCGTACCAGCGTTCGAACAAAAAAAAAAAGGAACAGGAATGGAAAAACGACCGGTTTAGAAGGAGAAAGCGAGCAAACGGTGTTCCTTCTTTTCTTTTCTCGCGAGGATATATCCCGTTCTTTCGTTTCCTAGGCGCGCGCAGCAGTTTGCGCCGCTTCTCGCATCGTTCTCCTCTATAACCTCGCGGAAGATCGTTGAAAGGTCGATTTACGGTTATAAAATTACTCACGTGAAATTCGGGACCGTGGCGCGGCGCTTTTACGAGCAAGATTTATGCCCGACCCTCGCGCGCGCGCAGAGGGTGTACGACGTGTCAAGGAGGAAGAATGGAACCGCGAGAGATGAAGGACTTCCAGGGAAGCCTCGTTTGCAATTACGTTACTTACGCGAAAACAGCTGGATCTGGGGTACTGGAACCGCGTCTGATCCATTTTCTCCTGGAAAAGATAGAAAAATCAGTGTTAGAGTCTGTAGTATATTCGTTACGAATTTGTTTAGGTGGAAATAATTCTGAGAGATGTGGAAAGTGCACAGGACTGCTCAAAATATTGGGACCACTTGTAATTAGTCTGTATTATTGAAGAAATAAACTCTTTCTCAGTTAATGTAGGTAAACTTAACGTAAATTTTTGTAATGTACCACTTCATTTCTTTAACATTATTTCTTTTTCTACTTATGTGTATATGCACATATTATCTTGGAAATTTATAAAAAGTGAGGAAATATTTTATCTTCCTATGTGACAAAATATGACTTCACCTTTGGTCGAGTAGATGATACAAAGTCTTTTTCCTTTTGGCATGTTCAAAAATGTACACATCCTGTTCCAGTATCAATGTCCTAATATTTAATAAAAGTATTTATTTCTGTTTTATTCGGTGTGATCAGAAATAAACGTCAATATTTTCATCTCCTCATTGTAAAAAATAGTAATAATCAAAGCATCTGTGTATTCATTGTCGAACTATGAACGCCCCCCTCATTAGCACCTCAAAGACACATTCTTTCTGCTTCTCTTATTTCCCAATCTTTTTTTGCAGTTAATGAACGGATATACTGTTTCGTGGATAAAAAAAAAGGTCACGATTTTGGCAACAACGGGCGAGGGTGCGAATACCGTCTATTCAGATCCGGTGACTTTTTCACGGAGCACGGTCACGTTCTGTTTGGTCATTTTTCCAGTAGCCACCCTCTTTTTTGACCGTTTGACCATATGTGACGGTCACGGGGAATCCGGTCGGATCGATTGATTTTGCGCAATAAAAGACAGGAAAACCCCCGTGAAAACGTGAACGGGCATGAATGGCCGCCTCGTTTAGCCTAGTCAAATTATGACGCGGCGGCGGTGTTGACCTTCGTTGTAATGATACGTTAAGTTCGCCCTGCGGGAGAACGACCCTCGAAAAGAACGGGAAATCTGTCGAACCGAGGGACATTTTTGGGTGTGGACCGAATTTGTCCGTTCGACAAAATACTGCACTTTTGCTAGAAATATATTCTGTTTTAGTCGACTTCCAAAATTATCTTTTACAGTAATGAATTTATTAGTCGTGGAAAATTAGTTTATAAAATAATATTACGTATACTCATATTCCACTATTTTGTATTAATAAAGCTGTAAAATGAATTGCTTTCGAAATATCTTCTCATTTTAAAACGATAACGAGGGTGGGTATTGTTGCAGAAACAGAGTCTTTTAATTTCTTCAAAATAAATATCAGGTTGGTAAAACATAGTAAATTATTTATTGGTGTACCTAGTAGATTAATTAACTACTCAAAGCTACCTGCAACCTTCTAACGTCTACTAATACAATATATAACCATGTATAACAAAACACGATGAAATAAAATCATTACCAAAGATCAGCAGAATTTTTTTTATTTTCAACCCCCTCCAACTCAATGCATATTGTAATGTACGATAATTTTAATGTATGTGTTGAAGCTATAATACATACATATTATATATTATATACATTGCAATGTACAAATGGACTAAAGCAAACATAAAATAGCTTCAGGAGAAGCATTAAAAATTTTGTACATTGCAATGTGCACTGGGTTTGAGGGGGTTATCCTAATTAATTCCTCGCTAAATGAAACTTCCTTTTAAATCTGAATCTCGTAAAACAATCTATGGATATTTAATTTTCATTTGTGCAGAATACAATCTACTTAAAGTTTAAAAACAACTTCTACTCAACGATCAACATTTATCATATATCACAATTTTTCAATTACTTCTGACTTATTCTTCCCAGCCACAAAAAGAATGACCCTACAAAGATCTAACAATCAGCTCCACACTCCATATGCCCCAAGCAAACCGATCACCAGATCCGAACCGCAGACGAAAAGTAAACGGAAAAGCAGCAGCGGGTGAAAGTGGTCCGTGGCGCGAGATCACCGACCGATCAATGAACGTATTAGCGCAGGGGTGGTGGAGGGGGGTGGTAGGGGGGATTTCGTGCGATTCAGCGGAAAAAATACATTTGTCAGGGAGTCCACGATCCTCAGCCGGAGGATCTCTATCCGGGAAGATTAATTACTCCGTCGGTTGCCGGCGAATAATTAATTAACGTCGGGAATAATGAAATGGCTCGCCTCCGTTTTTTGTTTTCCGCTGACCCTGCGCGCCTGTCGTGACGGCGTAATCAAAGGATCGACGCTCGGTGACCCTCGACACTGACCAAAGGATCAGTATAAAACCGAAGAAGAATATCCACCTGTCGACCGGACCCTCGTCGCTCTTTAAACCCCAGAAACTTGTTTCCACGTGGACGAACATCACACGGTATATTGCCGCCTTTTGTCCCAGTGCCGTTCGCAAGGTACGTTTTCGAATTCGAAAAAAAAAACGTCACACACCGTGAGACACGAGTTTTTCATCCCTGGGTATCGTGATCTTGTCGGTTACCGTCGTCGACGGTTTTTTTTTCTCATGATGTTTGCAGAAGGGTTACGTTACACGGATCAGAACGTCGTGGCGTCTCTGCTTACCGTAGCGGCCCTATGCTAAATAGGGGTGGCTCGTTCGAAAGGAGGGAAAAAAAAATATATTAATAGCCATCCAGCCTCCTCCTGGGACGTTTTTTTCCCCTGGCGCAACCCTATCCCAGCACCCCTGTGTCTCCTATCTTCTTTTTTCTTTCGTTTCTCCACGGTCACCCCTATAACGGGCCCCCGTGTGCGGTAAGATATACCCGTGATAGCGCGACGGCCCAACCGACTTTTTCCTACCCCCGTGGCCATCTTCCAAATGAACAGTCGCCTCTCGAATCCGTCTAGAGTGCCCGTCCATATTCTATCGAGGAGCATCGAATAATAAATATCGATACGGGTTCAACCCTTGCCCCGGGGTGAATTATTCGAGGGTATTTTTGTGTTGGCCGAGAGACACACGAGGTTTTCGGGTGGTTCGTATACTCCATTGAACGAGGAAGAAGAAGATTTATCTTCGAATACGGTTTACTGGAAGTAGATGTCGGACGTGAAACGCAAGTATCAACCCTTGGAGTATTGGGGAGTTCGGAGGTCCCGTGGAAGAAGCACGTAATGGGTCAATATTGACCCGTATGTATTCTTCTTCATCACTCGAGTGAGTGATTCTTGCTTATCAAAAGTGACATTTCGAACTGTACAGAGTATTTTTTCAGGGAATATTAGTTAACAAAATATTAATAAATGTAACTACTTGATGATTGTTGGTCGTGAAATAAAAGTCATATAAATGAAAAATGGAAACTAAAGCTCATTTTATATACTACTTAAGTCTTACAGGTACGAAAGTAAATGAAGGCGGTATTTCCAAACAGAGGGAATATACTCTTGCTCGTAACTATTAGGATACTTATCAAAAATGCAGTAAATATTACAGGACCTTGCAGAATTGCTGAAGGTCTACAAGAAACATTGTTCAAGAGATATTAAAGCTCGATGGGTAACCCTTGTGTTAAGTAATAAACTTAATCTTACGAAACATTACCTTATCTTCGTACAAACCAGGTGTCCTAATACATTTTTTCTCCAACATATAAAACTGAATAATCCTGCCCAAAGGATTAAATTTCTCGAGAAATCCGTATCGCCTTATCGGCTCCAATATGAAGAATCGTCGGCCTAAGGCAGTCACCATGAGCTTTTAAAAAAGTGAATCAAGGCAGACCCTGTGTTCAGACATGGTAGTTTCAATCCTCCATACTTTCCAGAAACATTCTATTCCATCGAGCACCCGGACATAAGGGTGCAAAACGCAACACCCAACAGCCATCCTGCCAATTCAGCGTTCCCGTCACGGTGAAATCATCAGAATCAACGCTAGGACCGTCATCCCCAGGCCGTCAGTCTGCCAATCTGCAAATCTGTCCGCAAACTAGGAAAATCTCCGGGCCCATAGTGTCGCGTCGAAAGGGTTGCGTAGTCACGGATTCGGGCTGTTTTGACGATTCCGGTGTCGCCCGGTTGGAGCAGCTGTTGTTTTGTTGCGCAAGCAGGGCAAGCAAGGCAAGCAAGCGAGTAAAGCTGCCCGCGGGGGATTTCCATGGGGGTGTCTCGGACGTCGTTCGTTGTGTCCGTCGGTCCGTCTGTCTGTTTTCTGTCTCTTTTTCTCTCTCCTAAGCCTGAAAGGGTTCCCTGTTATGCTCGCCGTTCACGCATGTGGAACTGAAAGGCCGACCGTTCTGCGACTCCCATTATATCACCTATCACCTTCGTCCACCCCCTCGAATACATATGGCCCCGTCTATGGGCTACATGGGGGCGCGTCATCTTGCAGCTTGCGCAATGATCAGGAGGATGATCCTGTCTCTCTTTCTCTCTTGCCTCCCTATTCCTCTCTGCGTGTTGAGTTCACGGGGGCCACGCGTTGACGCGCTCGTATTCCATTAGCGTCTGCAACCGAGAATCGGCTGAACTTTTGGGGGTAGATTAGAGAAATGAACGGGGATGACGGTACGGTTTTGACGATCTTGATGGGAACCGTGTCCTACCGAGGAGGTTTGTTTATTTCTTTCGTTGAATTTGTTTATCGTTTCTATGTGTTAGGAAACTTGATGGGTGATGTTGTTGTGGAGATTGTTGGGGTTGGTTGTTGATAATTAGAGGCTAGGATGTGACTGAGGAATTGTTGTAGCGATAATAGGATTTGTTGAGCAATGTTCGTGAGTAGAAAGAGTAACTTAGTGGGTATATACAGACTCCTTTCGATTATTGTCGGCTAGTTGTACACGATTATTGTACAGGCGTTATCCCCACCACTGGGGATGCGTTGTCCGTTAAGTCTCCGCTTTTAAAACACGAATTTAGAAGGGCCTGAAGCATTTTTCCCTATAAGATTATTGTTCTGGCGTGGACCTGAGTTCGGGACAATAATCGAGAGGAGACTGTACCTATTTTTGGTGGATTTTAGAGGCATGTGAAAATTGGGAGGTTTATAAGTGCAATATTAATACGCTTTTGGGCGTCAACAATTGGTAGAATATTTTTAGGAGTCTTCCAGAATACACACTGTCGTTGACCAGGGACAGTAACAAAGATTGGTTTGTGTGTTACGATGTCATAATTGTTTTTTATTGAATTTTTCACCTGGTCTAAGAATTCTTCAGGGAAAATTATCCAATTGCACTGAATTTATTTTTCAAGGCATATAATGTTAGTGACATATATTCACTTGTTTTTATTAGCATTCAAAAAACCAAATAAATACTTTATATTTCACGAGAAAGTAATGAAGTATTAGGCTGAAAATTAATGACTTTATAGGACTCTTTGCAAGGTTTATTAATAGTTTACGAGTCCTTTCCAGTTTCCCAATGATACGAACGAGAAATTACGCTCCTGCTATACTCCGTAAGTTATTTGATACATTTTTACCCCTTTACACGTTAAAATATGTTTGTATCCGCCATATACATTTAGTGCAATAAAGTTGTCAAAAACCTTAACCTTCATGAAGATAGAATGAAGAAGACACTCAGAATCTTTCAGTGCAGAACAGCTGAAATTAATAATTCTAAAATATTTCACATCTTTTAATTCACGTTACTTATTTATTAGAATACTAACTTATAATTTATTACATACAGTATTATTTCTGTATATTATCATATTGTTCATTATGAAATGACAAAACATACTAGAACCACAAAAAGAATACAGAGGGCATGTACATTAACCCTGAAGACCATATACAATTATAAAAAAAATCATATATAACAAATGTAAGACGCCAAACGTTGTCAAATCATCATCACTCACAGAGCACACTGAAAAATCCAATCAACAGCTGCCCGTCACAAGTCCCCATTCCTCAAAACGTCAGAATAACTCACTGTCTGCTCATTCCCAGAGAGGTTTCCACATATTATCAAAAAAATTCAATGTCCAAGCACCAAACGTCCACATCTCCACTCCCCCGCCCCCCCAATCCCCACCACCAACAATAAATTTCGGAACAAAAATAATTCTCCCAAGTTAGCCACCCGGAAATCAAGCACCGCGATCCACCGAAGATACGCCTCTCCCGTAAGCGCAATTAAACGGCCTTGTTCGAGAGTGCACACATACGCATACCCACGGGTGCCTCGGTTATTGAGCATTCATTAAGACCGGCGTTAACAGGCTAGAAACTACGATGAGGGCAGGGTCCACGTGCGAATATCTTCTTCCTAGGCGCTTCCTTTCCTTCCCCTCCCTCCCTAAACCTCATCCATCCTCTAGTACCTCTTTCTCCGTTTCCTACGTCGGCGACCTCCAGTCGCAGGACTGCAACAACCTCACCTGGTCTGATGGACTCTACACACCAGACGGAGACAACCAAACCTTCCTGGTTACTACTCGCCTTTCTCTCTCTCTCTCTCTCTCTCTCTCTCTCTCTCTCTCTCTCTCTCTCTCTCCTCGTCTCGTTCGCCGCGCGTTAATTATGAGGAGGCTTCCGGCGATCTAGATTTCATTCTTTACCCGCGCCGCTTAGGCACCGGGAAATGATAATAGGTACGTGACCCATGGTGGTCAGTTCACACGAGAAACGAGACTACACTTCGGGGAGGGCATACATATCCCGGTGCACACGGCCTCCTCCTCTCTGTTGTGTGCCGAGCAACAGCAGCAGAGGCCGCCGGGGCCTCAACGTTGACGTAGGAGTGGGGGCCGTTCGGGTAATGAGCGGGAGAGGTGGGGTGGGGGGGGACAGACAGCGCGTACCTCGCGCCGACTCGCGCGTTATACGGCAGCGGTGGCGAGGAGGCACCGGTGTCAGCGGCGTTCCCCCCTCCCCATCGACTTCCACAATGCGCCTTGTACTCTCCCACACTCAAGGAGTCTCACGCCCTCACATCCTCCCGCTCTGAGCGGCTCGCCGAGAGGAAACCGAGGAGGACCCCGCGAGAGCGCGAGTGACGACGACGACCAAGTCCGCGGGCATTTCACGGAGGCGACCTCTTCTACGGCGAGACCGACCGATTCCACACCGTGGCGAACATGACCGAGCGCAGGAGGGGACCACCGTGAAACCAGCGCGATTGCAAAGTGCAGACGTGGGTAAAGAACGGAGAACAGACCGCGCGATTCTTGTTGACTTTTGGAAACTTTCGAACGGACACCTGTTGAGAGATTTCGGGTGTACGGTGGCGCACGGTCAGGACCGGTGCTACCATTAATGGGCTGTGCTAGTGTCACGGCTATATAATAAGGCAACATTTGGGAATTTTTTAAAGAAAAACTATTGGACTTATCAATTTGAATAATATATATATATATATATATTTACTAAGTAATATTTGTAAAGTATGCTATATTTTTATAAAGTAGAAACAATGTATTTTTTAAGAGTTACAGTTGGTTTGTGAGAGCGTTTTAACGAAATTTTCTTTTCATGGCGGCCATAGTATAGACTCTTGTGGTTGTGTGAAATAAAAGAAACAAATATTTTCTTAATTTGTATGTGTGTGACTATAGCCTGTACCAGAATAATTTAGAAAATTTGAGAAATAAAAAAATGGCGCCTTCCTAAACAGAAGGTTTAATTTATTTGAATAAAAATGGCTGGTTTTTTAACCCGTAAACTTGTAATTTTTAATATATCGAAAAGCTCGTGGTACGGGCTAGAATGACACACCTGATGAACAGATATGCCAAGTTTGAACTAAATTGGTCAATTAGTTTTTAAGTTATCAGGGCCGCGCATTAAGAAAAAGTAGCTTCGAAAAAAACGCGATCAAAGTTTCAAGTACTGTTTTAGAGCATAAAAATAGAAATGTTTCATACTTACAGTTAATCACCTATTCCAGGCTATATAATACACCTTCTTCTTAAAAAAATTGTTGCAAATTGCAAAAAAGAAAATTCCGATTTCCTAAAACCGTCACACTAGCATAGCCCCTTAAGGTATTCTAGGCAGTCTCCTAGGGCGGAAACCATGAGAAGGCGCAAAAATCCAGCCGGTCTTATTGAACGGTGCAGCAGATATTCTAATAAGAACATTTTCTTTAACGTAATGAATATATTTTAATACTTACCATTTGCATAAAAAATTAAATTTCTAAAAATCCCTATGTATTTCTTTAGTGAATTTTATGTTGAACACAAAAATGTTTCGCATTTTGTTAGATCAAATAATTTTCAGGTTATCCTGCACGCAGATTAGGTGCTCACTTAAAAAGGGCCAAACGTGGATCAGTCTCATTTTTTAATTGCCATCGATGCGCCTATTCGGGTGCAACTGGTTTCTTAATATGACACTTGTATATTGCAATAAAGAATAGTAGTATAGGTTAGTAGGAAGATTTCATTTATAGTACATACTAAGTTTTATTAGTATTGTAACAAATCAAGTATCAGTACTAAGAAAATTGGTGTTTGGTCTGCTGTGCTAGATTATAATGCAACGTTTTAACGATTGATAACAACATTGTTTCTTGAATATATTAAAATACTAGATGGTTTATCAGATACCCAATTAAAATTCAGTACTCCTATATAATTATATTTCTCACGATTATATTATACCTTCAACACACGCAAATCTCCATAGAATCCGCTTTCGTAAAAGTCGGAACTTAAATAAAAAGCAAACTTTCCTAAGTAACATCAATTATTAACTATCGAAACGTAAAAGGCTAAGAAAATATACACATTTACAAAAATCCAAGGCGAAAATGCCACTTAATTTTCAGAGAAACATCCTGACCACCGATTATATCGTCTGACTAATCAACAGTGATTAAAAAATCCCCAACGAACAAAAGCTTTCATTAAAAAAAGAAAAGATATGCTGATCAAGATTTAATTCATTTCATACAATACTTTCCTACGAGTACTAAGACTTCACTCTGAAACTTAAAATTCTGTCACACAATAATGATTGTTATCGTATTAATGACTTGAACGTGTGAAGCACGCTGTCCATACGCAAGCCAACGTTCACTTTCACCGACCAAAAACGTCGATAATTTAATTACTCGTTAATAAACGCCATCATTAGCTCCGCCGTGGCGGCGATCGCGTCACACCGTGAACGAGGGATCCTTCGGTGTGCGACAACATTGACATTTTCTCTGGGTCGGGTAAAAATGTCCGATCGCTCGTGGCGCGTGAGTTATCCAATCGGCGAGTGTATTATAGGCGAGAAAGCAGCTGGGAAACCTAACAGTTTCGAAAAGGCCGCGCGAGTGACCGGAACACACGGTTCTCCTTACCGTGCCTACAGGTAGCAACCAAGGTGCGCTGGTTTGCCTCTTATCTCTGATCTTCGGCCCGTTCCACCGCGACCGGTGTATGTAACTCCGTTTCATTAATGTTAATAGTCGCCCAGCGCGTCGCTAGGCGTTTTCAATGGCTCCTTATCACCCTATCCGTTAGACAGTTCTTTATTTATAATAAAGGGCCTTGTAGAACTCGACGAGTTGCATATCTCTTCGGTTAACACGGCAATCTTTATTAACGCGCACCGGTACATGCGACCCCTCGTTGTTGGCGAACGCTCTTCTATACGCGATATTTAATTATTAGACAAATAGAATGGTTTTTTCTTACAAGGGAAGTTCGGTAATCCGACGATTCAGATTTTTTTTAAAGTCTGCAGGTTTGCAGGGGACCTCAAGAGAAGTATACCGCAATTTTTGTTGTTGGCCCAATTTTAATTCTTTAGGGTGAAAACATTCTTTGAAGGTAGATAGGTGTTTCCATATTTACCTGTATATCTTTAAAACTATCGTACATATAAAAAAATTGTTAGAATAAACATTGAATGGTTTTTTATGCTTTATAAAACGATGCAATTAAATTGATAATTAATAAATGTGGGGGGATGTTTTTATTTAAGATATGTTTTATATAAGATGTTTTTATTAAGTATAGCGCAATTTTTGTTTTTGGCCCAATTTCAGTTCTACAGGGTGAAAACATCCCTTGAAGGTAGATAGGTGTTTCCATATTTCCCTGTATATCTTTAAAACAATCGTAGATATAAAAAAATGGTTGCAATAAAAATTGTATGGTTTTTTATGATTTATAAAACCATTGCAATTAAATTGATAATTAATGAAAGTGGGGGGGATGTTTTTATTTAAACAAAGAATTTTTATCAATTTAATTACATCGTCTTATAGAGTATAAGAAACCATTCAATTTTTATTATAACCATTTTTTTATATCTACGATAGTTTTAAAGATATACAGGGAAATATGGAAATACCTATTTACATTCAAGGGATATTTTCACCCTGAAGAACTGAAATTGGGCCAAAAACAAAAATTGTACTATACTTCTCTTGAGGTCCCCTACAAAGCTGCAAAGTTTAAAAAAAATCGGAATTTTCGTGTTACCGAATTTCCCTTGTTAGATTGTTTTAGTTATATGGAAGATAATTTTGAATTGGGTTCGATCGTACATCGACAGATACTGTCGATCGAGCTTGGAAAAGTAACATTTACTGTATTTGTAAGAAGATATCGTTAAGGCGTGTGTAAATTTGAATGTACATTGACGTGAAAACTCGACTTCCGTTAGGGGAAAAAGTGGCGTAGAATAAAAGTCTCCTGCCACTTAGTAAATTTATTTAAAGTACTGAAATAAATGTTAAACCGAATGTTAATTTGGCATAAATTTCAGCAACTAAATGGTACTTTCACTAGGGGAAAAGTGATGTAAGGGAAAGACCTCCTACAACTTCGTGTCAGAGTTACTGAAATTTATGCTAAATTAACATTCGGTTTAACATTTATTTCAGTATTTGAAATAAATTTATTAAGCGATAGAAGGCCCTTACCCCTACATTGCTTTTTCCCCTAACGGAAGCCGAGTTTGCCCGTCAGTGTACCCTCGCGAGCAAACTCGGCTTCCACTAGGGGAAAAGTGACGTAAGGGTAAGTCCTCCTATCACTTAGTAAATTTATTTTATCTACTGAAATAAATATTAAATCGAATATTAATTTGGCATCAATTTCAGTAATTCCCAATACCAAGTGGTAGAAGGCCTTTTCCCTAGTGGAAGCCGAGTTTGCACGTCAGTGTACAAACAATGATAGTGATGGGCACCATCGACTAAATTAAACTATCGACTAATGACTATTTAGTCGCAACATACTATCGACTATTTAGTCGATAGTTTTTAGTCGACTGAAATTTTGCTTTATAGGTTATGTATAGATTATGACGTCAACTTTTCAGCACCATTGGTGTATTCACCTTTTAGAAATGTATTAGTTCATAGATAGAATTTCAAAAATATAAGTGGTAAACAAGTTTTTTTAAACAATTACTAATATTCGATTTTTTGTAAGCTATTTAATATTGGCACTTAAAAAATAAACTGCACATAAATTTTTTATGAAAATCAATTGGGTTATAAGCAATAATTTGCACAGTTCTTGGTAATGCATAAAAAAATATATGAAAAAATTGCAATTGGTTTGCATCACGAAGAAAATAATCAAGATCCAGTCAATAGGGATCAATAGCTCGATAGCGACTAAATTTAGTTGACCGAAGTAGTCGCTTCAAGCGGCTAAATTAGTCGACTGAAAGTAGTCGTTGGTTACTATCGACTTAGTCGATAGTTGTTAGTCGATTGGGGCCCATCACTAAACAATGATGTTGAATTCAGAATATAATACTGATAGATAGGAAAGTGAAAGAATTGAAGTAAATTGGAGTAGCTATTTTGCAAGCAATTAGTTCATGTTTTAATTCTACCTACTCATTGGCAGATATCTGTATCGGAAACGTTACTTAGGTACATGAATAGGGGGGTGGGGGCTTGCATTCGCCATTTTGTTGGCCGTCTACGCGATTTGTCGTTCGAAGGTTAATGACAATGAATGCTCCCTCACTGAATCTCGTCTGTTACAATCGTACACATTCCTCATTATCATTCAGTTTGCTATCCATTTCCTTCTCCGTATGCATTACAGAATTGCGTATAATCGAGCCGTGCTAATATTTATCACGCTGAGAAAATAGTCGAAGAAATTCTACGTATTTAACATTATAACAGTTACAATGGTAACCTTGACGTATTCAAACAACTTCCCACTTCTTATCAATTTAACAGTTTACAGTCTTTCAGATACAAGTGACACAATCGTTTTTCTTTCAATTGTTTGTTTATAAAGGTCACATCCACCTTCATCACGTTATTAGTGACTACAAAAAAAGTAATTATTGTACAATATAATTACAAGACTTGAAACAAATTTCAGTTTAGTACATCTATTAATATACATTCTTCATTAAATTATTAGAACATTACAAATAATGTTACGTATGTATTTGGTACATAGGTGGGGATATTCAATCCACATTTAACTTCTAGTCCTCATAATTAAGCATATATTATTCAATTTTACTGAAATCTTCATATTTTGTTATATAGATTGCTATCCTCAAGATAGAGTAAAAGTCTGTAACTCAAAATTTACTGCATTTAACATTACCTTGCCTCCCATTGGGAGATGAAGCTGTTCTTTAATGTTGAAACATTCTGCAATTCAACAAGTGTCTTACTGAAATACACAATTGCAAGAATTACACTATATCGGTTAATTCTTACTTATCAGGCATAAATGTAACACAATCTCTCTACCCGACTAAAAACCAAATTTTCTAATAAGATCTCGAATAAAACAGACCAGACACCAGGCCAGTGAAATTCAAGAAGATCAAATAATCTAAAAACAACGACAGATCCATTACCGACATCACATCCGTTACTTCAAAAGACGCAGTAACAGGTGTTACTCGAACAGATTAAAGCGCAAATAGAATCCCATTAGATTCCCTTATCGATCCTCCATCGTAGATCGACGACAAACGAACGTCGTTCCGTGAATACCTACCCCGTGTCCCAAAAGATCACCGAACATGAATTATGTCAAGAGAAAAGGGAAGTAGAGAGAACAAAAGAAAAACAAAAAAAAAAATAGAGGAACGTGCATAAATTAACAGGCTGTCGCGGGGGACCAGGTCCGAGTTCTCCGCGCAGGAAAGTGGCATTATTCCACGTAACGAGCGTCTCTCTCGGTATCGCGGATCCTCGCGTCATTCCTGACCTCGTGCCGCGACCTATACGAATGTACGCAGTGGAAAAAGGAGAGAAAAAAAAAATCCCTCCCCGTCTCTCGTTCGCGTACACAGAGAAAGTTTCCGATGGCTCTGTGAGAAACTGGCCCTGCCTCGCGTCGCGCCTCCTGACGCGGCGCTGTCTCGTTACCACGACAGACCGCAAAAACGCGCGCGCCCGTCGACCGGCTTATACAGCCCGGGGGACTTTCGTTGATTTACACCCACGAGGAGGACGACGGTGGTGTGTTGTTTGGCCGCGACTCGCGCGTATGCCCGCTTATCGAACACGCGTTGTTTGTCGAACGGCTTCCGCGGATAACCACGCGTGATGCTGAGCGAAGAACGGGCTCACGGGAACGAGACGGGTTACGAGTACAGTGGGTAGAAAAATTATGTTGGATACACCTTTTTCCAATAGTACAGACGAGGTAGGGGAAAGGTGTCTAAAACGATCCCTCGGGGTAAAATGATTCTTGGCTACCCTGTGGCTATTAGTGGTGCTATATCGTAACGTTGTTCTATAATAGTTCTCCACGCATGTCACTAGTCGTTGCTGGAAGTGCCATGGGAATGTCAGTGCCCTGTGTGTTGTCCAGAAGATAAATGTAAAATTAGTGCAATTTATCTAAGATAAGGTCTTTTTCAATGTTGTGTCACTTTTGTCATGAACGGTTTAATGTGACAGCTGCTTCTTGCGCGGATTTAACCGCAATTTAATAACATGTTAATTAATGTTTTGTTACCGTATGTAATATGTTGATGTTATATTCAACCACTGAATGTCAGTTGGGTGTTTCGGGTCATATGATCCCAGGAATCATTTTACCCATATGCTATATTATTGTTTTTTGTTTTAGTTACAACAATGCCCCGTCGGTATGAAAGAAAAACAACGCGTCAAGCTGTTTTTCTTTAGATAAAATGTAATAAATGAAATGCTTGTTAATGTTTGTTGTATTTACTATCAGCAAGTATAAAATGATTCCCTGGGATCATTTTATACACATACATTACAAAATGATCCTTAAGTATGTGAATAAAAAATATAATTGATCAGGTAGCTAAATTTTATTTAAGCCATTGATAAGATAGATAGACTACCTTACAAAAACTACTTTACTTTTATTTAAATAATGAGCATTTGTATTTTTTATACAAATTACGCCTTAAAGGGATCGTTTTAGACATTTATAGTATTTTTGCGGCCCCCTTTTCTGAGGTTACGTGCCCCATTTCCATTTTAGTGTCACTAGCCACCGCAGATTCACCGTTCTCAAAACGTAGAGGTCGCTAAAATCATAGACTTTTTAAGGTGTCGGTAGTATAGTTTATGTGGGCCACCAACTCCCATAAGATGAAAGGTCTACTCCTATACCTCGTCTGTGTCAATGGGTTCTAAGATAATCTACCGTTCGCGAGCAAACTCGGATTCCGCTAAGGGAAAAAGTGAAGTATTCGAAGGGCCTGCTACCATTTAGTTTTGGGAGTTACTGAAATTGATGCCAAATTAAAATTCGGTCTAATATTTATTTCAGTACTTGAAATAAATTTATCAAGCGATAGAAGGCCCTTACCCCTGCATTGCTTTTTCTCGTAACGGAAGCCGAGTTTACTCGTGAAGGTACATATTCAGGCTGTCCTAAAATAGCTTCGACTTCCGGAAATGGTTCCTGGGAGGATTTGGAACAACTTTTTCCTTAGCGAAAATGTTATCCGAGGCTTTGTTAACGAGATATTAACAAAAAACCCCGACCAATCAAAGCGCGAGTGCAAACCGTCCGAGCTCCTGCGCTGTGATTGGTAGCCAACGTTACCGAGGGAGCTCGGCCTATTTGGACTCGCGCTCTGATTGGTCAGGTGTTTTTCGTTAATATCTCGTTAAATAAGTATCTGTAAAATTGTATATCTTCGTCGAATTTTGTTGAATCAGTAGAGTCTAAGAATCTTTACTGGAATAAATAATACAATGACCAAATAAAAATTATCTTCCATATTCAGTGTTCACCTCGAACGTGGATCATTTATCGATACAAGAATACAGAATACAACCACAACCAGACGGAAAAATTCGAAATGGTTTGTCGGTCCTCCGTTGACTTTATCGTTGCTTTTCGGTGACTTTTCAACAGCGTCGAAAAATCCGCGCACGTTGACCCCACATCAAACAATTCGTCGTCGCGTGATAAGATAAACCGTCACCCGAACGAGCTCCAGCGAAAGGAGAACGAAGAGACGGGGAAAAAAGCGAGCACGAAAACGAAACGTGGAAAAAAGGTTCGTTTTTTCGGGAATAAAGAACGGGAATGAGAGCTGGACGATGCGCGCGCTTCGTTTGAAGTTAATCGCGACGTGGCATCAGTCTGCGCTGGACAGCCCTCATACGTCTCTCTCTCGCTCGGCTCCTATTGAAAAACCGTTTATCTGATTGGACGCTTTGTTTTAAAGTGGACCCGTTCATTGTCGAAGGCACGGACCTGCCTCCGCTTCGACGGACCGAGATACGCGTCGGGGACAATTTACCCTTGGTAAGCTTTCCTCGATCGCTGTCCTAGCGAACTCACCCCCCAATAGAGGACCATCTTTTGCGTTGAACGGATCAACCCCTCAGAAGCTAAACTGGTCAGCATGACTTTCTATAATTTTCTCCAATTTTAGTAACATTGGAAATTTATTGTTGTGTAGTAATAAAAAATCTACGTTTTAAATAATTATCTGCGTTAGATTTTATCGTTCTTATGCACTTTGAGTTGAATTGTAAAAAGTAATGTTTGTAATGTTATCTTTGATTTAGTGGAGTTGATCAGTTTACTGAATGTATCAAACTCTCAGAAGGTAAACAATTCAGCATCACTAAGTATTATCTTTCTGAATTTTATTAACTGTGCTGTAATATCAAATCTATGTTTTAAATAATTATCTTCATGTGCTTGTATCTTTCTTATACACTTCAAATTGAATTATAAAAGACAATGTTTGCAATGTTATCTTTGATTTAGTGGAATTGATCAGTTTAGTTTCTCATAGGATGATTTATACAACTGCGAATGTTTATACATAGGTACGTTCATATTTGAGCCATTCATTTTCCAAAATGACTGACTCTAAGAAAACATATAAATACGTAAACCATAAAATGTAAAAGTTAAGTACCAAGCAGGTACTTTGACACTAAAATCTTGAAATAATTAAACAAATGGAACTAGTTATTTTGGCCTGTAATAATAGATAATAGATTAATTGAATAACTTAGCGGTTTCTTATTTCATTTCGGAACGATTGATTCCTGGCGGTAAATGTTGACTCCATGAAAATGATAAACGCGACAATAAAATATTGCTTGCAAATGAATAATTTGTCTGAACCGAAGAATTCCACAAGAAATTCCATGTGTGACTGACCAATGTGTATTCTGTTTGAATGATGGAGCTTTGCTAGTTTCTTAATTACTGGAAATGTAGTTCCGTGAGCGTGACGAACCGAGCAATGTATTTTTAGGAGACAGAGAACCTTCTAATTTCCTTTCCCAGGATTCCCAGGAATTAGCCTGCGACGAGTAACGGTTGAAATGACCCTTGGTCAGGAGTGGGCACACGTGGTGTCCGGCTGTTCAAGGATCTCAGTTTATGTCTTACAGGCCTAAGTTAAATAGACTGAAGCAGGTCCAGAAACAGGATGAATTCCCTTTTCACATATGTACATGTAATCATTACTAAAACACATTTAGTTCCCTTTTCATTGTGAGCATGAATATATGTTTAGTTTCTTCACTCCGTCTAATAAATAACGAGAGAAATAAGGACGAATTAACTAATTAAATTAAAAACGAAGTGAGCTGTTACTTCGGAAATCGAAAGTTCAAGATTAAACGCAGAAGATTACTGAATAATTTTATGTACTAATTACTCCAAGAACTGAAAAAAAACGCCCAGAAATCATCCATTCAAGGAAGTCCCAACTATCATAATACTTTTCACGTCCAATTACATATCTCCGTCGAAAAACTTCCTTAACCCTTTACCTATAGTTGTCAATAGACGACGAAATAAAAATTTTGTGAAACATAAATATCGTCAATAAGCCATTTTAAGATATATTATGTCATCTGGGGTCCGGCTAGAATTACTTATTTGTTCATTTTATTCATTTCGTTTATTTATTTATTAATCTTACGCGGGTACTTGCTTAGCGGTTTAGAGGTGAAATAAACTTAACAATATATTTCACCTACGTCATTTCGTTTCGAGTGCGTGTATTTGCATTTCTTTCGTACAAAAAAAATAATTTTCAACCCCATTATTTTTAAGTTTGCCATCAACATCTCATAGAACAAACATTTCCCTGCTTGCATGCCTACTTACTATTTTCATTAGTATCACCTAGTGACCCATTTTTGTTCATGTTAGAACGATCAGTTTCATGAATATATACCCGTAGTTAAAAGATAGAATCTAGAAAAACGACTGAAACAACGACCCCACAACGAACTAACTTAAAACAAAGTCTGTAACCCTTCATAGTAGCTCCAGCCACTACACAAGGCTTCGTTAATTACCGAGTCATTCAATTTACCGTAAAAAAAGCTCCGTCCCCCAGCGTCGTCCGAAGACCAAGAAAGACGCTCCTGCGTGCGTGTCACAAAAGAAAAACTCATAAAGTCGAGTCAGAGTTACTCTCGGGGAGTTCCTGGTCGTCCTTAAGCCGAGCGTCCTTAGCGTCGATTATCCTTCCGCGATGCTCCCCCCACGCTCCTTATTATGCTAATTACCGGGCGTAACGTCGTAATAGGAAGTAATCATCCGAAGGAGGTAGAGGGGGGGGTGGAGGATGGCGGAAGCGCCTATTATTTTTCAGCGTAACGTCGCCCGCGGTCGAAGAAAGAGAACAAGGCGCCGTAGGAAGAAGGGGAAGAAAAGCTAGAGAGGAAGAGATTGTTCCTCTTCCTCGAAAGACAGAGATCACACGAAGTAAAGCTTTCGTTCCCTCGGACTAATTCCATGGATAAAGAGGAGCAAGAGTCTCCCTTTCTATTTTTCCTCTCTCGTTTAGCTTTTCCCGACAAACGAAAATACGCGGCACGCCACGGAAGAAATCCCGGTCCGTCTATTAGCCGCGAGATAATGCGCGCAAATATCATAAAGATAAGGCCCCGCGGGCCAGGGGAGAAGACGAGATGCAGCAGAGGTCTACAAGCTCTCCAGAATGGGCCTGGATGGCGTACAGAGAGAGCCAAACGAGAAAACGGAACGGTGCATTTTTTTTTTTCTTCACGGGGTGTGTGCTCCTTCACTGGCTCGTTTGCGATCGGCCCTTTTTACCCTCGGCTCCTACCCCCTCCTTCCATCCACCTCTGGACCCAGTCTTTCACCCGGAATCCGTTAGGGCAGACGATTTTTTTTCTTCCACTTCCCCCCTGGCTACCTTTTTTTAAAACCTCTCCCCCTCCACGTGTTTCTGTCTTCGTTCAGCTTCGGGGCGAAACGGAAAATCGTCGACTAGAGGAGGATGATGATCGACGCGAGAAGCACGGTGTTCCTTTCTTTCTTTCTTTCTCTCTCGTTTTCGTTGTTGATTTTCAATTGAAACCAGAGATTCGATCAAATATTAGGGCCCAGGAACAGTTAGGATCATGGGAACTCGAGGATTCGTCCGGTTTCGGACGATTCTTTTTTTTTTATGGGGGCCAGCCACTGTTCACTGTGGTATACCGTTTTTTTCGGGGGGATATCGATTAACCGTGAAAAAAGTGGACCGGATGAATGAAAATTTGTATTGTGAAGGGAGTTCGGTTATTGGTCGCCTTCATCAGTTTCTTGACGTTTGTTTAGTAAGTTTTGAATATCATTTGATTATTTTTATTCTAGTTCATGTTTATTTTAAATTCTGGTTTTTCATTTAATCGTGTAGATTTTAGAAATCCAACTTTGTTGTTGACATAACAACTAATATGTATAGTTTCAAGTAATAGGGAAAATATTTTGCATAAGATCCAGGTAACACTATCTTTTACTACTATGACCTTTATTTCCTATTAATTTTTACTCGAACGCTTACTTTCCACTCTTCAGGGAAGATGATTGAACAGTCATCAAATTAAAATGTCCATCATAAGAAGACACCGTGTCAAACAACTGTTTTGCCAATCTGAACATTCTGAACCCACTGGTGGAAACAGGGCGAGTAAATTATAAATTGATTAAAATACATATAGTAATAATATTTCGGTAATTCTATGGATTAGAACAAGTGGCTTGTATTCAGACAAGAATAAATACACTTTAGTACAGGATTGATTATGTTTCAGCATGAGTATAAAAATAGCTCTGTTAAATTGTCTCTTTTGGCCTCTTATAGTATACTGCTCAAAAGGATTAGAGGATCGCTAATGTGAGTGGTCCTGTCGTGCCCACCAAACAAAAGAAACAATAACACGTGTTACAGGTTTGCTAAATTGATATATTTTCCGTACAACACTACTAATACCTAGGTAAATTTGTATAAAATACTTTCCAGAGACTATACGTCTTATTAACGTGAAAAACGACTACAATACATGATTTTCTAATTATTTTGAGCAGTGCAAATGATAGAGACCCTTAACAACCAAATAAGAGAAAAACTGAACTTTCTATAAATCTAGCCTTTGAAATAGAAATTGAAGAAGTGATAAGTAACATATTTGGAAAACAGAGACTAATTGCAGAGTTGGGCAGAATTTGATTCGAAACACACTTAAAAGCAGCAATATTCAATATCGTCATACTAACCTTTGAGTAGTTAACGAGACTAAATAATTGTTCGCCAAGTTTCTACTCATATTTTATCATGAAGATGTGAATTTCCACGTTAATTCAATTATTAATCGCAAAGTACTATTTTCTATCTTTTACCCGTTATTCGAAACTCTTTATCTAAATAACGAATTTGCCCATCTCTGAATAATTGCAAGTGTCACAGTTTTAGCGCGTTTATTGTGTGTGTGCAGGTATGTAACAAGAACAAATGGTATTTCTTTGGTACTACAATATTTACTACCAAAATTGTGAAAATAAAATACTAACTTAGTTTGTAATATACATATATATAAAGTATACGTATATACATATAAGTATATACATATATATAAGTGTTTAAATAAATATATTTCTTTAGTACTGCAATATTTACTAACAAACATATATTTATTTAAACACATATCTATATATATGTATATTACAAACTAAGTTATTATTTTATTTTCACAACATTTACTTTTCTTTACCTTTCTTTATCAAATTATACGCATCCACTAACTCCACTAGCAATGCTACCAACTGGTGCGAAATTAGTACCAGGCAGATCATAGCTGCCAACAGTAAGTACTAGAAAATTAATAGACTGGCGCTACCAGAGGGTTAACCACCCAACACCCTATCCCCGAATTAATTAATATACTCTACTTTCTCCATCAGCAAATCTGAATCAATTTCCAAAACCACATAAAAACACCAACTGACCAGCCCACAAATCTCTGAATCTTTACTTAAACGATTGACTTTCCAAGATCCAGCATGAGTCTCTTCGCAAAGTCCGTGTTTATCTACGCTAAACGGGCCGAAGGCGGATCCATTAAACGTGAAAGGATTTCCGGACAAGGGGCCCGGCGGCGGAGGTGTAACAAAAAGATGGTGCTGCGCGGTTTTGGGTGGACAAAACGGTCCATTCATCCGGGGCAGAACGCATCCTGTGCGAGGTCGAGTCGTGACCTTATTCCAGGGGACACGTCACGGACCGAGGATCGTCCGACTCGAGCCAGGCCCAGGCGTCGTGGCGGGCCCATGACAAATTACGGATCGTTTCACGCCCGTAACGTGCCTCCTCACGCGTCCACGTTCGAGACACGCAGCGCCGGTGTTGTAGGTCCGACACCTAGGACAGAGGCACAGTAAGAAGAGGCGTCCGGGGGTGGATTTTTACCGGGTCTCGCGACAAAGAGGGCCCCCTTAAGTCCCGGGGACAGTCGTGGCACGAATAATGCCTTTCGGGATTAGGATCGCCGTAAAAGTGCGGACCACCCAAAAAAAAAAAAAATCAAAAAAGAATAGAAGGGAGACACGAAGGAGGGAAATCGCGCGTGCAATCGCGCGCGGATTATTTCACCTTCGAGGCTCTGCAGTGTGAATGAGGACGATTTTGCTTGGACCGGTCGATCCTCGCGCGATATATCCTGCTGGATCGGTGGAGAGAAAAAAGGAGGATCGAACGTGACAGGGAAACGTGAGAACCTGCTGTTGGTGTAATAGGAAGATACTATTCGGGTTGTGGGGGGCGGAGGATGATTCGAATCTGATGGTCAGTTGTTGCTTTGCGTCGTTACGAAGATTGGAAAATGGAATTTTGTGGATTGGTAGTATTTTTCTGTGGGTGCTGGATAGTTTTTACAGTGATTATTAGATGGTGATAAAAGCTGAGTACATTATTTAATGTTTAAATTATTATTATATCGATGGTAATGTATTGCTAGAGGTCGAAACAAAAATTTAGGCACCTCTTTTAAGTAGATTTATTCGAGTCTTCATAAAAAATTTTTATATACTCACTATTATGTCCTGTCAGTACATAATATTGTTTATAATCTCTGGTGGACAGACAAAAGAGTATAAGTCAATTTTAGTCAAAATAAAATGTCATCATTTTCATAAAAAGAAGAATGTCTCTGAATCGAGTATGATATATTTTCAGTAAGTCCAATGGGACGAGACATGTGATACCAACTCTCACGTCAAAAATCTAAGAGGTACCTGATCTTATATTGCATTTTAATATTATACGTGCTTCTCTGCAAATAGAATAATTGCAACTTACACTGTTTTGCCCGTCACTAAATGTTTGAACTGAAATTTCAATCTACTTTCGATTACAATAACCTACCTCTAATCCATTAAAAGTAGATTATTGGTACCTACCATTAATTTTTCCTTTTTCCAGAGTTCAACCATCAGAATATAGATAATATACAATCTTACACAGTCCATATGTCGAAAAGTTTCCATTAATACTAGTGTATATTGCTTCAATTTTCAAAATTTCATTTATAGATAACAAAAGACAGATATTAGATCGAAAATAAAATGTAATAAAATTTATTCTGCTATATTATAATCGATATTTGTTTCCAGAATCCGAGAAAATTATCTTGGACGAAACGCAGGGCGTTGGCCCCAAGTGCGCAGGTATACATTTCGCGAAATTCGTTGCGCGAAATGTTTCGCAGCGACGCGACGCGCTGCGCGGCTTTCAGCGGATCGCCGAGGCAAATGGAGGGTCGGAGAGCATCGTGGTCAGGGATTTTACCTGACTTTCACTTAACACTCTCCTCGCGGGGCCCTTGTAACTCCTAGACGCGCGATGCATTGTGAGCCCGTCATTCTATTATGCGGCTCTGCTCGTTCCTACACGTACCAAGGCGCATCGAAAGCGCATCTGCGAGAACGATTTCTAATCGGTCGACCCGCGCACGCGAATCTTCGCGAATTTCCACCGTGAAAAATACGATATTCGGTTCCTGTTTCACTAATTTTCTTCCTCGAATCTGTAATCTTGTTTTCTGACTCATTAGGCTCTAACTAGTTATTGTGTAAATTGAATCTTTTAATCAGAATCAAGTGAGAAGTTTAGTGGAGAATTTAAAGGACTGAATATGAACACGATTTTTAGGTAATCCTGAAAAGAAAATTGATCGATTCTTAACATTATTCTGCCGGAGGAGGGTTTTTGTGTTTGCCTTCAGGTGTTTTATTTTTAGGAACTAAAATTAAATAAAAAGAACTCTAATTTAGAAAGTACCATTTAACTTTTAAAAAAGCGGTTTTTCCCAATTTCTTGCTTTCTAATTCTTATTTAAGAAAAACGTAGACAGTTTTTGTTTTTGAAAAGACGTACTACTATGTCATCCGACATCGAAGTGTTAAGATTCTTAATGACACTACAGTATTTTTTTACTTCCCTGGACAAAAAGATTGACAAGCATAGTTTTTGTAATTATGAACCCCTCAATTGCATTTATTACTCTAACATATGAATCTAAAAATATTACGAAGTACACCAATTGTCAAATATTCCTAATGCTTCGTTATATTTCTACTTCATTTCTAAACGAATCTCTCAATTGCTAAAGCGAACATTCCTTTAATTTCGACACTCCAGAATCAATTTATTAAAATTATATTTCACCATAGCATCAGTGGTTTACTAATGATGTAATAATCACATATCTCACGCTCTATTTTATTTTCGAATACTAATACTACCCATATGTATTATACATATACATAAGTATTCTCTCTATCATAAAAAAACAAAAATGGCGGACAGTTATTAAGCTTCCCTACGAACAAAAATTCTATCCAGTTATGGGAAAATGAATTAAAATCACGAATTTCGATACAAAGAGTTCACGGTGCGCGACGGTATCATAGAAAAGCCGCGTTTCCGTCCGCGATGACGTCCGTTCTTATCGTTGTATAAACTGAAACTAAAAAACGGACGGATGAACGGACCTTGTCGAGATGAAATGCTGGCACTGTCCACTGTGCCCCACCTGTACCCTTATCAGTACAAACAAACGCGTATCCCGTCGGTTACAAAGAGACACGGGTCACTCGGGGCCCTCGAGTCTGTTTCCCTTCATTTTTTTTACCGGTTTCCAGTGTGACCGGCATACTACACGGGGCCCCGCGGAGCAGAAATCAAACAGATACGAGGAAATACGTGGCCGTTTTACCAGCTTCTCAGGGGGGAAAACTGGGTTACCAGTTTACCATCACACTCATAGGTATGGTACGATGAATATTAAATGTGATAACTACATAGAAAAGAAATTTAAATAGAAGAAAGAGTTTCTAGGATTAATGTTCTGTAAAAAAAATTATTTCAGACGTTAATTAGTAGATTATAAATAGACTGAGGGTTTTCATGGAAATTTGGACTTTTATGGATTAATTTATTGATTTGAAATAATACCTGAGATTAATTTCCTTAGATACAAAATAGGAAAGTCAAATTTATACTCAATTTGCCGAAAATTTTTACTGTGTTTTTGTTATATTTACAATTACGATACAAGTAAATCGAATGTACAGTTTAATTGTAAATATTTTATTATGAAAAGAATATATGGAATTGAAAAAAATTAGATTTTGTTATAGAGGGTTGATGGCAGTGAGTGGGTTGCTGGTATTAGGATTAACATTGTCGAGTATAAATTAGGATTCTGAGGACTGAAATTGCTGCAAACGCATAAATTGCAGATTATTACTATAGCAACATCTGTCATCTCTATTCATTTCCTGTAGTTCCTTAATAATCGACCCGAACATACACAGAGGATACATATCTACCTATGTATAATTCGTTTCTATCGTTTCAAACACACAAAGGTCTCATACGACTTGAATGCCGGTCGTCGTGATGTTCCAAATACTACTAATGGTCTATCAAAAAAGAAATCACAAAGCTCACTCTATCCCCTTTCAACACAGAAACTGTTCCGCCTACTATCAGTGAATGCAAACAAGGAAAAAATTTTTCTCTGACAGAAAGAAGAATATCATTATTAATAGATTTCTAATATTTACACATATTGTATGACACATTTTAATAATCAAAATACATTTCTATTTAATATCAGTTCTTACAAATCCGTCTTATTAAATATTTACCAAGAAGTCTACTAATTCCATTTTCGTGCACAAACTCAATTTCCATTGATTTTTCCAAATCTACGAAGGAACAACTTATATTCTAGGGCACTAATAACAGTTTCGAATCCCAAAAAGACTGGTCCTCCAAAAACAAACTCAAACCATTCTTATCCTAGTAAGAGGGTTAAACCATATCGACTGATGCCACGGTGCTCCATAATTAAAATGTAATAGTTTATACACTTATTTACATAAAGTGATCAAAAATTTTGTAAATCACAATTTTATTTCAATGAAAGTAGATAAGTGAACAATATTTTTATCAATTTAAAGTATTTTTCTTTCGATGACGTCATCGTTTACTAACAATGTTCTAAACATTGTCCTGAAAATCTAACCTTTAGGGAATTTCTTTTTCTATTTCTGACTAAGATCGATCATACGAAGCAGTCTCAGGAGACCAAAAACGAGTAGAACAAATCTTCCATGGCCAATAATCATCCGATATAAGTTCTTTGGAAAATAAAACAAACTTGTCATTGACTATTTAAATTATTAAATTTTGACTCTGGACCACTTTTGGTGCTCGCGTCCCATTTTGAATACGGTTCATGTCGCGCAGGTACAACTGTTTCCGCCGCTCGAGTCATTTCGCCAAGTACGGAACAGCTAAATCGTTGTATCGTGGAGAACGAGGAGCACGTCTAGCATTATACTAGGAGGTCTTACGAGAACGTCGCGGCGTGTATCGTCGAAGATCGGCTTATGGCTATCGATCTCCATTACGCGAACTGATTGGCTTCGGAGTCGAGCTACTTATTCGTCGATGGTATATACGCGTACACGCAGCTCCCCCCCTTGGTACACCATGATCGTCTATACGTCCCTGATTCGACGACTTCGAAAGTCCTTTTCTTGTTCTATGACAACGTATTACTGGAGTCGTACTCAATGTCGGTCGGAATCGGCGAGAGTGGCAGTTTATTTATTCGACGAAACGGAGGCACGTGGAAAAATTTTAATGGGCCTCCGCGATAACGAGCAACACGGAGCATCCAAACGGGATAATAAGGTAAATATCCAGAGATAGATAGAACTCAATGGAAACTGTAACGGAGCCGCGATCAACATCGAACAAGCATTTTTTTTTTCTTTTTTTCATTCTTGTCTTCGTTTTTTTTTTTTAGAGGGTACAGTTTGTTCTGGTATCGGGGAAAGAAGCCAGGAAATCTTTAAGGAGCCAGTGTATCGTTACCAGTGCTAGAGCCGACCGATTCGAGGGGATATTGACTGATGAAATTGAATTCGGTGGAAAGACAGGGGATGGTTTCATTTTCTTCGGAGAGACCTTCGTATGACGGGATTAAACGTGGAATCAGTTTGTTCTGGCGGCTGCGGATTGTTTAGGAAACGATGATACTGTGTTCTGGCGAAGTATTTGTACTCGTGGGTGATCGACGATGTTGCGGAAAGACGATTTTAAATAAGTATTGAAATATGATCTTCGGCATTTGTCTTTAAAAAATTAATAACTCTCTGTAAAGCAAATTACTTTCTTATCTATATATACTGTTTATTATTGACCAGTTGAAGAAGTGAAACTTCAATTTGATATGTTTGAACATTTTAGTTTTCTTTTAAATAGATTTTTGATTTTTGAAGCCCTAGTGCATTTGCAAATGATATTGTAATTTTCAAGTTATATTGGTCAACTGCGGAAACAGACCATCTCGTTTACTTAGCAATGGTAAAACTGGTACCGTAAACTGGAGTAATTTTGTTTCACAATTAGTAAGGGTAACTTTGTCCCAAATCAGAAAATGATCGCTTTCGATTTTGAAAAGGTATTTCACGTACAAATTATCTTAATTTAACAATTTGCAGAACTGCGAAATAAAAATGATAATTTTCTAACTTGGGAATATAATTACCCCTGACTGACAATGAGTCAAACTTACCCTAATTTTTTTTATGACTAATTGGAGTGGATGTAATATTTCTCTACAATATGTGCTACATATTGACAGTAATATTTAAGAAAAAAATATATTAACATCGTATTTATTAAAATAAAATGTTCGACACCGGTGCAGACGCAGCGGAGATCGTGGCGTAAAAATGGACAGGCATTGTTCGACGCGGATAGTGCCTAAATGGCAATTTTTGTTGGGGAAAGCTGACCGTGACGTTGCGCCGGTGTTCATCCTTCCTTAGATAAGGAGACGATCATTTGTTACACGTTCTTGGCGAGGCCATTGTTTCCGATTGCCGATCGATAACTCACTCACACCCTTGTGCATTATTGTTTTCGTCAACCCCTATCGCGTGAAAGAAGACCACGACTGATCACGATCGCGGATACAACCTCCTCTTTTCACGTTGTTGCGTCCCTATACTGCTTATCCATCGTGATCGACGTTCGTTAATAAAGAATAATACAGTAAAAAAAATACTAATAAGAATATGATGTTCTAAAAACTCAAACATCGCAGGGTACATAATCATTAAAATTGAATTCATAGGATTCCTTATAGTCATACTCTTACAATGTCATACAGTTACCTTCGAACATTTATAAAGAACAATCGTCTAATTTTGAGAAATTGTTTGAAAAAGAAAGAATCACTTAATAATAAATATCAAATGGACAGTAGATATACTGCCATTATATTACAAATTTTCCTATAAAGAAATAAACTTCAACGTAGAATACAATTTGTCCATATCAATATGTACCTACAAGGAAATTAATCTTTTGAAAATAACAATTTTCATTCTGAACTTGTAATTTTGGGAGACTCTAAATTGCAATTCCTTTCGATTATTCTGAAAGTGAGTAGAATTCTTAGTAATGATTATCGAACATGGAAGAGGATAGGCGATGGATGTTCACGAGTCAACATGGAAAATTTCGATCCACTCGATCCCGATCCCACGAGGGCTGTCGGTGCTCATCGATTTCTCGTCGCGGGTGAATCGATTTTACAGCCGCGTCGGTACAACGTTTAAGTGCAAGGAACTGATAACTAGCTGCTAGAAATGGAGTATCGGATACGGTCGATCCACGTAATTTGCTTCTCTGTATCGCGATCGGTGATTGTGAATGCACGCTTACCTGTGCAAGGGTTTCAATAAACAAATCTGATGTTATAATTCTAAATCGGAGCGGGAACAGCTAGTGTATAATGAACGAGAACTAACGTGGGAACAGAAGCAGATTTAAAGTACACTTATAATCTATAGTTTAACTCTACGTTTATAATTTTATTCACTGGAAAATTAATTCTCAACTTTCTTTGGTATATTTTCAAAATTAAGTGTTGAACGTTGCTTCGAAGAAAGTATTGGAAAGTTCATCCATTTAACCCCCATTGTCCCATTGGGTCAAATTGACCCAGAATTTGACTTTGAAATGAAATATTTTTATGGCTTCATCGAAAATTGGACTATTGGTGTATAGTATAGCCATATAATAATAATTTCAGCTATCCTGAAAAAACTTTTCAGAATTTTTTTTGATTTTCAAGATTCTTTTTAAACATGATAAATTTACCATTAAAATATACCTAATCTGCTGAGACTTAATTTAGAAAAAAGTTTTTAAACTACAGCTGATTAAATATTGACTTGGGTCAAATTGACCCGGAGTGCCAAATATGTTTGAAAAAGGAAGTGTAACAACGAAGGGTTAAATATGGTGACATCCCATAAGATCAAGAAAAATACAAACTTATAAATGAAATAGAAATCCATTTCCCCTATTATAGATTTCATTCAATGAAAAATTGAAATAATAAATAGTGCATTATGACAGAGATTAGATTTAAATCTACTATAAATACCTTCTTTTTCATACCACAAAATATAATACGACTATAAATACCAATATAACTATCAATGTCAAAATGACAACTTCAATTTGCACCTCAAATCCGTTACATCTCGACGATTTCCCCACAATTCTCAGATCCTGAATGAAAACGAGTCCTGGGTATTCAACATTTTAGAGAGCATTGTAGAAGAGATATTGTGATTCGCGAACTCGCGAACAACGCGTCGAGCATGAAATTTTAAGAATTACACTCGCGATCTGCTCCGCATTCTTGCGATATGGTTGGGTTTCGTATGGTCAGTGGAAATCGATGCCTGGTTAAATTATAGGCTCTTTGGCTTTCTACAAAGTATCCTCGGCCTATTCACATCTGCTTTCTGGGTGACGCGAAATCGTGGCTCGTTATCGGTGAATCGAGATCGCGGACTCTGGAGATCTTCGGGAGACCGAAATTTCTTGCTCCAGATCCACGGTGGTTGGAAATGGATATATGTATATGTATGTATACATCGTGGATCCTGGTCAGAAGAATGCACGACCTTTCTAATCGATCTAGGCAATCCGTCTTTTCACCTTACGTGTATGCCCAGTATATCTTCCGCGGGTTTTTTTCTTTTCGGCCGCGCCGCGCCGGTTCACACACCGATCCCACCGTGATTTCACCGCGATTCGGATCTTTTAATACCATCTACGGGTCGGTTTTCTGGTACCGATACCTCCTTCGACTTCTACAGCGATGGCAAATTGAAGCCGGGTAAAGGGCAAAGTGTCATTTTGTCTCGAAATTGAGTCGGAGGAAAAAGAAAATGATGCGTTGAAAAATTGAGTCTGTTCACCATTTTGGAATTGTAGTGTCGAAGTTTATCCAAATTCCTGTCAGAGGCAATTTTACCAGGTTTAAGATTGAAGAAAAATTTGCTCTCGGTATTCAAGGATTTCGTGAGCTTGGGATAAAAATATTTTGAACATTTGTTGAAGCTGTAATTTCGTTGTATTTTTCATTTCGGTGTGAATTTTGTATTTTTATATGAAAGTAGATTTGTTACGAAGTTTGGTAAGTATGGTAAATTTTATTGGTGGATTTGTGGAGAATCGTACGATCTCAGTGGTCATTTTCGAAATTATTTTAGTAGACTGAGAGGTGCGATAAATTTATTAAAGGCTAAATAATAGAGTAATTTAAGACCTAATAATTTGCATTATTGATTAAAATAAACATAGATATACGCGAAAAGAACAAACAAAATGAAATAACATATTAGGCATTCCTAGTTCAGTAGTGCACAAATACAGGAAGTCACTTCAATCACCAAAATGATTGTGACAATTGACCCTCTATCATTATTCCACAAGCGATTCTATTGATCTACAACGCAGAAAAAGTTATTAAAAATGGAATTGTTTAAAATGACATCGGTACAGTTAAACAATATTGCGACATTCTATTCTCACTACAATAACTTGTATTTTAAATAAATAATCCATAATTGAAGAGAACTGGGGAAGAAGAATAAGGATCAATTTTTTCCCTATTATGACGTTTGACCTAAACATGAATGCATTTCTTATTGCACAATTCGTTAGTGTTTTCAAAAATAAGAAAAAGAGACAAAAATTCTAAATTACTGCCATTGCATAATAATTACTTAAACGTTTAAAGTTCATTTTACTCAAAATAACATTCAGTGACCACTCATCCTTTTTCCCCTGTACTCTTCAATTGTAAATTACAATTATTTGAAACACAAATTACCGTAATAAAAATCGTTCGTCGCTGCTATATTACCTGAAACAAAAACGCATCTGAAACCACCCAATTATCTTAAACAATCACCCCACAATACAATACCGTTCAAACACTTCTAACTAATAAACACCAACCCATTCCTCATCAATCCTCCTGCATCCCAAAATCCCAACATTGTCCACTTCGTTCTCCGCGACAAAGCATCGACCTAAAAAAAAAAACTCAACCCAACCCCGAAGGGGTGTGCACAGGGTGTCGTATTAAAAGGTCACCGTTCGATCCCGCGTATCCCGTGGATCAGCGTCGCGGGATACTCGCGATCCCACGAGAGAAGGCTGGTAGCGCTCGTCGATCCCGCGTCATCCGGAATCGATTCAGCCGGGGCCACGGGACACGTCTGAAGGTGCGCGGAGCCGATAAGTCACGGGCCTAGAGCCAGGCCACGGGAGTACCGGGGCCGTACAAGTTGCTCTTCTACGTCGCCCGTAGAGGAATGGAACAGCCAGGACGGGTGGAACGAGGGGGGCGAACTCAACACACACACACACACAGGTACTGAAATAACGCGCGCGCGTATACAGGGTGTCCCAAAATAACTTCGACTCCTGGAAATGAGGAGTTCCTGGGATGATTTGAAACAACTTTTTCCTTAGAAAAAATCTTATCCGAGGCTTTGTTAAGGAGATATTAACGAAACCAGAACGAACCAATCAGACCGCGAGTCTGAACCGACTGAGCTGCCGCGGTAACGTTGGCTACCAATCGAAGCGTAGCCGACGCTACCGCGGGAGCTCGACCGGTTCGGACTCGCGCTCTGATTGGACGGGGTTTTTCGTTAATATCTCGTTAACAAAGCCTCCGATGACATTTTTGCTAAGGAAAAAGTTGTTTCAAATCATCCCAGGGACCCCTCATTTCCGGGAGTCGATGCTATTTTGGGACACCCTGTATACGGAACGGAACACCGCTGGAAACAGAGACATACAGCGTGTGAGAGGATGAAGTAAGAGAAAGAGAGTTAGCCTGGCCAGGGTACCACTAGAATGGGTTCGTGTGGTTGTTGGAAATCTATGTGTGTCTATGTACACTGTGTGTGTGTGTGTGTACATGTGCGGAAAGATATCGCGCGCCGGCCATATAGGCTAGGTCGGGTATACATGGGAACTGATGCCGCGACGCTGGAAAAAAAAGACCGGCGGTGAGGCCGAAAAAATGAATTCGTGCGCATCCCGTGCCCACACATCTAACTTTCACTTCGCTTAGGGATCGGGCAGCAGCAGCCAGCCAGCCAGTCCGCGCGCCACGCTTCTCTGCCGTCGCAATTCCGCGAGATATGTCCGACGTTGCTGAACAAACTGCCAACCGCCGTTAGAGAGCGACCTGGCCGTGTCACCAGGGTATCGAGGCTCGATTTTCGAGTCCTGAGATCGCTTTGTGATCGAGATATGGATGCGTTTAGATTTACGGTGAATCGTATGAACTTGCTGGTCAGTGCTGTAGGATTGAATAAATTAGGAAAAAAATTTGTTTTCCTTTTTCTTGTGGTATACGAAATTGTTGGATGATAGAGTTAGGGGTTTGGGAAAAGGATGTTCTGATTATGAACGTTGGGTGGGAATATTTTGAGAAAATGATGGATTGTATTAGGCTGTCATTCAGTTTTATGAAAGAATAGGACACTTAGGTGAGATAGGTAGATTGTAATGAGGAATTATGAAATTATTGAAGGTCTGAAATGAATACTATTTAGGGGATGTTTAACTTTCTTCAGGATAGAAAAAGCTTCAGAGGCTATCAGTACAGAATAGCTGAAATGAATGATTCTATACCTCATTCAACGAGTTGAATTAGTAACTATAAGCAAAGGGAGGTGATGAATGTTTATGTGGAACAGGGACAGAGTCAGTTGCAAGTCAATAGCTGGGCTTAGCACGCGAATATTTTGGTTATTTTACTGACTCGTCTCGTTTAACGGACAATAAAACTTTTTATTAATTTTTTTCATTCAGTTTATCCATTAAGTAAATAGTAACGTTAAATTTTTAATAATTTATTAATATTGTATATATTATTACTTTGTTCATTTTTAAATAATAAAAGAGCCCCAGAAGCTCGTTTATCCAAGATGAAGGTTGAGCTACGTGGACCAACACGTATGCTGATCTAAAGTAACAGAGCTGTTCCAAGATATACAATTTTAATTAAGACAAGCTGTCCTAATACTTATGAACAACAGTGTAATTCTGTAACTGATTTGGTAGGATTTAAAATGGGAATCCAGTTTATAAAAATTTCTACTCAGAATTGAGGTATATGTATTTCGAAGCTGATTTAGGTACTCTGTATTCACACCCTCTGGTAATTATTATATTTTTATTTGTTTTAAAGATTTGCAATAATTAATGCAGTAACACCTGATAGCATAAAATCTCCACAGTCCAGTTGGTACTGTCATTAACAAAATTAATTCTTGGTTAATTAATGAGTAGATACTTTTAACCCTTAAACTTAAGGTTAAGATTGTTCGAAATCTTTCAAACGATGCTTCCCGCTGAAATTTAAGAGATGAAAGAAGTATTGACCCAATACCTTCTGGAATTCAAAGCCCCGCTCGTCAATCTTAAGTACCTTGTAACTGCTAGGAAATCCAGGAACTCGGGTTCGTAGGAGTTCGTAACCTTTGAAATTAAAATTGTCCGCTTAGAGATTTGTTTCCGCGTTCCGGGACGCGAACCACCGCTCGAAGGTTCGGGTGCACGTGTTAACCGAAAAAGAAGTTCATAAATTTTGCGGCCGCGTGGCGAGTTGACCACGTATGTGACAGAGGCTGTGTTGGATTTATTACAAACTCATTGCATCTTCTTACCAATCCCCCGCAGCTTCGACATTATCACTTTCTGGTAGCTCTTCCGGTGTATTTTCTAATTTCATTTGATTGAACATATATCTCTTCCTATTTACGCATATCAGTTAAAATTTAATTACCTTAAGCCTCTATTAACTCTCTCATTCCTTGAATTAAACCGAAGATAATGATTATTCTGAGACTAATAACTCTGGATGAACTGTGACAATTAACTACCATAGATTAAATTAAACAAAACGGTGTACCTTTTCCCTTAATCTTTACTTTTTCGTCTTTAGCAATTCAGACATGTCCTCTAAATAGTTTGAGTAGTATATTTCCTATGACATAATTTTCAAGCAAGATTCGTTCATTAAATTAGTTTTACAAAGTGTAATTTAAGAAGTTAATCGGGTCAGTAACAAAAATAACAGAAAATACATTAAAAACACACGAATGAAAGTGTGCAAGGGTTTCGATCTAAACGAGGAAGTCAGAGCTTCGAAGATCTAAAATATCTTCATGCAAGAAAAATGGGAATAATAATAATCAGCGTGACAAGTGCAAAGTGAAATTCTCTTGTCACTAGCTTGAGAGTGACTCGCGCGTTCGTGATGGTCAACAATAGCTATTTGCCTACGGGACTGTCATCAGCAGGATTTTATCTGTTACCCGTTGATTGCTAAAGTTCGCATAATATCAGTCATGTATTATGCACTGCGTAACACATGCTCTGCACCACGTAAAGTGTCATGTTTCCAGTAACACTCTAAACCCGGATTACAACATTTATTACAGGCTAAAGATACGATTGACTTCTACATAATGTGACCACTATTCATTGCAATATATCAATTCTCTATTTTAACCATTTATATCCTGCCGACACTTTGTAGTAACACTTATATTACAATGAAATACTGCCATGAACCAACATGCTTAGAATCCATTTAGGACTTATAAGTATTTACCAATACTTCATTGGAGTTCTCTGAGGTGCTATATAATAGTGCCAGCACTCAGAGACACCATATTTAGCTATTTAAATAAAAAAAAAATAAACACCACATTTGTACAGTTTTCAGATATCTGGAATAAAAATTGCGGTAAGAAAAAGTAACGATAACATAACTCCGACCTTAAAGTGTTAAAATATTAGGTACAAACCCACTTTTCCTCATACCTACCCAATTTCGCTTACACCTCTCATCTAATTCAAAATATCTTGACTATAATATCTAAATAACCAAAAAATCCGTCTGGTTACACCTAAAATTATTTACAAAATGTCCGTTAAGAAATATTCCTCTACCAGTTGCAAAAAAAAGTAGCTAATATATATGTCGTAGATCCTCGATGGATCCCAGAATTAATTTTCAATTGTGTTCCATGCAGTCATCCATGTGACATACATGCTCTAACGGATTATAGCTTGTGAAATCGATGTTCCACGCAAGACAATGTCGAAGACAATATACACATATCTGGCTTCGTGGAAGAAACCGTTTTACTTGCAGGGGGGATTCTCTGTTCTACTTGGCTATAAAGGAATCCTATCCGCCGTAGCTCTCACATATGAGAGACCGATGCCTATCGGGAAACCACCGTATCTTCTTCGGCCCGTGCTGAGAGCGATGCGAGCGCACCGTACGTTTTCGATCGTTACCGAAACGAGATCGTTATCGCGATACGGATGCGCGATACATCAGCGAAACGCCGGTGATTTCTACGCCACGTTCAAGGATGCGACTCGTCGTAGCGAATTCTGCGCCGAATGTGCAGCGACGGCGGCCTCCTGACTCTGTTATCGCGGGCTGATATCGAGGACATTTTTACACTTTTATCTCGGGCCCCGATTAGCCTTCGCATTTCCATCAGTTCCGCGAGACCGATTCCGTTGGAGTCTCCGAGTGACTGTTTCGAAAAATGTATGCATATTTGGAGACTTGAAAGAAAGTCGGTCGATTCGATTCATTGTTATTGTCAGGAATTTATTGGACGTATCGATACCAGTAATTCACTTTTTTTTTTCTCCAGTAAGCAGGATACTATAATAATAAATAAAGGTAATATAATGTACATACACTATTCGTAAATATTAGAAAAAAGTATAGAAATTCAGATCACTTTTATTACCTTGCAGCAGAGATGGGCAGAATTTTATTCGAATAATACATAGTGAGAAGTAGCAGTATCAAAGATCGTCATCCTGACCTTTAAATAGTTCATAATATTAAATAATTGTTTGGAAAGTGTTTATTCATTCAAGAAGAAATATTATTTTATGATAAAAATTGGAATTACTACGTTCAATCAAGTAGAAATGACGAAATATTTTTTTCATCTTTTATTCGTTATTCGAAACATTTTATCTAGATAATGATTTTGCCCATCTCTGCTTTGCCGTAGTGTCCGTGAAATTTTAACGTCTCCGAAACAGTATAATAAACCTCCCTACTACACGGGAGATACAGGTTTCGTGTTATGTGAGTCACATAAGTTAAATGTACAGGTAACCCTTATATAACGCGATGGTTAGTCTACTAAAAATTGCTACGTTATGCAAATTCGTGTTACCTGAAACTAAGAACTATTTAGTGTAGATATATAAGTACCGCTTCAGAAACCGTTTAAATTACGTAACAAATATTTCTCGTATGATTACAGTCGGAGAAGGTATTTAGGTGGCCTGATTTAAGCGGACTACCCCGTATATTCTTTAAACAATATTTATTTCAGATTTTTAGCGATGTCGTAATGCCTTCTAACATTCACTGCATATTGGATAAGTATCCTAATACAAAGTTGCCAAAACTAACAAAACTACTCTATTCCACATAATTCTCTGACTATATTTACAACGCAGCCGTGTTATATGGAGATTGTTTGTAGGTATGTATGTGGAAATACACATTTACAAATACTATTTGTATAAAGTGTATTATAAATGATTTATTATCAAAAAATGCAAAGTGAATATTAAACATATTTCATGCGATAATTTCAAATAGAATGTGAAAATGTTAGCTTATGTACTGTGTTCTACGAGCATTATCACAATTTTTCCGTCGTGTTACGCGAATCCGTATATATGTGGGGGCGTACTGTATTTTCGATTACTTACACTACTTCACATTAGCGTACATGTTACTTTGTGAACTTTTAATATCCCCTAAACAGTAATTATTTCGAACCTCCAACAATTTCATAATACCTCAATCCATCCATCTCAGCAGATGTCTCTAGACTGCGGATTTTATGCATGTGATTTTTTCTTAAAAGTTGAATAAAGTTTAGAGAAGCTTTTGCTGATAAACTAAAATATTAAATAAGAAAATGAAAATCTCTCTTTGACTTGTTCTTGTAAATTAACCCATACAAATTTACATTTGCATAAACATCCCCAGTCTAAATATCTCTATCAGTTTATATCTCCACACAAAAAATAAGTTAATATTTTTAACGTACACACAAGGATCAAAGACTATTTCCAATTTCATTATGAAAAACAACAAGCCTTGGTTCGCAAATAGAGGCTACTTTAAATTATTGCAACTATTAATCATTATAGATCCAATCATCATAATCTCGCTGCTTCACTGTCACACGTAGGTATTATAAATGAACTTAAGTGCAACTGCAACTATGAAAAACAAGATCTGGACCACATAATTAGGCAATGCCCCTTGTTCGACACTCAAAGATTGAAACTAAACTAAAAAAATCTCAACAGTTTCTACCACAAAATATAAGATCCCTATTCAATCAGCCAAACATTGCAGCATTTTCACATGTACATCACTTTTCAAGAAAACATAATTTACAAATTTAAGCCTGCAATATCCTATTATATCAAAATCCCCATGTACATTTTAAATATTATACATGCACATCATAATAAAGCCATATAACTCGCATTCAGAGTTCTGTTGTTCTCAAATAAAAAAAAAACACGAACACAAGAATAGCAACCACTATTCATAAAGCCCAATCGCACGCGTTTTTCGCAACAATCCTCGCCAAAAACGCTCGCCCGGCAGAGCGGGTGTCTCTCAGAAGCGCTCGGCGTCTGACCAGTGGTTACAGAAATCCCCCTTTTGTCGCGGCGAAAAAAATCGACGAAACCGCTAAGAGCGCAATCTGAATACCGCTTCGCCGCGTCACGATTCGGTCGGAGGAGCGTTTGCTACACGAGGCGACGCCGCTCGTAGCTTAGCTTGATCGAGCAGTCGTCGAGGGATCCGTCGCGATGATACGGCGTGGCCACGTGTAACCGTGGCCGACGCAATTTTCATTAAACATTGTGATTTCGTGTAATGTGCTTTGGCGATTTTTTCAGGCGGGCGCCGCCACCGCCTCGCCGTTTTGCTTCCTACTTCTATTATTCTCCCGGTTAAGAAGACTTCTATACCGCCGCAGCCGGGGACCCTCCTCCGCCTCGCCACGCAGACGACGACGAATTCTCTGTCTTGCGGCTCTCTCTTTCGCGGGACAATGGCGATTGCGAAGACCAGCGAGGAGAGGAAGAGCTTTAAGGAAATTACTGAGCTGCACGGGATCTGCGAGGAAGTGTCCTACCACAACGCTTTTCGACACAACTTTTAGCACTGGGGACGGAGCTTTGATCTGATTTTCGATCGTCTGGATGAGTAGATTGAACACTTGGATGTGATTTACACTGTCGATTATAGGTAGACTGAGGATTTTATGCATTTACAGAGCTCTATGATATATAATAAAAGGTAAAACTTTCATCGAATGCAATGACTTTTCTATTTTATTTTTAATTCAATGACATACTTAAGCGAAGATAGAAATTACTACTTTTGTTCTTGTCTTCAAGAGTTACATTATTAAATTTTATTTTGCATAAAAATACGCAGTCTACTTATAAGCGACAGTGTAAATAACATAACAGTGTACAATCTACTAACAACGAAATTCCTACTTTTGTTCTTGTCTTCGAAAATTACTTTGTTAAATTTTATTTTGGAAACTGGTCCGTATGAAAAGAATTTGGATGTTTCGTAGAAATTGTAGATTTTGGAACATTTTTTGTTTCGTAATAGTAAGCGTTGTCCATAGGGCTTACTATCACTCTAGGATAGGGATTCACTATCATCAAAACAATATTTCATTCAGACTTCCAGCAATTTTTTAATGTCTTGTAACATTTATCGTGAATTCGGGGTAGTAATTTTTACGATAGTTTAGTAACCCAGGATTAGTATTGTGGTTTGAATGCTTTTAACAGAAAATTACCTTATGACTAGTTTTGCTTGAATCTAAAATATAGATTCAAGAACACCCGTATTTCTACATTCGGTTGGAGAATGAGGATTGCATGATTCGGGGTAGTTTTAGTGAAAGATTTAACCTAATTTGCGTACCATAGATATAAGTCCTAATAATAAAAATGAGAGTGATATTTCAATTTATATTTTCATGGAAAATAATACTTTAAGACTTGAAATGTTGGTAATATACATAAAGATTCTTATAATAATTGAACAGATGTTGGTACAAATTGTATTTCACTTGAACAAAAGAATAAGATATCTTGTGAAAAAGAACATCTGTGTCTTTCAGTACAAGTTCCAAGATTCTTGATATAAAGTAATATCAACTAAAGACATTACTGCAGAATTAAATAAATTCGTGATAATAAAATTCAGACCTGAAGGAAATACTTTGTACATTAATACGGGTATTCACGATTAAAGTAAATGACAATGCTATAAAGAATTTTAATTCCAGTAACTTAATAATCTAAATTGGAGGAATTCTTAGCCTTTAATCAACATGAATTCGTTTTCTTGAGAAAAATGCGGAAACGCTTCGCTGTTTCACCAAGGATTCCCTAATCTGTCTTTCGATCCGAGCGTAGCGATTGTTCGTTATCGAGTACCATTGTCCTGAACATCAAACATGAACGTTTCCTAATGAACCTACACACTAAATTAATTAATGGACAAAATATGATTAAAAAATCTACAACTGTGATCTAACATGTACTTTCTACCCTCGAAGAGTTTAGAGTCTACCCGAAAGTATCTTCGTTCTGTGACCTAACAAAAAATCAGTCTATACTTTATACTGTCTTAGTAAAAAAAATTGCACCATTTAAAAAAAATAATAAAGACAACTTTCTTCAAATATTAACACAACAGTGACTAGTAAGAGTTTTGCCAAAATTTCCTGCAATTATAATTTTAAAAATATAAACAATTAAAGTTACATCCCTTTAAGACGAATATAAGTCACACTTATCGAAGTATAAGGTTGTTAGGCTGATAAATCAAAGAACCTAGGATTGAATCCCGTTCACCGAAATATTTTTGTTTCACATTGCCAACGCAACTTCAATAACTGTAACTTATCTTCACAATATATCTTGAAGCTTCGTAACTTTAATTGTTTACATCACTAAAATCATAGAATATCTACACCAAATATTTCACATATATCATTAAACCGTGGATTGTCATACAAAATAACATTTTATAATTATAAATAATTACAATTACGATGAATACAAATTCTAAAATGATGTACAAAGACAAGAGCAAAAACACAAATTTCCATTTTCTCTAAAGTACCTCATTGGGTTAAGAATAGAAAAAGGATCTCGTTACATCCGCTGAAAGTTTTGTCATTCACATTACTTCACAGAGCTGTACAGTCTACAAACGCATAAAATCCGCAGTTTCATCATTATGAACCTATATACCATCACCTTACAAAATCCCCTTAAACTCGAAGTCAGTCTTAGGGCCCTCCCCCTCTCAGTACCTCCCTAAACCATCCCCCTATTCCGCCATCCCCCATCCCATGCTCCCAGCAACCAAAACGAAAAAGATCCCCAACAATTAATCCAATAAATTTCGCGACGGAGATAGGGTTGCCGCCGCGTGCCTATAGGAAGGAGCAACGAAGGAGGCATAGAGGAAAAATCCTGGCACCGTGGAGGAGCGAAGAGTCGAAGAGGAGGCAAGCGGTGGCGGGGGGTATAGTATGCAGATGAATAGCTCGCAGAAACCGTGAGACTCTACTGGTTGCCCTATATATCGGGGAGCGGAGGAGCCACGTAGAGAACTCGAGGCAGCAGCAGTTCTGCCTTTAGCTCACGACTCTCGTGTGTTGTGTGTCGCCCCGTCTTTTAAAACTCGAACTCGGTCGGTCTCTACGACGTCGGGCCGCCGCCGAGCAGGCAAAGAGCCCACCGGCTGCAGAGACCACGGGGACTTCTGTTCGCTCGGGCTAGGAGACGGAAGAGGAACGATGCCTCGCGACCGATGGAAAAGATCGGCTGGCGACCACGCTCCACGAGGAGGAGGACGAAGAGGAGCAACAGAGGTGGACCACTTCACCGTCTTCTCTTCGCTCGTGCCGTGAACTTTCGGGCTCGAGGGATCGGGACGCGGGCCAGTAATGACCCTCGGCGTCGATTCCGTGTCCCGCGACACGCTCGCGTCCGGGTAATCAGTCCGCCGGTAAATTTAATTGACTAATGCCCCTCCCCCCGTTCGCCGAACCGTGCGCCGCGGAAGGCTTATTAACCCATTAGGTACCCAACGGTTGCGTTAACGCAACATTTCACTCGGAACTTTTTTTTTTTTTCTGTGAGGTTACAGGAGACTATTCTGGTTTTCGAGTTGCAGTCATGAAGAAGGATTTGAAGGATTTGCTTGATATTTTGTTTTTGTCAATATTGCTTCTTCTAACTTGGATCGTACGGCGTTTTGAAATTTGAGAAGACTAAAGTATTTATAACACTATGATAACGCGCTCACTGGATCTTTTTTATTTGTTGTATAAAATCTGTTTTCATAAAATCTAGAACCAATAGTCATTTTAATGACTATTTAAAATACTTCTTTATAAAGAATGTGTTTATTCATGAGACATAATGGTACTAGTAGTTTACAGTAACACCGTTTTTCTTATGTTTGGACGTTATTTAAAGAAGTTTCGTACCGCTGATCGTCAAGAAAGGTTCCAGATATTGTCATTTAAAGTGATAGTGGACAAACTCAGTTAGCGGAATAAATCAATTTTTTCTTGAATTATGGAATTCTTTTGGTGTATCTTTCTCATGCAGTGGGCTTCTATAATATGATGTTTAGTACTATAGTGTATGTTTTTATATATCGGCAAAATAATGTATAAACTATTTTGTTTACGTTTTTCAATAAAACAAATTGCCCAAAGTTACATAAACGCAACATTTGGTTACACAATAAGGATCGATTCAAAATTTTGTTGAAAACGTTTATACGGTGCAAGAAATAATTATATCGGACAAAAGAAATGATTAAATAAGTGGGATAATAGAATATTTCTTTAAACAAAATGTGCTACTTATTAAATTTGTAGTGCAAAAAAAAAAATAATAATTTCACTTTAGTTTCATATGACCTGAAAACTGAATGTTTCAGAATAATCAATGAAACAATTATACCAGACAAAGTATATTTATACATTTTATACAACCGCATATTGTAAACGAGAACCAAAAATCTATAGTACTTTTATATTTTACCTATAAGCATAAATATTATGACACAATTTAAGATAAAACGAAGAAATGCATTCGTTAAGAAAGATTTGCAAATATTTCGTCCGATATAATTACAGTAATGTCTCGATGAGTGCGACATACTCGAGTCCGCTTCGGCGCATTCGTGGCAAGGCGGAAAGGTTTTCAGCCCCTAATAAATTTGTTTTTTGCCCGAAGCCAAACCTCTGCTTACTTTCTGTTTACTCAGATTTTATTGGTTTCACAGAAGGACTCTCTCAATGTTGGAAATAACGTCGTTGCTCGTGTCGCATTCATCGAGGAATAACTGTGTTCTTTCTTACACATTTTCATAAATAATAAATATTTATATGTGTCAAAATCGCCTTATTTCACTGCTTCGAACTTAATGGATTAAACCACAGTTGCCACCCATATCCACCAATTTCGACGGGGAAAATTTGTTCATGGGTTTGGTCACATGTCGTTTAATCGACGAACGGCAGGGCCTTAATTGACCCGATTCGCGGAGAAAAATTGAATGCGATCTCTCGTATACCGCGAACAGGGTTTTGGATGGTTTTTAAATGTTTCGACGGGCTCGATTTAAAAAGGTCTCCTCACCCCAACGAGCTTCGAGTGCGCAGTCTAGATGGCAATCGCGGATGGGCTTCTTGTTGCGCAAATATTGGCTTCCGGGGCTCTGTCGCCCTGAACGGGAAGAGTTGTTCAACCGTTCGTTTGCATCGGATGCAGTTGCTGTTTTTTTTTTTTTTTTTTTAAGTGGAAGGCGAGGAGGCCGATAATTGACTGATAAAACGATGCGTTTTGCGCAGATACGTTTCATGGAATCTTCGAAATGTTAACTAAAAATAAGGACTCTGAGAGATGCTCGAGTTTTATTAACAATCGATGTGATTGGAACCATCGACGAGTCGGATTTCAATTTTTTAATATGCTTCTAGTTTACGGTAACAATCTATTTTTAAGTTGCTTCGAAATCTTTTTATATGCAGCCAGCTCTTATGTCTTGTATTCTCATCCTACAATTGCACGGTTCGTTGCTGTCGATGAATAACTTTGAGAACCCTCTGAAACAAATCTTACAATTTTTCATATTTAACACTTTACTGATGGGTGACCTATTTATGGATTTGTAAATTTCTGTGTGTATAGGTAAGAAACCTATTATTAATTTTCCCTTCGACCGGGGTTAATTATTACGTTATTCCATTAGAATTCTTGCCAATTCTTGCTAACTCCCAGTGTTATATCGGTGCCACACTCATTTTAAAAGTGCTGAAAATTCTGTCCCCGGTTGGTATCTAATTTTTGTCAGCAGGGATTTACCGATGTGAATTAGATTTCAACGTTTTCGGTTGAGAAATTCCAGTATTCCCTCCAAAAACATATAGATCCTTCTAATATCGATATTTTCGACTTCAAAATAACAAGATACAACATATATTTATATCGCTCTAATAATTTTTAAATAATGATTTAAGGGTCTATGCATTAAAGTGTTACTAACCCATTAAACATCAGCCAGTAAGTACTCTGTTAATGTTATCATCAAAATTTGAATACCCATAAAATACTACTAATTCAGCATCGAAAAAGCAAAATCAAATAAAAAGCAGAAAATCTGACCTCAGCGCAATAACGCGCAAAGAAATCGAACAAAAGCCTCGCAAAGAGAGAAGCAAAAAGCAGTCCGTGGAAGCACCTCGCAATTCCATTCAAGACGTCGACCACTCCACGGATCGAGGCATTACAGATCACCGTTTACGAGCGTCCCACGCGGATCGCCGGATCGCGAGCAGAGCCGATCGTCAAGCTGTCAGCGTGCCCGGGCGAGCCTACCGCGGGAAGGGTTAAAGTGCCTCTCTATCCCGCGCGGTGTTTTCACCTACAAATATTCCTCGTGCCACTTAACCGGAGGGTCTTCGAATACGTATGTGCATGTCCTTTAGAAACTAGAACTCGGCCGGCGACCTATACACAGTTGGCCGTTCGCGGAGTCAAAGAGTCGCACAGTTGTGCGCCTCGGTCGGCTCCCTCTGTAAGAACCTGGGTATAAGAGGAACGCGCGCGCTAGAAGACGAACGGGAGGAAGTGGGAGAAGAAGAAGAAGACGAAGAGGACGAAGAAGAGGAGCCGTGCCTAGCCGTACCGTGCCGTGCCGGTTAACCGTACCGATGAACTTTCGGCTTCTGGCGCACGGCGATGAGTAGTGACCGTCGTCCAGCCTATCGCTAGCCTATGCTCGCGTGTGCACATCCATATGTGTCTGTAAGTGTATATACACAGTCGAGAAACGATGCACCGACGCCCGACCAGCCGGCAGCACCGTCGTGGCCCGACCACCTACGACACAGGCGAAACCTTCACCGTAGGTGCACCGAGAGAGGTCGTGCCGAAGGTGGCCCAGCATCGAGAATCGTGCGAATGCGGCCTAAGAGGGCCCCGGCGGAACGGTGAACAGAGAAAGAATGAGAGGGGAGGCGGGGGCCCGTGACGGATGGAAAAGGGGGGGACCTTTTATAGACGTCGTTTGTAGGACTCGATACATCGGGCCCGCGATTGACGATCGATCGTCGGATGGTAGAGGTAGCTGGGGACCGGACCTCTGCCGGGACGATTAGCGAACTACGATGATTCATTTCGGATGGGAATGATGATGGGGAGATGATTGTGGGAGTGTACCGTAGAATGTTTGCTGGTAATAGAAGACGGTTTGTGGAAGTGTGATGAGGCGGCTTGGTGGAATGTTCGGTTTTGGAACGATTGCACTCCGGTGGCCAAGCAATTGAGGAATGTAACTGTTGACCCCGTAACGTATCAAAAATAAATAACTTTGGTTTATTATTACCTGTATGAGGACGGAAAATCAAATGTTTGATCAGAAACGTTAATTTTAGTTCTTTAAGTTATATACGGAAATGTAGGAACAATAGATACAATGATTCTAAGGACAAGAAAGAATTTTAAATGTTACCTTATTCTGTATCAGTACCACAATGAATGAAACTGATTGTTGGAATAACTGTCGTAAATAAAGCAAACTTTTGAATAGCCGCACACCTGTTGCTTGTATTTAAATAATTATGTTACTTTAGGCTTACAAAAAGTTACAAAAATTATTCAAAATTAGGTTAAATTATGAAAATACTACAATAAAATAATAATTCTTCTTTTATGCAAACATGACTTATTAGAGGTTATTAAATTCTAATTCTTTATTATAAAATGCTACGCTGCTCGAATTAACGCAAGCGTGCGCGTTAAGGGGCTAAGGCGAATTTAAACTTTATATTTGGAATATGTATCGGGGATGATTCATCCTGTAATCCATTCAATTCGTCAAACGTAGAGACTTCACTTTGAATAAAATGCACATGAAAACAATCTTCATACCTATTAATATTGATGAATCGTTTGAGTTGCAAATCCAAAGTATAAAATCTAAACTATAAAAATATATATCTAACTATCCACAGTATAAAATCTAAGCTCACCAATTTAGGTGAGTCAAGATTGTATTGTTAGTTGGGTATTTATATTAATGTCTAATTCGAATTGTTAGCTATGCCTCTACTATCAAAAGAACATATGAACTCGTTAAGTATGGAAAATAATTATTGAATGTTCTTTCATAAAGACGATCGATATCTACAATATCTGAACTTTGAATATTTTAGTGTTCCTCCTTTTTAACCCTCTTAGTCACATCCTTTTTCTGAACTTTGAATACTGTTCCTTCTTTTTAACCCTCTTAGTTATATCCTTTTTTACGAGGATGCCTATCAAATTTTCTTTCCCCTTAGCTACTATTTAAGAAAACTTAGATTGCTAAAAAAATTTCATGTCAACATTTAGGCCAAACTACTCAGAAAACTCACCAGCATCGTCTGCGGGCCTGAATAATATAGTTAAAATGAACATAATTCTATCCTCATGTACAAAACAATCATCTAAATAAAATTATCCCAATAACAACATTAACAAGAAAGATAACATTATTCGTTTTCAATATCAAGAAACTTCCAACGGTTTCGAAGAACAAATTTTACCTAAAATTCAACGTTTCCCAATTGCCGTTTCTATTCGGCAGACATTCCTAGCGGTGGTTAAGACGGAAACGGGGCAGGACTCGGACTCTTCATGGTAAACAGGAGTGTGTTTACCCTGGCCGGCGGTATTTCGGCCGATACACTGCCGAGAAAAAGGTGGCAAGTAGGAGGAGGGGTTCCTCCAGTGGCCGAGAACGTGCCGGAAAAAGAGGAAACGTCGAGCAAGGGGGGTTGGTTAGCGTGGCCAATCGATCAGCATTGGCGGTTTTTTCGCCACCCATATGTCATAGTCGGCCCGACCAGGAACATGCCGCAGCATAGAGAGGCCAGCTTGGGCCGTGTCCATTCAATGATATGTGGGTAGAAATTTCGCTGGGTGGGCGACCACGATCGTTTTCATCTTGGTCCTCGCTCTTGCCACCCTTCGCTCAATCCTCGTTTCGAATTCAAATCAGGAAAAGGCACTTTCCCTCTCTCCTTTGCTCCCCTCAAACTATCAGCTCGGAACATTGGTTGTAATTGAATCGGTCGAAAACGTAGTAATTACGCGGTCTTTTCGGCATGGAAAGTATTAGTAGAATATTTCATTCTGAATTTGGGAAATGAAATTAAATCAATCAATAACTCCGAAATATTCGTTACTTCGAGTGCTAACAACAGAAACAGTTGGAAATTAACAACTAGAAGGACTTTAGGATCCGTGTCATGTTCGACGAAGTCACGAACGTGTAAATAATCAATCGCCTACATTTGCTCCGCTATAATAGGCAAAACTGCAATCATCGTTTAATACATTCAACGTTCGTTCCCCGCCTCGTGATCGAACCGTCCGATACCAGATCGAGTTTCGTGCGTCGGTAATACCCAGAGGCGGAGCAGCTCGAGGACCGCGAATGTTTCCGCAGGGTTAAAACACGAACTTTCCACTCTCTCCTAAAACATTAATCCATCCCCCCTTCTCTCGATGCAACATTCTCGAATTCGACACCACGTGACGGGACAATGGGCTAGAGAGAATGACACGGTGAGACAACGGTGAAACGCAAAGGGGGTAGAGAGAGCAAGGAGGAGCGCGAAAGAGGCCAGAGCGATGACGGAGGCGGTGGCGGAGGGGCGAGGACAGAGAACCACGAAGAGTCTACGTGGGTGCAGCGCGAGCGAACGAGCACCACTCCGCTAGAAAGTGTCCCAGACCGAAAGGAGAAGGAAGAAGAAGAAGAAGAAGAAGAAAAAAAAAAGAGTCCGGGTCAGTTTGAATAATTTTGACCACACCTCTCGTCAAAGCAATACACGAGCGTATGAATACATACATTTAAATGTACCCCGGGAGACTGGCCGGGGAAGTATTGTCCGAATTTTTAAGCAGCTCCGCAAGAGAGCCTGGCCGTCGACGCAGCCGTCTCGAGTGACTTCACTCACGGGGTTGTCCCCCGGGTGACCGATATTTCTCGCTCTCGTGCACAACCCACCTGACTGTGTTTTTTCCCCTCAACCCTGTACAACCGCAACCTATCGTACGCACACCCTCTTCGACAAAAGTCGCGGCTCGGTTTTACCTGTTTCGTGAAAGATGCAAATTTATGCACGCTGGTGGAAAGGAAGAGAAGAAGCACCGGCCCTCTCCCGATACCCCCTCTACACTCGTGTCGAGAAGTCGTCGAGCGACACGGCACGAGGGTGGCACACGAAGTTTTCATTAAGGAGGGTACGCGAGCGATGGGACCGTGTTCCGCCAGGTGAAAATCTGAATTCGATACCAGACACCTGTTCGATGGCTGCGGGGACCATTCATCGGTTGGGGAAGTTTTATGGAATGTTATTGCACGAGGGTATTACTTAATTTGGGATAAATGTGGCCGGGTTTATGGGTTTCTTTTTTGTTTTTGTATTTTTTTTTTCGATGGTTTTGCGGTGGAATTTGGTGACCACCAGGAGGATAAGTTGAAGTGAACGAGAAATTTTAGATGGACAGTAATAATTGAGGATTTCCTTGGTTTTGTGGTGGAATTTGTTGACTACCAGGAGGATGGGTTGAAACGATCGAGAAATTTTAGGTGGAAAGTAATAATTCAGGAATTTTTTAACCTTCAAGCATTCTTTAAACTCTGAATTCTGGGGACGGATGTTAACGAATGTCAATTTTGAAATTGTTTACTTGGAAAGATTTTGGAAATGGGAACTTCTTCTAGGCGGAGGCTTCTTGGAAGGACATTTAGCGAATCTCTTATATGGCAACCAATGGTAACCATTCATTTAACTATTTCAACACAGTTTTCATTCCGATAATGTAAGGTGATACTGGATTACATTCTATTCCACTATTTTATATTAATATACAAATAACAATTACGATTCACGCCATAACAGAAAATGAATGCATTTTCAGAGCCTACAGTACCAAGGCTATATAGTTTGCGAAAACTTTCTCCTTCGTTTCAGGATGTACATTGCATGGCATAATTATGAAACCTCCCTAAAATTTTCTTTAAAATCATGCTGGAAAATAATGATTCCCCAGAAAAGGATAGGTTATGTTTCCTAGAAACAAAATAGTTTGTTTTCATTTCAACCACTGTATATAAAAATAGAAAATTTTAGGGTGGTTTTATAGTTATGCCACGCAGTGTATTAGAACTATCTAAACAGTTTAAATTAGTAGTTCACAAACTCTTATACAAATTCCTAAAACGTCATAAAAGTTATTCTGATAATAGATCCTGATAGATAAAGATCCTGAGATACACATAAGGAAGTTCGTTAAATCATCGAGTTGCACATTTCCAACAATCTGTTCCTTTTACCAACATGATTAAAATAGAAACACCTTCATATTCAGAAGTTCTAGCGTCAAAACACCCTTTGCCACAATTCAAAATCATTCCATAGACCGTCATGAAAGCATCAAATGTTCTTTCTTACCACCATCATAAAATAACAATTCAACAACCCAGAAAAATCTGGATTCTTTAGAAAAATTGTCTATCAATTTATTAAAATTAGACACTTCAGTCACGCCAGGTGGATCGGCTTTACAAAAATGCCAGGAGCCGGAGGTCGCAAACACACCCGGTTCCCGAATCGACACGCCCGCTACGAATCGTCGTCCATGGAAGACAAATTTTTATCTCTCGATATGATTTCGGTGGAGCGACGGCATCGGATCTCGTACCGTTAAGAGCTGGAGCTTAACGTTCTCCAGCGATTTGAATATCAGAGCGGCCCCGGAGAGTCGAGAAAGAGACAGACAGACGGGGGGCACACCGGTGTGCCCCAGGTCCGCGAGCCCCTCGTATGTGTGTGTGTACATACGTGAAGATCGATCGTGAAAGATCACCTCGTACGTTACCCGGAACGTTAGCCTCTTCTGCGGCGGATTCGAATCGTGCCACGAACCCACAGAGTCCAGATCTATCCAATAATATCCACACACTTTTATAAACAATGTGTTCATTCATGAGACATAATGGGACTAGTAGTTCACAGTAACACCGTTTTTCTTATGTTTGGACGTTGTTTAAAGAATTTTCGTACTGCCGATCGTCAAGAAATGTTCCAGATACAGTAAATCCTCGATGAGTGTCCGAAGACTCCTCGGCACTGAACATTAGATATTTCATAAACTACTGGTCATATGCGGCTGAACCAAAAAATCAACGTTACACCTGGGGACGTCTCTTTGTCAGTGCCAGGACACTTTGAACACTAATCGAGAAATTACTGTATTGTCATTTAAGGTGATAGTGGACAAATGCAGTTAGCGGAATAAGTCAATTTTTTCTTGAATTATGGAATTCTTTTGGTGTATCTTTCTCATGTAGTGGGCTTCTATAATATGGTGTTTAGTACTATCGGCAAAATAATGTATAAACTATTTTATTTACGTTGTTCAATAAAAGAAATTACCCAAAGTTACATAAACGCAACATTTTGTTACACGATAAGTATCGATCCAAAATTATTTTTGAAAGCATTTAAACAGTGCATGAAATAATTATATAGAGATAATAGAATATTTGTTTAAACAAAATGCGCTATTTATTAAATTTGTATTGCAAAAGAAAATACTAATATCACTCCAGTTAATTATTTCAATCTTATGTTAAGTAAAAATTGAATGTTTTAGAATAATAAATGAAACAATTGTACTAGACGAAGTAAAAAATTGATTAATTACATATTACACAACCGCATATTGTAAACAAGAACCAAAAAATCGGGTCACAAGCGCGATTTGAGTGACCCTGATATCTAGTTGTGTACAAGTTTCGAGCAAATTGCCAGCAATAAATGGCAAAAGTGGCCCTAGAAACCATAACTACCTGTTTCCGAATTTGACTTGGGTTTTGTAGGTAACGCCAGCTAACAAAATGATAAAGTAAATTAACAGAAAGTCCAGCAACATGATGACCTATGTTAAATTGAGAGCAAAACCGGTTAACTACCTGTTTCCGAATTTGACTTGGGTTTTGTAGGTAACGCCAGCTAACAAAATGATAAAGCAAATTAACAGAAAGTCCAGCAACATGATGACCTATGTTAAATTGAGAGCAAAACCGGAACTCGTTATCTAGATAAAAAGTTTCGAATAACGAATAAAAGATAAAAAAAAAAGTATTTCGTCGTTTCTAATTATTTAAACGTGGAAATTTCAATTTTTGTAATAAAATAATACTTCCTTATGAATGAATCGACATTTGTCGAACAATTATTTAATCTCATTAACTATTTAAAGCTCAGAACGACACCCTTAAATACTGCTGCTTTTCACTGAGTATTATTCGAATAAAATTCTGACAAACTCTGACCGGAACAAGGTTTACGCAACCCGATTTGCTGCATGTGTTGCTGCCAATTTGCGCGCAAGTTGTTTATAGCAAATCTTGCATCAAACTTGTAGCCATAACTTTATAACAGGCATTGGACAAAATTTGGCTTTACAGGCTTGGCTGACTGGGGAGGTTCTTCGCGGGACGCGTAAAGATCGACGTGTTTCAGGGAATTCTTGCGAGCGTATGACCACGAATCGATCGTAAAATCGGCCGGTTAACGCGTCCCGCGGATTACGCGCGTTCGGGAATAGCCCCAGAGACGCGATGGCCACGATTTTCCTCTCGCTCGTGGATAAACTTGACAACGCACGAGACACAGGCGACCGCGTGTGCTTCTGACGCCTTTTGCCTGGCCGCGGCATTCCGATCGGTGGGTGTGAAGCTGCGGCACGTCGCTATGCTACTCTATACGAAGTACTAGAATGTTAATCTTTGCTGTAACGTATAATAAGACGAACGGTCCTATTTACGAGAATTCTATGTATTAATTAGAATGAACGAGAAATTGTAGAACGAAGTTTTCAAAAGATTGGAAATGTGTATATTTTTTATTTGTTGCTGGTTCATTTAATCTTCATTCGTCCTTTACGTTAGTTTGATAAAATTTTTTCCTAAGAAATGTTATTCTGTCGTGTGTAGGTAAATTTAATTGACAATGAAACTTTGTGATCTTTATTTTAGAGAATTTGCAGATTTAATTATTTATCTCTTCATTGTGTTAAGTTTTTACCACTGTGTCAATTTGACATCGAGGGATAAATTACGTTGGGAAAGTCAAGGACGGATGAGCGTTGAGAGATAATAATCTTGTGAAAATTACGAAGGGCAAGGTAGTGTCCAATGTATTCGAAATTTGATCATTAATCCTTTAACACTAGACCAGAAAACTCGTCGAAATGACGGTTTTTAAATTTCTTGCGCCACAATTACTGAAAACGTAAAAGTGCTTTTGTCGGAATTAATATTGTCCTTTAGTCTGTTATACATTTTTTATGTTATATTTTATTATATATTATATGATTTAATTTAGCATACATTCAACGCTAGTACGTCTAGTGTTAAATGAACACGACAACATGAAAATTAATTAAAACGCTTGCACGAAATAAATTGTTATATTCGTATATTGTTTAATGCTACTAATGTCGTGACCAAACTGCGGATCCTTATAAGAGTATAGATTTTCAGGGATTCATTTAGAGAAACTCAGAGCAAAGTAAAAATTCGTTCATTTTATCAAGTAGTAGTCAATCGATATCCATTGGAACTAAGAACCGTAAGAACATTTTTTCAACAGTTCCAAATTGTTAAAAATGCACTTTTTAAACCGCATTGCGGTTTTTCAACCTTTATACTATCCCAAAAATTAATTATATTCCAAGTGCACAAAATCTACAGTCTAGTCGTAATATAAATAAAGTATCTTTAACAAGGTAAACGTACAAATCCCAATAACACAGATCAACTGAATAATTGTATAAAATATTCTACGGTTAAATATTCTATACTAATTCAGTGAACAGAATCGTCTGGCTATAATCGTGGTAATGAACGTTTCCCAAATTACCAACATAAAATTCCTTTACGTGAATAGATCAGACCGATAAAAAAGAACATTACGAGCGTTTTCACGCGCAGGCCCCCGGATGCACGAACACACAGGGCCCAATATCCCCGATAATATTTCCCCGTTTCCAACAGGCTATTTTGACTTTTACCTGGTGTGCCGTAGAGATCCCCCGAAGACATTATCGGTGACATTTGTCCGCGCTGGACAAAACATGTTCCGGTCCGGTAGGATGACCCTAACGCCGCGCCTTTTGTCGAGCGAAAGGTACCCAGCCGACCCGGCGTGTCTTTGTCATTATATAACGCCATTGTGGCCACACTTGCCCGGCGTGGAAGTCGACTATATATACCTTTGCATATTATTAAAATGACGATGATTGTCATTTTTCTCCCCTCGCCCCCGCCTGTCCCCTACTTCTCCTCCTTCTTCTCCAGGGCACCACCTCCACCTTCTCCTCTTCAGCCACGGTCTCCGCGTGTCTTCTCCCTCTTCACCCCGTGACAGCACCGTTCAGAACCAGCCCGCGCTCGCGCTCGTTTATTCGTTTCGTTCCATCGTTGCACGGCCGCCCAACACTTACAGCCAGTTTAGACGATACGGTTTTTTTTACCCATTCGGTACTTTTTCCGAATGGATAATTATTATTATTAATATAATTATATATTATAGGAAATTTATTATCATTAATATATGAGATTATTATAGACAGTGATACAATAAAGGGTTCATAACTTCTGGGGTAGATAGTACTCGCGCAATTATGAAAAAAAAATCCTAGTAAACATGGGTCGTAAAATTAATATTCTCCAGGGTATACACAATTATTTGTTTCGGCTAAAACGAGTGATTTTCTACATTTGGGAGCTATCGTACTGTATAGAAAAACTTGTAAGAAAACTAATAAAAATTCTAAAAAACCTTCTGTATCCTGGAAAAGAAGGAATGGATAAAGTAATCCATTGTACGATAGCTCCTGAAGGGAAGAAATCACTAGCTGTAACCGACACAAAAAAGTGATTTTATAACTTCGAAACTATTAATTCTTCGACCAATATTTATTACAAGACTCTTATTCATCATTTAGCGAGTATTATCTACCCCAGAAGTTGTGAACCCCTTTTTGTATCGTCCTGTATATCATATATCAATTACAATAATCTACTATAACTAACATATAATTATAACAATAATTATCCCCAATTTGGAAAAAAATACCGAAACGGTCGAAAAAGCTCGCATTGTCTGATCTTCGTCGTTGCCGTCGTTTGTCCCTCGTTTCACGACGAAAACAAAGAAAAACCAGTGGTCGACGTAACAGACGCGCGTACATACAAAGAGGAACACTCTAAGGAATTTCTGCTTGTCCCGTTTCACCCTGTCTTCTTTCACTCCGGCTGGCCTCTTATTTTCACTCGTCCATCCATCCCGTCCCGTTTTCACCGTCTCCCAACTCCTACGGTCCACCGCCTCGCCCCCGTTCAGCGTTTTCGCGCTGATACGCGACCACCTCCTCCTTTCCCCTAATCCCACTCCCCTCTGTCTACACCATTAACCTCCGCGTTCACCGTCCTCCGCGACTTTCAGCTTACGTGGTACGGTACGCTACGCGGCCGATCGCAATGGTAACGTCTTCCTACGTGGAGACGTGCACCCTGGTCGAGGCTACGATACGTAACAAAGACGGTAATCGTAACTTATGGTCGAGACGATGCTCGGAACGATGGCTCCGGACACTACGCTACCGATGGCACGCGAATCGTTTAGGATCAATGTAGGCAGGAATCGTGGAATCGTGTTTGGTGAACGGAAGCTTGGTTTGGAAAGCGTTTTATGGGGGGTTTTTTTTTGGAGAAGTTGAAGGTGGATGTGTTAGGTAGTGGAATTTAAATTAAATTATTTGGTAGATGGGTATGTGGACTTTAGCCGTGTATTCGGATGTTATTGTAAGTTGTGGAGCAAGTTTGTCAACTGTGGTGATATGGGGTGTCTATGAATCAGAGATGGGCAAACTCATTATCTAGATAAAATGTTTCGAATAACGAATAAAAGATAGAAAAAAGTATTTTGTTATTTTTAATTGTTTGAACGTGGAAATTTCAATTTTTGTAATAGAATAATACTTCTTTATGAATGAATCGACATTTCTCGAACAATTATTTAATCTCATTAACTGTTTAAAGCTCAGGACGACACCCTTAGATACTGCTTCTTTTCACTGTGTATTATTCGAATACAATTCTGCTCAAGTCTGCTATGAATTAATAATAGAAACTTTGATGTATGTAAGAAGAAGGGTAAGTAGGTTTTAGTCGCGTATTTGGGAGTAACTATAAATTATGGAGTAAATATGTTACCTCTGATGATAGGGTGTTTATAAATTATTAATAGAAACTTTTATGTATGTAAGAAAAGGGGTAAATAGGCTTCAGTTCCGTGTTTGGAAGTAATTATAAATTATGGAGTAAATATTTTATCTGTGATGATAGGGTGTTTATAAATTAATCACAGAATCCTTTAAGTATGCAAGAAAAAGGGTAGAGAGGTTTTAGTCCTATAATCGGAAGTGTATATCCATAAATGGTGGAGTAAGTATGTATCCTCTACTGATAAGGTGTTTGCAAATTAATAAAAGACTCCTTTAAGTACTATAAGAAAAAGTGTTACACACATACTCATAAAAGAATGCTTTCACAAAGAATTATGAAATATACTTGAAACACCAAGCTAATTGATATACAACACTAAACTGTGATCTGTTTGTGATGTATATTTTATATAGACTAATTAACAAAGACGAGAAGTTAAATAGAATTTTAATCTTTTTATAGAGGATTTTTGTTCTGTTAATCCTCGTGCACTGTTAAAATCAATTTAATAAAAAATAAAGAAAAGTTTCGATCTATTGTCTTCTTTTTTAATAATTATAACGTCTGCATAATTAGTCCTTCTCTCCTGGCTGCAAACCGGTCAATGTATACGTACAATAATTCCAATAACAATTATTTATTACGTTTCATTGCAGTCATATAGAATTTTACTATAAATAAACTACGGATTTTTATGCAAATTCAGACATTTGTGTATTAATTTACTGAATCAAAATTATGTCAAAGATTTGTTTCCTATATTAAAGGTTATATTAGATCCAAAGTAAAATAGAAGTTCTAATAACTTTTCTGAAAATTTGTACTGCATTATATTCTGCATATTCCTATTTACGTTAAATACATAAAATCTGCAGTTTAACTATAAGTGTTGAATAAAGGAAATTAATCTTAACCAATATTGTCTTCATGTTACTATCACGTTACAGCCATTTAACAAACAATTTCCTGACCGATATTCGTACACTCTAGTCTCTCTTTCCCACAAGTATACATACTGACACTATTAAGTCGCTGAATCTTCGGGTCCACACTGTATTTACGTTAGCTAATAATTTCCAAGAACATCACGATTCATTCGGGGCACGCGTCCCAATAATGCACGACCTTCTCCTTGTCGGGGCTCCGTACGGAAATTTGCATAATTACGCGTTTTCATGTACCCTACGGTCATGAGGGTCAGATCGAATTTATCTCATTGGCCCTCACCTGTCCTGCACGATGCGGGCCGGCCCCGGGACAACTGACCACCTGTACAGTCGGGGCAAAGAAGAAAAAAAAAAAGGAATGGAAAGAAAAGAAGCGGAAGGGCCTGAAGAGCCTGCTGATGAGAGCCACCGTGAAATACTCGACGACTCTCGAGAGCGATCGTGGTTAATTTAATGGCTCTCCCTCTGACAACCGGGGAGAATCTATCGATCGTTCGTAAATTGACATCAATTCGTGTAAACTCGTGTACCTTACTCCTGTATACACCCCTTTAATCACCGATGCAGTCTAGTAAAAATTATTCACTTGATCATTGAGTCGTTACACGTAAAGTATACATCTCGTTTGTTAATATGTATTATTTCAGCGCCACGTAGATTTTTTAAAATTGGTAAGTGTACATACAATCGTAAAATTTCGTCAATTCAAGACAAGATTTTAGGGAGTTGTATCGTATGACTGTACAATGTTTCTCTCAGTAAACGTCTTTCTTTTCAATGCAACCAACAATAATAAATACAGTAAATCCTCGATAAGTGTCTGTAGCTGTAACTGACTTTTTAATGATGGTTAGCACAATGATAGAGCTTGAAATTCTGAAGCCAATGATATTTGTTTCAGCCGCGTATGGCCATTAGTTAATGAAATATTTAATGTTCAGGGTCGAGTAGCCTTCGAACATTAATCGAAGATTTACTGTAGTCTGCGGATCTTATGCATTCATAGTATACTCAGGTATCCACAATACAGTATACTCAATATTTTAACAAAATTCAGTAATATTTTTGTTCCTCCCAGAACCTAAATAAATCCCCAAGAGGGTAAATAAATTTCTATTTAATTCCAGTTACCGTAAATTTATCCGAAAACCGTCCACATTCGCACAAACATCCGCAGCCCAAAAATGAACAAAGACATATTCATACATACAAAGGACGAAGAATAGATGTTACTACAAATTAATTTCCATCAACTGCCGTAAAATTCGCTTTAAAGTTCGCCACCCGTGAATTTCACTGTGCCACCGACTTTCCATCAAGTGCTCGGTAGGCAATAAAAACGTAACGATACGGCAAAACGGATCGTCGGATGGTTAAACAAAGGGTCGCCTCTCTCGATGCTCCAGCGAGGTCATAACGCGTTCTCCGCGTCGCCCGGGTCTCCGGTCTGTCGTTACATCTTCGAGGAAGGAGAGAGATAGAGACGCGGAGGCAAGGCGCGCGCGATGCCCCATTCAAAAACGACGATCCCGCAGGTCGTAGCAGCCGCTGCGCGAAACAATAGAAAAGCCATAACTTTCACCGGGCGGGCAGGCGTGCGCGCGCGCGCGCACGGTCGTCGGCTACATCCTGTGTCGGAGTGGTCGCGCGCGAAGAGACGTGCCCCGAAACAAAAAAAAAAAAAATTGCGTGCATGTGACGACGAACGGTCAAAAGAAGAGAACCGTACGGTGTGTATCGTTTTTAGAGGATGATAGAAGTTAGGTGGGAGGAGGATGGAGAAGTGAAATTCGGTAGGCGAGACACCGTTACTCGTGTCTAATCAGAAAATTGAATCGTCTTCGCTCGTCAACCACGTCCTTTCTTCTTCTTCTTTCTTGTCGTTCTCTTTTTCATGGTAGCTGGGCTGGATTCTTGTTTCGTATATTTTTTTTTTTTTTCCTTCTTTTTCGTTCGATGTTGGACTGTACCGACCCGCATGTCGTTACGAGACGGAGAGGTGTCCCCAGAACCGGGCGCGTGTCTCTCCTCGAGTGGTATCGTCCCCGTGGATCGAGAGAGAGAGAGAGAGAGAGAGGCCACAATAGGGACACATGTCAAAACAATTGGCACACAGGTGTATCGAATTTACCGAAGAATCGACGGAGGCCGAAAGAATCGTCGCGCGGTTGCGTCACCAGATACTTCCTTGCATCGACTCGATGCTCCACGGCGAAACGATGGGAATGATATTTTTTTCTTTTTTGGCCGGGGAATTAACAGTAATCTTATCGACCGCTAGACAAATGATCTACTTTGAGGGATAAACGTGGAAAAACGTTTGAAAATTGAGAAATTTAAAGAAAATTAAAAGATCTGAGAAAATGTATTGTTATAATATTTTAATCGTTGTTGGAAGAGTGTATTGACAAGCCATTTTGACTTGCTTGGTAGTTCTAGTGTTAAATACTGTACAAACAGGTATATAGAAGTCTCGGTACGGTTAATGGTAACATTGAGCCTGAATCAGTGTTTATGGACGATTTTTGGGAAATAGGTATTCCACAAAGGCCGATTTAGGAATTTTTGAGAATGGAACATTGAATGGATTTGGAATCTGATGGAAGAGTGGATAGTTAATAATGAAATTTGTGTAAATACGTGTCTGTAAATGCTTTAGTAAAAAGTTATCAGAGAGTTTCAAGATAGTTGTTCAATGGTATTTGACGTAAGACGAAAAGTACGAAACACCCGGTTATATGAAAATGTAGCAGAAACGGTTTTCAAAACGAACTCAATTCAGTAAAAAAGGAGTCATACAAAGCATCTCGAAACAGGTAGAAAATATTAATTATAAGTTCTATCAATTATTCATTAAAGTGAAACAAAGGACCAACTCGTTTCGAAAAATAATCCTTATTATTGCTGTTTCAACAACGTAGAACCCACCGAAAAATATTCTGTATAAATTCCTTGTGTACAATCGAATTTTTTTATATAATATATTAGGCGTACCAATAAGTAATCCATCATTTTTCAAAATTACGAGGCGGTATGTAGTTTACCTCAAAAAATCTTTCCAATCATACATTCTTTAAAATAAATGAAGCACTATAGATCTTCGAGTTTGTTAAAACTTAATACTAAGTCCTTAAACTATCAGTAAATTACTTATTGGCACACCTAACAATAACACTTCGAATGTACACATCCTAAAAGTTCTTAGAAGTACCCATAGAGGCCAGCTGACCCCAAATGATTTAGAACTCGAAATATATCCCGACTTCCCGAAAAAGGTATTTTTTGAAGTTTAATCTTTATATATTCATGTAGAATAGCTTAGATTAAAATAATAAAAAAAGGACATCAAACTGAGGATGTTTTCAAAAATCCAGATTCAATTCAAACTTGGAGCTGAGTTCTTTTCTCCCCCTGATGCACAAAAAAGTGTTACCATTAAACACTAAATATTAAAGTATATCCAATTTATAAACGTCCATGAAGAGTGCTAATTGAATATGAATCTACTACCGTATCACACGGACATCAAACCGATTCGCTACTAATCCCGAACCGAGATCCCGAAGACTGCCAATACTACCAGAATCCCGCCTTAAACGAAAGAATCCAACTCCTCGATCGCCGTGTATAAATCACCCGGTAACACCCCGCCTTTGTGCGCGTATTAAGGAGCAGTTTAATAAAAAAGGTGAAAAAAACGGATCAGGCAGAAGAAGAAGAAGAAGAGGTGTAGGAAGTTATCCTGGCGTCGATATCCTCGCAGTTAGAACCTCCACTCCTTCTCTCTCTCTCTTTCCGTGGTCCCAACGAATCCGACAAATCGTCCGAGATAAATTTCCAGATTTCCCGGCCCGATGCGTCGTCGTCTCGCATCAATCCAGGCTCCGACTGGCATTCTTTTCGGTCTGTTCGGTTGAGCAACCGGCCACCCTCTATCCGGATGAAAGGGCAACCCCCCGGGCGAGAGCGTCGCGGTCTCTTAATCGTTTTACGTAGGGCCAAACGTTCGCGCGCGCTCGCCGTCTTTCGGTTACGTTTCTACGACGGTAAAAGCCTACCGTTCCAAGGAAAGCACGTGAACCTTGCGAAATTTTCGTTTACACAGCCGCGCCGTGGCGGCCAGGCAGCCCGTATATCAAAAGTTTAATTGAATTTTCGACCGAGGCCTTGGCCCGGGGAGATTAGGATCGTCGGTTCGTCTACTCGCCTCTCTTTCCACCGGTTTCCATCCGGCTGTGTTTCCGCGGCCACGCACTATCCACGACGGGCCTGCTGGATCGTCTTCAACTTCTTATCCTCTTTATCTTCCGTTCCCTTCCGCGTACACATCTTTACGCGACCGTATTATTCTAGCTGCCCCCTTGAATATCATCACTGGACCACGCGCCGGAGAGCACAGAGAGTCCGACTGGTCGTTGGCGAGATTTGGATCGTTCGGGGTTTTGGCTTTGGTAATTTTACAAGCAAGGTTACAGCTGGGAGTGGAAATTTGCGGGATTGATTGGGGTCATTTGAAAACATACTGTATGGGTTAGAACGAGGATTTTTATATAGTAGCATTAAAATATTAATTGGCGACGGTATTATTGAATATCATCCTTGGACCACGCGCCGGAAAGCACAGAGAGTCCGACTGGTCGTTGGCGAGATTTGGATCGTTCGGGTTTTGGCTTTGGTAATTTTATAGGCAAGGTTACAGCTGGGAGTGGAAATTTGCGGGATTGATTGGGGTCATTTGAAAACATACTGTATGGGTTAGAACGAGGATTTTTATATAGTAGCTTTGAAATATTAGTTGGCGACGGTATTATTGAATATCATCCTTGGACCACGCGCCGGAAAGCACAGAGAGTCCGACTGGTCGTTGGCGAGATTTGGATCGTTCGGGTTTTGGCTTTGGTAATTTTATAGGCAAGGTTACAGCTGGGAGTGGAAATTTGCGGGATTGATTGGGGTCATTTGAAAACATACTGTATGGGTTAGAACGAGGATTTTTCTATAGTAGCTTTGAAATATTAGTTGGCGACGGTATTATTGAATATCATCCTTGGACCACGCGCCGGAGAGCACAGAGAGTCCGACTGGTCGTTGGCGAGATTTGGATCGTTCGGGTTTTGGCTTTGGTAATTTTACAGGCAAGGTTACAACTGGGAGTGGAAATTTGCGGGATTGATTGGGGTCATTTGAAAACATACTGTATGGGTTAGAACGAGGAGTTTTATATAGTAGCTTTGAAATATTAGTTGGCGACGAATTGTGTTTAACCCTCGGAAGATGGACGTTTTTAATGATTGAGTAAAAGGCGGTACTTGAGTCCAGATGGACCACTACTCATTATCAGTCATCTTAGATACCTTTCATAACTAATTTCTTTGAAACATGGTGTTTCAGTCAATAGTAGACTGCAGCTTGCTTGCAGTTATACAATTACTATTTGCAGAATATACAAATGTGTGAAACGCAATGGATCAAAAACGTTTAATCAATACACTAAAGGGTTCAATATTCAATTTTTCAAATAATAGAACTCTTTCGTCAATTGGATAAATTCTACTTTGATTCTGATCATTCTTGTGACTTAGTATTTGAAAATGGAAATTTTGTTTAAATATTCGCAATCTATTCGTCTTATATTAAATGTTATATCAAATGTAAATAAATACGTTTATATAAATTACATGTAACTTGTCAATAAACAACTATTATGCGAATATAATCCGAATATTGGGGTTTTCTTTTTCAATCATGGCTTGCAGGAATATTGCAAGTTAACTGCAGAATCACAGTATGTAGTTATCACAGTAAAACGATTGTAGTTCCTAATAAATTGAAGGAAATTGTTCTCTTACCTTAAACGCCCTTCGCAGAGCACCAACGCAGAAAACGGAAAGATCGGTCGTATCGGCTGTAGCACTTTAATCTGCACCTCGAATCATTTCAATTCACTTTTTATCACTTTGAGTACACTTTGAATCATTTTAAATCGCTTTGAGTCACTTTGAGCCATTTCTAATAATTTTATACTGTTGAAATTTTTCACCCACGAACGATAATACAAGAGAACTACGTAACTGAACACTAACGTACTCGAACGGTCACGGACACACTGAAGGAATTCCGCGATGTCACTGCCCAGGTTCAGCCATGTGTCTGCAAAAACGATTAACGACGAGGTCATTAGAAGTACTGGTAATGTTTACATAGGTATCAAACAGAAAACCTTTTCCTAAGTATCCGGGTACAAGTCAGAAGACCTACAACTGACTTTGCTTTGAAATAGTAATAAACTACGCGAATATAAAGACGACGATATTATTATACGGTACAGTTTCGCTGTCTAAAAGGAAATATTCCATTAAAATTTAATTAAGACGTTATTTTAAAAATTATGATTCACAAGAAAGTTTGGATGCTCGATATTGAAAAATATGTATCAAAGTCTGAAAGAGTTTATGCATGTGTCGCATCGGTTACATACGCCTCTAGGTTATTCCCCGTCCTGCATTATTTATGAGAATTTAAATTCCGAAATTCTGCAAGAGTTCATGCAAAAAGCAGCATGGAATAATCTGCATTATGTTTCCGTTCCTTAATCGTTACCTTTCTTTTTTCATTCGGGAATCATTGAAGTTGCATGGACAGATCGTCTACATACGACAGATGTCATCAATTATATAATATAATACTTGAAAATTAACGCTAAATTTACTTCAAATTGCCCTATCGTTCCCTCGAAATACCACGGTTTCCTCCCCTTCTGTTTTCCTTTCGCCTCGCGGCTTCTCCCTTTCTATAAAAAATAATCGCTGACACTCTGTGTACACAGCGTCACGAAAAATTACTTCTATTTTCAATTTTCATTCGAATGTTGACTACGAACAGCGCAATCTGGGTAATTACCTAAAATTACACTACTGTTCAAATGTTTATAGCCCCCTTCTGTCATCAAACACATAATCATACCTGGTTTATTAAAAGTGTTACGTAGTGAGGAAAGATGATATTCAACGACGCATTATCTACGACAAAATTCTACTGACCTAAAATCCCCTTTACACAATAAACATGAGATCATAAATCAGCCTTTATCACAGTAACTTATTCTTTCAATTTTGTTAAATCTTATGAGTAGATTTCGAATTTTATTCATTTATAGCGTATATGACTATCTAAAAGTCAGTATATAAAAGATATTTAAGTGAAGTTTGATGAAGTCTTTATCTCTGTTCTAACAGCATCCTTAACACGAGAACTACCAAAGCAGTTAAAATGACTGGATACATTCCTGTAACGATGATTATAATCTTACAACAATGAATTCTTTCAAATCTTTCACAACTCTCCTTGCGATAAGAAAATGGAGAACTTATTTAATTTATAAATTTGAATATTTTCAAAATTCGTCATGTTTATCGATCCAATAGAAATAGACATATATTTATCTCGGTAATTCTAATGTTAATATAGTAAAGAACTTTCTATTTGATCCCAGTTCTTAGAAAATGGACAAGAAACATCTAAATTGCACAAACATCCACCGTCCACTTATGAACCTTAACCCTTTAACCTCTTTGCCCTATATTGCACGGGTACAAAAAGTGCGTGAAATTTTGTCGACGGTTAATATCTAACTTTTGTCAGCAAGGATCCATAATTTCACCGATAGTAAAGTAGATCTCAGCGTTTTCAATTTAGAAATTGAAGTATTCCCTCTAAAAATAAATAAAAAATACAAAAAATATATCCATTTACTATCCATATATTCGACTTGAAAATAACAAGATACAACATATATATATATATATCAGTCCAATAATTTCGAAAAAACGATGTAAAGGTCTGGGCGTTAAAGGATTAACTAAATCTGTTTCACGTAATTTTTGTCACCAAACCAAAAGTAGTGTCAGCAGAGTAATAGACGAAACGGCGATGAAATCGTCGAAAAGGAAGTTTCCTAAAGGCTGAAGGGTGCTCTGCCCGATTTCGGTTCAAATATAGAAATGTCCAGATGCGTGGCCACGTCTCTCGATCGACCTTAGAAACGCCTCTGGACGCGGCTCGATTTATTTTTCGACCGGGCGTGGAAGGAGGATGACGGGGGCCCGGAACTTTTACAAGAAGAAGAACCGGACGGAGGTGGAGGAAGAAGGAAAAGAAAAAAGCGTGTTCAACCGAGCCTGTCCCTACGAAAATTGGACTCGCCGATCCGACGGAGCATAATCAACGAATCGATGTTGGAATTGCCGAAATGTGGTGCGACCGATCCGTGTCCCGTTCGCTGAATGAGAAACACGCTCGTCATCCCCGTGAATCTGTTTTGCCGTGTCGTGGAGTCCTTTCACCGATAAATCGTCCATCATAGGCAAATATGACAACCGGGCAGCGCCCCCTACAAAAGGGATCGGACCCCGTGAAAAATCGGGCAGAACTGACTCTGCAGATTCGGACCTCGCAATCCGGGGGCCTGTTCAGGTGACGCGAAAGCAGGCGTATAGAAAAAAAAAATAGGAGAGGTGATCGTTGAATGGGTCCAGAACACGTCGGAGACGAGAGATTTTTCACGACGAAGCGGAAATCGTGACCGTCTCTCACGCAACTGAACCCGTTTTTCTATCTGCAGTTATGGATATGTGAATTTTAGCCATTTATATTTGAAGTTCGCCATGATAGTTATTTATTATTCGATGTTATGGTATATTTATTGTAATGAAGCAGTTTAGTGAAACTGAATGAAGATTCTGTTTTATTTGGTAATTGTTGGAACCTTTGCCTATGTTAGAATTTAATGGAGAGAAGCCTCAGGGCTGTCAGTACAGAACAGCTGAAATTAGTAGTTTTAAAATGTATTACTTCTTTTAATTATTATTCTTTATTATTTATTGTATATATTATTATAATTTTCATTATAAACTAATAAAAAAGGCTCAGATGCTCTTCCATCCAGATGAATGTGAATAGAGTTATAATAGGGATACAAATTTGTGTAAATCACTCTATAAACATTTGAAGTGAAGTAAAGGTATTGCTCGCTACCAATCAAGAAAATTGCGTCGAATGCTCTTTTCCTTAACCTTGCTACGACCTTCAAATCTATTTCAACGCAATCGCGTTTTCGTTACCTTAACGCTATCATGACATTAAACACTTTTTCGACTTAATCTTAATCTCGACTCTTCAAAAATATTCTTAGGTTCGCGAACTGTGCGAAGAATTTGTTACTGACAGTGTGTTTCTCTTTCCCAGTCATTATTTCGAATATAGACTACCGGTTAGGAGTATTAGGACACCTGGACTGTATGAAGAAAATGCAATGTATCGTATAAATGAGATATTTCAAACAACTTTCATTAATTTATAGCAACATAAACATTGTACATCGAGCTTGAATAACCCTCTGAACAAATTTATTTCTGACTTTCAGCAATTTTCTGATGGCTTGTAATATTCATTGCATATTCGGTAATTGTTCTCATACAGTAATGTCTCGGTGAGTGCAACGTACTTGGGTCCGCTTCGGAGCAAGGCAGAAAGGTTTTCAGCCCCTCACAAATTTGTTTTTTATCAGAAGCCGAGCCTCTACTTAGCTTGTGTTCACACTGTTTTGATTAATTTCACAGGGGACCACCCCCCTCCCCCCTAGTGGTGGGAATAACGCCATTGCTCGTGTCGCATTCAACGAGGAATCACTGTACTTATGAGCGTTGTGTACATCTGAACAAAGAATCGTAGCAAAGTTAAAGTATCCAAGGGTAGTTTTACTTTACGAATCTGAGAAGAGTCAAAACACGGTTCGTCCTGTCTTATGGTCCTCCGTTACCATTTTGTCGGCATTTCTTCATTCCACAGCAATACGAGAAAAAACCAGAACACAGTCACTGAAGCTGCAGTGGTAAACAAGTATATTCTATGATAGTATTTAACTTACAATTGGACCACTTTCTTAATTTTCAAGGAAAATTCATCCCTCAAGTGGCCTCGATAATAGTAAACGACAATAAGAATCCCAGACATCAGCAACCAGTGGTCCACTCTCAGCGCCATGGATATCGCTGTATATCCGAGATTTCACCGGGATTCGCCAAGGAGGAAATTATTTTTTTCCGTTTTGCCGGCTATTTTTGCGCCGGTGTTGCGGCCCAAGGAGTGACTGACCTCTGGCCAGTTCGCGGTACGGCCAGATCGCCTATTTTTAAACGGACGAAAAATGCATAGTCTCCCTTTCGAAAGAACTCGAGACGGGGACCACGGTGCCGCGACGAGGGAGGCAAAGGCGGAGGAAGAACGACGGAGCGCCGGAGAAAGATGGGACCAGATGCAAGAGAGGAAAAACAGACGAGAGAAAGAGAGGCAGTCGTCGTCGATGCTCGGGCGGAAAAATTTTTCTCGTGCTGGCCACATGTCACGGTCAAGAAAAGTGTCTCCTTTTCCCGAATTCTTTAGGTGTACCAAAAGAAATCGTTTATTTATTCACCGTCTAAAATATGCCGCTGCACCAGAGACGACGGAAAGAGAGACAACGGCCGAGAAGAGGATTTTATTACCGCCGGGGAACACGGGGGAACCGCGAAGGAGAATAAATCGCGGCCGGTCTCGGTGAAGAATTCGCTGCTTGTTAATAAACGGTGACGGTCCGATCATCCCCGTAAAGTGGCGTCGATCTATTTTCGGCCGTGTTTGTCGCCGCGGAAACAATGGTGCGAATGACGCCCGGTCTTGGCGAAACGCGACACAACGGAGCGTGGATGCATAAAGAATGGAAATTAGAGGGAAAAATCGCGTGGAAGCAGAATGTACCGGTTTGTTTTTTTTAAAGAAATCGCTGTGGAAAGTGTATTTATGGGACGGCTCGCGCATGTACCGATGCTATATGTATACTACAAAGTTGTGATTAATGAGAGAAGTTTGCAATGATATTTTTCATTTAGGCGGAATTTGGTGGTCTCGACAGATTTATTTTTTCTTCGTTCATTTGTGAGTCAATGGATTAGGAATTTTTCTTTCATAACCTACTACATAGCTGCGTGTTGCTTGAGTTTTTTGGGGGTGGGCTTCAGGTGAGTAAAAGCTCAAAATAGTTTTTCTTCTTAATCATTAATTAAAAACTATCTTTCTGTTAACTGTTATCACTGACTGTATTTCTTGAATAATTATTCTATTTTTAATTTTACGTGGATCCAGTGTAATGTCCGCCTCTATCTCTAAAGTAAAAACAGCTGCGATCACTTCCCTTCTTTTAAAACCAATACTTCTACAATACATTTTAAAACCATCCACAAATTTTTTTATTTCTTCAAAAAGTCAGTAACTTATTTTTGGTTTTATTTTTAAGGGGAAATATGTGAATAATCCATATCCCTCGTATATTCCCCCTTAAAATTATTGAAAATTATCAAGGTAGAATTAAAAAAATCTCTCAGTCTTAGGAGTGGCTTTAGGGGTTGTTGCGGGGTCGGGACACCCACAGTATTTTTTTAGGGTGTCGAAGGATATTTATGCCAAATTTAGTGTGGATACGTTAAATAGTATAGAAGCTTTTACCTAACAAGTATTTTTGTATACATATTTTGACTTTTATACATATACAAAGATTATAAACATTGGAAATCTGCATCAATTGTTACACGCAGAGAAAATGGAGTATTAATGGATGTTGAGAAGATCGATGACGACCGGTTCCTTGGACCCACTTCCGGAAACTAAAAAGCTGACCGTTGTCTACCTGTTCGGATGCATCTAGGCGGTGGCTCGCCAATTTAGAAGTAATTTTCTCGTATACCTTGAAAAAAAAAATAGTCGGATCACCTCTTCCCACGGGCTGATGGTCAGCTGGTCTCCGTCCAGAAACGACGATCTTCTGTTCGTCTTTCTTTATCATTTCACCCCCTCCGCCATGGAGTCTTCTGTGTGTTTTTTTTCCTTCCCTCTTCTTTTACGAATTTCGATTTTTCTACCTGAAAGAGATCTATTCCCGGGTCATCCGAGGCCGGGACAGGCTGCCACTTATGGTCCTTTACAGTTACGCAAAGAGATTGGCCGGGACAGATAAAGGGAGGGGGAGAAAAAAAGGTTTATTATTCCCTTCACGGGCCACGTAAATATTAACCCTGTGTTTTGGCCAGTTCTCGAAGTTCCGAGGTCAGACGGACAAAAGTAACAAGTTCGTTTTGGGTGTCTTCTTCGAGGAATATATTGTATCACTTGAATAGAGATGGACAATTTGAAAGACACTAAGATATTAATGAGAAATATCAAATTATTTAAACTGGAAATAAACGGAATTTAACTGTGAATAAATATTCTATTATTCCGTTTAACAATTTTTAAATTAAACGTGTGTTACTGAGCTTAAGAAGAAATAGCGTAGTGATATTTTAATTTGTTTTGTTCATCAAGATCGTTTAACACTTTGTTCGCCACGTTACCCATATATGGTTGATACAATTTTTGCTTCCCAATTAAAAATCACTCTTCATGGCGAGATACTGGAACAAACAAATTCTGTGAAGGCCAATAACATTCGATAAGGTTAAGAAAATAAGTACCTTAACAAATTTTGGTTTGCAAGTAGCTATACCGTTAAAAAGAATTATTTCCACTTCGTGGACTTTTCATAGGCGTCACTTTGGCACTCGACGTGTTGAAGAAGTACATATTGGATAATTGCAAATGTAGTGACAGATTAGTACATACTGAACAGACATAAACTGATAAAGGTCACAATGTTTATACAAAGTTCGAATATACTCTCATAAAAATTCGAATTCAAATCAATACTAAATTCATCTACGTACACACGTATCACCTCCTAAACGATAATAATTAAAAACGCCATTACTAAAAAAAAAAAACTAATAAAAACGTTAACCGTCTTGACAGGAAAAATTCGTACAGAAACGGGATCACTCGCAGCTGAAAGGAGTCGATTTTTCGCCGATCCAGCGTCACGCGAGACCCAAGTCTCGATCACGATCCCGACAACGATATCGAGCGAGAAGACAGGGTGGCGAGCTGGCGGGTCGGGCGAGAGGGGAGGAAAAGGCCGATTGTAGAATCGATCGGATGAATGGCCGAAATTCGATCAAAGGACGAATCTGCTCTCGGGTCCAAGTCGACGGAGCCGTTCTCTCACGAGAAATTTTCAAGAACACACGTGGTCCATCGCCCCCGGCCATCCCCCCTCGCCTTTTTTTCGGTTCGCTTTTTATAAACCTCCTCGCTCACTTTCTCTCTCTCTCTCTCTCTCTCTCTAGTTTTTTTTTTCTCCTCCGTGGGCCCCGAGGATTTTTTTCTTACCCCTTGGCCGGCCATCTGCCGCACACGGAAGGGGCGGCCAAGATGCACAGGATCCGCAACAGGGGTAAATCAGGGGGAAAACGAGGAAGGATGCGTGGCGACGTTGGACCATTCTACGGAGCAACAAAGACAGAGTAATGACAGAAAGAAGGAGATGAGTCCGAGTGGAGCTCCATCACCCCGGGGGTAACGGCTTAAGTCCCAGTTTCGGGGCCGCAGCGGTTCCAGCGGTGTTGCGCAGTTTCCACCGGCGTGGCTCTGAACGAACTGGAGGGAACGGGAAATTAGGCAATCAGAAATGTACGACGAAGAATAGAGTAATCGCTTGAGATCATGGTTTAATGGATTATTCAGTTGTATGGGTAAATCGTTAAGTTTCGTGGAATGTTCGGGCCTTCTTTGATTTATGACTTGATGACAGACGGGAGAATTTTTGGGGAAATAATGGATGGCATATTCTGTATTAACCTTTGGAGGACAGGTAAATTTTTTCATGTCTATTTATATTTTCGAGATAGACATTTTATATATTTACTATAGTGTTATATTATGAAAATTAAGTGGCCACCTGAAAATTGGCTTCCAGTCCTCTAGAGATTAATGATTAAAATAAACGTATTTTATCGAAGATCAAATAGGCACAAATAGCACAATAGCATTTACAGGATTATGTTAGGAATGCATTGAAATATGTAATTATAATGGAAGCGTTACTACTGTTTGAGATGAAAAGGACAATTCTGTTGCATAATATCACATGAAAATGCAAAGCGCAATATTTCAAAGAATATTCATCTACTAACGTCTTTCAAGTATCATCTATTATAATTAATTCAAATTCTGTGTAGTCCCTCGTCATCACGAAGCACAATGCAACTGAAGTACCATTTTTCGGCCCCACGACGAGGAGGTAGAAGTAACTCGAACAAATCTCAAAGATCTACAGACGTGTCATCGAATAACATTTTAATAGTCCGAAATTCCGAATTCTACTGTAAGATCACATATTTGCTCGTGAAATACGGCGACTACACCGTTATAGTCCCGGGGGTGTGTGTTTTTAAAACGAACGGTACCCTCGGGTCCGTTCTCACGGAGTCGCGAGCGAGATTTTTCCGAAAAAACCTCCGGGAAATTTCTCATCCGGACTCGGTTTCCTCGCCTGGGCACCGGCATTTTAATTTTTTTTCGTCCCTTCCCCTCCGATACGGTTTTTTCTTCTTCTCTCTCCCCACGGTGCGGCGTTCCGTTGTCGAGGAATCTGTGCCACTCGGGGTACCGTAAACCCCGTACCCGCTTTCACCCTCCGAAACCTGCCCCCTCTCTTCGTTTGTTTTTTTACATCGCACAAGGTGTTTCCGTCCTATCGTGCTAGAAGTTCCGGTGTTCTCCCTTCGCCTGTGTCTCTTCCTGGATCCCCGTACCACCGTGGAAAGAAATAATAAAAAAATAGACACGGTGGTAGGCCCCCCACCCCTGCACGTTCGCGATAGCGGTTCCGATCGTGATCGAAGGAATCCACCTAGCTGCCTCGCTACCCCCTCTGGTTTTTTTTCTTCGGTGGCTGTTGTTCACCCTCCCGTTCGCACCATCCAGGCACCAGGAGGTGGGGGGTGAGAATTTTTTTATGCAAAACTGGACATGGGAAAAAATGCGTCTGCGGGTCTATCCAGTGGACCCGTGTGAGAGGGACGATGAGGTTGGGATAGATAAATCGCGATGTGACCTGTAATCGGGTGGAGAATGGTTTTTTATGAAGAGATGGACATGGGAAATTGGGGTTCTGGGAACGTCGACTGGACTGATTAGAAGAAGGTGTGGGGAAATTTGTGTGAGAGATGGAGAATTGTCGCGGAAGATGGATCGTTGGAAAATCCAATGGAATTGATTTCTTATATTCAATATTGGAAAATGGAAAATGATTGTAAAGAATACCTATAGTAGTTAGTTTTAGAATATCGTCTGAACTGATTAGAAGAAAAGTCTGCGTGAAAGATGGAAAACTGTCGAAGAGGATGGAGCGTTGGAAAATCCAATGGAATTGATTTGTTATATTCAATATTGGAAAATGGAAAATGATTGTAAAGAATACCTATAGTAGTTAGTTTTAGAATATCGTCTGAACTGATTAGAATAAAAGTTTGTGTGAAAGATGGAAAACTGTCGAAGAGGATGGAGCGTTGGAAAATCCAATGGAATTGATTTGTTATATTCAATATTGGAAAATGGAAAATGATTGTAAAGAATATCTATAGTAGTTTTAGAATGTCGTCTGAACTGATTAGAAGAAAAGTCTGTGTGAGAGATGGAAAATTGTCGAAGTGGATGGAGCGTTGGAAAATCCAATGGAATTGAATTGTTATATTGAATATTGGAAAATGGAAATGATTGTAAAGAATACCTATAGTAGTTTTAGAATGTCGTCTGAACTGATTAGAAGAAAAGTCTGTGTGAGAGATGGAAAATTGTCGAAGTGGATGGAGCGTTGGAAAATCCAATGGAATTGAATTGTTATATCGAATATTGGAAAATGGAAAATGATTCTAAAGAATACCTATAGTAGTTAGTTTCAGAATATCGCCTGGAAGAAAAATCTGTGTGAAAAATGGAACATTCTCGTGGAGGATGAAACGTTGGAAAGTACAACGGAAAGTGAATTGTTATATTCAATATTGCAGGATGGAATATTACGATAAAGAATATATAGTGATCAGTTTCATAGCATAGGAGAAGAAGAAATTGGTAGATCGTGTACCTGACCCAAGGTCTTCTGATTTCCCGGCGATCAAAGATGCCAATCAAGGTCCACAACTATTTACAATTTAATGAAAAAATCAAAAACGATGGTTAAAAATTCTAAAGCTAAGGCTTTTGACCAGAATCACAATTCTCCCACCAAAACCTAGACACGAAGAACGCACAGAATCCCCTGGACTCGCAGGACGCGAAACGATCGAGATTCAGGATCGAACCGGATAAACCGCAAGTCGAAGTGGACCCGCGGCTTGGTTCCCGTCGTCGTGATTTAGGAAGCCGATGGATCATCGCTAGACCGTGGCTGCCAGTAATTCGCGAAACGGGAAGCCCGGAAGCGCTTGGTAACGTTGATCATCACGACGGAAGGAGGATTTATAGGGGCATCGAGTCGATCTGAAAATTTTTCCTTGGCCAACCAACGGTGCCAAGGAAAACAGGGAAACTCTGGTCATGCTTGTCCCCGTTCGTTCCTCGAATAAGACGTTCCTATCGGTTCAACGACCTCCGATGGGACAGAGGTGTCACCCATCGATTGAGCAGCTGCAGCCTCCCCGCTGTAAATTAGTGATCGTCCGCCCTGCAAATTTTAAAGGAAGCCCCCGATGTTCTTTAAATAGTCCCCGGTTACAAAATCTCGAAACGAAAATATTGGGGGGGTGGGAGGGAAGCGATCAGCCTGACGCTCCTGGAAGGAGGAGGACGACGACGATTTTCCTTCCGTACGTGTCGAAACGTCATTCCGGAGAGGAACGTTCCAGCGGTACACGGGTGCAAGGGCTAACCCTTGCGAGAGGAGGATGGTCCAAACACCCTTGGCAAGGGGTCTGTCTCCGGTTATATTTGGTGTCTGACTCCTCTCGGGCACACATGCCGCATTGGCGTAGCCGTGGAACGAACAACCCACCGGTCAATGCATTCAGCTTTTTTTAAGGTCGACTTTTATAATGCATTTATTGTGTTTCTTATGAGTTCACAGTGGTCCATGATACTTATTCGGGAATGTAGGTTTCTTTAACTGGTTAGTAGAGAATGGGAAGAAAGGAATATGAAGCTATGAAAAATTCAGAGTGATTACTAGATTTTATAAATGATCAAGTTGGAAGTACTGTTTTTCCTATACGTTTGATAGATTATTTTTTTTTGTAATATTATATTATGATCTATACCTGTGTTTCCTAATTTCAAGTTGGACGTATCCTCCCTTCTTACCTCTTAATACGATTACACTGGTCCATTTTGTTATGAATTACGATCCTTCAGAAAGTAGTTCTAAAACTACCATTTACAACATACTCTCTATTTCCGACACGAAAGCCATACAAAATTTACGTCACGAATCGATTAACCAAAAAGTAAGGACGAAACGAGCATCAAAATTCGAAATATGTACCTTCCTCGGTCACTTATCTGACAAGTACCTACATTTTTTAAAAGCAGCACTCTGGTAGCAGGTAATTCTTATCAGACTTCCTCTAAGAATATCACGTCATCTCATAACTAACATTTTTCGTTGAAATACTTTCAATATAGCATCAAAAATTCGTTCTCTTCAAATTTAAACATCGACACATCAGAGCCAAGACATTCAGCAAACTCAACGGTCCAGGGTACCGATATCAAAGGGCCAGGTAATTTTTATCAGACTTCCTGTAACTACATACTATCATATAATTATAATAGATATTTTAACTATGTAACTACTACCTAAAAATTAATTTTCTTCAAATTGAAGCATCGACACATCAGAACCAAGACATTCAGCAAACTCAACGGCCCAGGGTTTTGATATCAAAAGGCCAGGTAATTTTTATCAGACTTTCTGTAACTACATACTATCATATATAATTATAAAAGATATTTTAAATATGGAACTACTACCTAAAAATTCATTTTCTTCAAATTACAGCATCGACGCATCAGAACCAAGACATTCAGCAAACTCAACGGACCAGGGTACCGATATCAAAGGGCCAGGTAATATTTATCAGAGTTCCTCTAACTAAGAAATACCATACCTTTTCCTCGAGATACTTTAAATACGAAACCAGCATCCAAGAATGTATTCTCTCCAAATTTAAGCATCGATACATCAGAACCAGCTTTCACTAAGACATTCAGCAAACTCAGCAGCCTAAGGTATTATCAAAGGCCCAGGGAATCAAACCGCGGGAACCCCCCAAAAGGAACCCCTTAACACCTGCGAGAGATTACTTCATTCGTTTCAATCCTCTCCGTCAGTGATGCTGGCGATATATCCCAACACAGAAGTGTAAATCCCGACAGGAAGCCCGCAGTGCGGTTTCAGACGACCTCTTGACCATCTCTGGTCACCGATATACCAACGCGACGCTCGCGCAGCCGCTTTGGGCACTGTACATGTCGTTCCCGTTTATCTTTGGACCTCTTCGTCCCTCTTTTTCCCGCCGTGTCACGATGCAACCAGGCGAGGAAAGAGGACACGACCGGGGTTAGGACGTCGCGAGGAAGCAGAGGGATCGAGGGGGAACGAGGGAGAGAGAGAGAGAGCGATAAACTCCCACGAAGTGGTGGACGCGCACGGGCAACGAAAAGCGCACCAAAACCATTCGTCCTCCTCCCCGTTTCGTCGTCTTGGTCTTCGTCGGTACCCGAGAGACACATGTGCACGTCTCCGAGTCGCCAGACAGAGATCTTTTTTGTCCCGAAGTAAAAATAATCTTTAAAACCCCCGAACAGGATGCGTTGTTAGGGAACTGGGAGGGGGGACAAGACAGAGAGGGAGAAAGTCCGTGCGCCGGGCATCGTCACCAAGATGGTCCAACGCGGCGTTTTTTCACCCTTTGGACGGTTCGACTCCTCCACCTCTTCTCCGTAACGGGTGGCCGAAATTAACGTCCCGAGGAGGGACACCGCGCCCGCCCTCCCGCTTCCAATTCCATCCTCCCCACGGTTCCATCTCAGCGTTCGAACGCTCCGCAGCATCTGTCGGAAGTAAACTTACGACGATGATCGTGATGTCCTACGAGATTTTCGGCTTTGGGTTGACTGACTCTCCCTCTCTTTCCCCCGTTGCTGCTGAGAAGAATGTAGATGCCTGGAGAACTGGCACGATAGATAGTAGACTCGGTTACTCGATTTTTTTGGGTTAGTCCAATTTTCTTGGATATTAGGCTATGTTGCAATGCGTATGATCATGCAGCATTCGTCGGCTGTAAATTATACGACGATCGTCAGACTTGTGTTAGTCGCTTCGCGTTATCTGCGGCCTGCTGTTTGACTTAACTAGACGGCCGCGTTACTGAATGGCACACGTGTCCACACATGGCGCAAGCGGGCGCGCGGTGCTTGTAACGGACGAGACGAAGAGATCGTCGCGTGTTGCGTCTTTACGCGGGTTTTTGGGTGTCCCGTGTCGGTCGAATCGATGTTTCGAATTTGTAATGATTGAGTAGCAATAGTACACTATACCGCAAAATTGAGACAGTGAGAGTCGAAACTAATTTTTTTAAACTTTGCAGATTTGTAGGGGACCTCAAGAGAAGTATACCGCAATTTTTGTTGTTGGCCCAATTTTAATTCTTTAGGGTGAAAACATTCTTTGAAGGTAGATAGGTGTTTCCATATTTACTTGTATATCTTTAAAACTATCGTACATATAAAAAACTTGTTAGAATAAAAATTGAATGGTTTTTTATGCTTTATAAAACGATGCAATTAAATTGATAATTAATAAATGTGGGGGGATGTTTTTATTTAAACAAAGAATTTTTATCAATTTAGTTGCATCGTTTTATAGAGCATAAAGACCATTCAATTTTTATTATAATTATTTTTTTATATCTACGATAGTTTTAAAGATGTACAGGGAAATATGGAAACACCTATTTACCTTCAAGGGATGTTTTCACCCTGAAGAACTGAAATTGGGCCAAAAACAAAAATTGGACAAATTTGGATGTTTAAATATTTTAAAATCAAATTCAGATGTATGTGCATTCGTGGGTCTTTTATTGAGATCCTGACCCAAAATATACAAAAAGGGTGGTTAAAAATTGTTTGCTGAAGAACACTTGCAACCAGTTAAGTCCTTCTGCAGAGTTACTAGATCTCAATGTAATAGTGCATCTATGCGAAATATTAGATTCTAAATAGAAAGAAAGAGATTTGAATAAATCCTACGTTCAAAGTGTATAATCATTTTTTACTGTCTCTGTATATCTGAATATAAAGTACCCATACACACAAACACCGTAGAGTAAATGATAAATCTGAAATGGTGAAGAGTGATGTATGATATAAAAAATCAAATACAACAGGTCCCCATATTATGTCGGTGATTATGAAAATGATATAATTGATGTATTTTTCCTTTAAAAGATTCTTTAATAATATTGGAATATAAATCATATAAAGACTCAATTGTTTTTGGTTCTTGGACTTACACCGCTTTCATAATCACTGATGTTTATGCAAATATAGATATTAATGGACTGATGTACAAAAACTGGAATCCAACTAAAATTAAATCACTGCATGAAAGATCCTTTAAAATTCCAAATGAAATAAAAAATTTATTTGAACTATATTAAACTTCTACTTATAACTAAGTTTTAGATACCCAGATGTCCTATAAATGCATAAATATCCTAAAAATTGTAGACCAGGCTCCTATAACACAGTAGATAAGTCCACATCTTCACATTCCAATTGAAACAATCCCAAAAAATACCTTTAATATTCCTACAACACAGAGCGTACCCGCACCTCTAATAAGAAGGTTTACTAAGAATATACCTAAAACACGATTTACAATTTATATCAATTGTCAAACCTAAGAAGATTAATCTCCTGAAGATGCTCGATATCTTGCTATCTTATGCTTCACAAATAAATCACGACGTTCGCAGAAAAATATCATCAGCTCCAACGAAACGAGGTGAAAGGAGTACCGAGCCTCGAATCGATCTAGGGAATTTCGGCGTCGCCGGATGCAGGACCGTCTAGTTCCGTCGTAGGTTCGATCGAGGGATCGGTGGACGTTCGTTTTAAAATGTTCGCGAATTTATAATCGCGATGTATTCAGCCCGCATCGTATTTATTGCAGTGCCAGATAGATCGTATCGGTCTATTTGGAATGCATAAGTTATCAAGCCTGTTTATTACGGACGTGCACGCTATATGTAAGCGTGTGCAGTGTATACAGGGCTCGCGAGCGCGCGCGCAGGAGAAATTCCAAGTGGATCTTCGCGTGGATCCCTAGAAAACGCAGCGATCCGTTGACCCGTGTGAAACTCCCACATTCATTACCGTGGGGGGGGGGGGCACTGTGTTTCAAACGTCCGCAAGTTCGTGCAATTTTTCCTTGGCGTCTTAACCCGTGGGTTTCTACGATTCCACCGCGCACAGGAAGAGGTCTTATACGGTCACTACTCCGGTGTGAGACTCGCGTTCTCTTGTGACCGTTGTTTCCGTGGCTTTATGATACTTTCAACTGCAGGGTGGCTGACGGAACGAATTCCCGAATGAAAGATGGGCTCAGTCCACTAGTTCGTCTTTTCGTTTGGACGATTAACTTCTGACAAGCTTCGAACAGCGTGTCCCACTTTTTTAATATTGATACTGTTGCGTGGATTGGACAGTTTAATCGATAAATAGTTTCGAGGATTTCGTGAGAAATTATTGTAGGAATCCAGACTTTCCTGTAGCTGTTTCTGGATCGTGGATGTTGTATTTATAATAGGTACTGATCTGCAAAGGAGTGCTGTGGAATATAATTTAAATCCATTGAGGATCAAACAGTGAGAAAATATGATTCTTAGGATAGATACCTAGGCGAAAGAAGAATTGTGACGAAAATATTGTTAAGCAAATCCCTGGAATTTCCTTTCATAAACGGAATTTAATAATGTAAATTGACTGAAATAATTACAAATGAAATGTTTCCTTAGCGCAGCAATAGTCCTTAATGGATTAAAATAAAGGTTCTGTGATACTTTCATTCGAGCAAAATCTGTAATCAGAGAAATAAATTTCTCTTCAATTATTGTATTTTGGTAAACTATCCTATTTCGTTATTTGCAGGACGAAAGATTCTACGAAACAAGAATGTTATTGGATGTTTTTAAAAGAGTCGATAGAATTAAAATAATCATTCCATGGTTTTCCAAAACACAATTCCTTCAATAAACATTCAAACTAATAATAAAAACACTAAAAGCAATGTTGACAATATGCTACAATTTGTCACTCATTTCTCGGTTTCTAAATAAAAACAAATAAACGCCAATTCACGAACATAACCGATAAAGATATTTCGATGTTCGACTAAGCACTTTCAACTGAGAATATTCCATTTTTATTACCGTGATAATTTAGAAACATCTACAAAACCACGAGCAAAAAAGATTAACGACAGGCCACAAAAACGTTGTCAACATCGGGCGCCTATACCGTCGTCGGCTCCATTCACACAGGATTCCTCGGGGAACCGAACGGAAACGCGGTTCGTGGGCAGAGCGCGACCTGGGGCGCTCAAAACACGGTGTCGTTTCACAAGATTGGTCGAGATATCTGGGACAGGTCCAGGGAACACTGTCCAGGACCCCGAAGCCTGTTGCGAGACCCGCAACAGATAATTTCTCCGGTTAGTTAAAAGTCACTTCAGATCCTGCCTCGGAGGAGGACAGCTCCTGGAAGGCCTGGGAAACGTTTTTGGGCACTCGTTACCCACCCCCTCGACCATTTCTGGCCTGTAAGAAACCAGAAAACAGGTCCAACAGCACGAAATTAAAGGGTGCTATCAGACCTCTTCGTAACGGCGAACGATACGCGTGTATCCTGCTGTCCTTCCGTTTTGTGATGCTACCTTCCTTTGTGGGCGAGGGAATAGATTGAAAATTGACTGTTTCAGGAGCTAGGAGAATTATGAGGGGATAGATTCATTTATATAGAATCTACAGAAATTATTTATACGTCTTTCTTAACCCACTAGGTATATACCAGTTCGGAATATAGTTTATATGCCTCTTTTGATACTATTATTTGAAATATTTATTTGCTTTTTGGATAGATTGCTTAGGAAAAATAATCATTTGACTTTATTAGGTCAAAATTTCTCGTATTTGTATTTAGAAATAATTTATGTATAATTGTCTTATGAAAACGTGGCGATACCAACGCGAGATGCTTAAAATGCGAAGTAGTTAGTGGGTTAAATGATTTCCTATTCTTTTCAATTGTGATGGGCACATTTTTGTGAATTCATAATACTTTCATTTTCAGAAAACGTATAAGGTACTTGTGAAGAATTGTCATATTGGGGTATTTGTAAATAATTCACCGTTACTTTCTGCTGCGGTAAACAAATCTTGAATGAATAAGCGACGTAAAGTGTTCGTCGAGCTTACCCCTGCTAGAATAATAATACTCCGCAGTGTCTTTCTTTTTGATGTGCACATTGTCAAGATAGGTCTGAAGAATACCTGATTTCCAAATTAACAAATGAACATTCACACAGGTTCGTTAGGTCAGTACAAGTGATGAATAACCCAACTTATTCCCTAAATAAATAATTTCATCAACGAATACAAGATAATTAATCTCATTGCCTTTTAATCGTCAAAGAAACTACTGAAATTATAATTCCAAAATAAAATAACTTCCGTTCGAATAAAACTGCAGCCATCATCGTTGCAAACCATATCCACATCGGTCACTTCGATGTCGGTTTCCGTTCCATTTATTCTATCTCCGAACATTAAACTCCAGGATAAACGCCAAAGCTCCGTCTGCTCTGTTTTCCTCTTTCATTCACCACGCCGTAGTCCGTCCTCCGCGTCTACTGCCTTTCTGTCTCAGGATCGAGATCCTTGGGCGAATAATCCCGTGGAAAGATCCGCGACGCGCGGGTATCGATCCCACCGTGGATGAAGGGTTTAGTCACGGAATAATTAATGTGAGAGAGCAGGTATCTCCTTGCGTACACTCGTTGGTGGGGGCGTGCATGGGTAATCGCGGCACCGTGGACCCATAATGTCGCCGTGTGACGAGGAGACACCGTACCGATCATTGTTCCTACGATCCGTCGAATGACAGTGGTACGAATTTAAGCGAGGCCCGTTTTACAAGTCCAATGAGCGAGAGATATAATTCGTTCGATGTTCTCGCGGTCAATAGGATGGTTCCAATCTCTCTGATTCGCCGTCGATCCCCATTTTTGGAGCATGAATCGCTAATGATAGTAAACATCGCGGCGCGAGCTCTTTTGCTGTCGAGAATAATACGTGGACGGCGGATCTGTATGCAGATTCGGATTTTTATGGAGTAACTTGGTGGACAGAAATTACATCAGGGATTTGTTTCCTTTATTCAAAGTTTTATTGGGTTCGCACTAACGTAAAATTTATTGCAATCTATTTGGAAGTTTTTACTGCGTTACATTACATTACATTCTAGTAATCTGAATGCGTGGAAGACGCGTGGAGATAAAAAACCATGTTGGAATTAGGTTATTAGGAATTGGACTGCTAATACGTAATGTTGTAGATTGTTCGTAACTCTTTCTTAAGTATCTTTTAGTTCCGAAATAATGATTGTCCATAATTAATGTGACTAATGGAAGTGCAAGTTTCCTATCAGATTTGAATTTTTTTGGTTGAACCACGTTGTCGTACAAATTTAAAATTTGTACACCAAATTAAGTAATTTATCCCATAAAGATCCATTATTTAGAATTGAAGAACATCTCTATTGATTATGAAAAAGATCATTTCTTTCTAATGAATTACAGTTACACGTTTATTTCTTTCCCAACTTCGTTGTATAACTTTAATTTTATGCAACAAATCTGATGCGTTCGGATCCAACCAGAATACAGCTACATTCGTTGATCCAGCAGCGATCGCACAATAAAGATCGACAATGATGAGACCAATTTTCCAGCGGCTGTACACGAACGTTATTTCAAGCACAATAAAATCGATCGTCCATTACATTGTTACCTTTATACATGAGAAACAAAACGGAAACAATAGCGCAATGAGAATCCAACGGAACAAGGATAAGGAACCACGCCGAGAAAATTTAGAACGGGCCAGGGTAACGCGAGTATAATAAATGTGACACCAATCGTCAACAAAAGCCTGGCGTCGCTCCAAGCCGTATTAACACGCATAGAAATTACCTGAGGTAATTTAAACGCCTGACCGTCGTTAATCGCATCGTCACCCCGAGAACCAGCAGACCCACCCAAGGATATTTCGAAAACTTACGAGTGGACTTCCCCCGTATGGAAACCTGGGAACCGTTAAAACTACGTCTGGAAGCCTCCAGACCTTACCGATTATGAAAAAAAATATCGAGGGGTAACTGCCTAAAACATGGCTTCTGATAGATCCTTTCGAGATCTCTGTCGAATTATTTTCCTAGCAACAATTTGAACAACGATTGTGGTTAGTTTTTTCATGACTTTTTATAATTTCGAGTTAAAAGTTTTATATATATTTGTCATAGTGTTATACTACGAAAAATGAGTGACCCTTCTGGAACCCAAAAGTGGACTTCCCGTCCTCTACAGATTAATCAAATTCATTTATTTTTTCATTTTTATATATTTTACATATTGTAATATCAAACACACGTATTAAATAATTTATCATAAAATATTTATGTCATTATATTATATGCGCCGGTGATTATATTATTATGAAAGTGGTGTAAGTCGAAAAACCAAAAAAATTGAGTTCTCTTATTCTGAATGTTATATTGATTTATATTTTGATATTATGAACAAATTTTCGAGACGAAACATACATGACTCACACCCATCATGGACACATATATCAAGTGAAATTTGAAACGGAATGGTGTATAATATTAATGATTTTTTCTACTTTTCATTTCACGGAGTTAACCCATTAAAACCTATTTTCTAATGATTATTAAACTACTGTCAACTGCTATTATAAAAAAAAATTATTCGTGAGCTGATACACTTTCGAACCGATCAGCATCAATGGGTTAATCTCTCCTCGAAATACAGTAACAATCTAACAATTCTCTATATCAGAATGAAGTAACAAACACAACTGAATCCACAACTGTATTACTTAAACGGACGGTCGAAACACGTGAACTCGCGTATTAACATGTGAAAGAACCAGCACATGTTGCGCAGCATTCAAACAAGTCGCATTCACAAATTCGCCCAAGTGCCTATCATCCTTCCATAAAATACATTTCCAAACACACTGTGTCACTCGACATATCCCAATACTCGAAGCCCCAATATCCCACACTGTCTATACTAAAACCTCGATCAATCACACTCACTCCCAAATTAAAATCGCAAATAAGCATCGAAAAATCCAAAAACTTCAGAAAAAACCAAACCAAATCACCTACACAATCTCCACAATTCTCCTTTCCAATTACACGCGCAAACCTCCAACAACACAAAACGAACAACGGACGAAACCCATTCCAGGATGACCATTCCACTTATCACCGAAAACTCCCATCCCCCACCACCGTCGTCCAAGGAATGATCGAGGTGGGCAGAGGATGATCGCCGCGTGAAAAGAATGACAGAGAGAACGAGGAGAGCTCACGGAGGGAGACGACAGGATGCTATGTACGCGGCGGTACACTCGCAGGCGAGCCCGTGTATACGTGCACGCGGCTGAAAGAGTCCCCGTCGGATCCCAGCGTGTAGAGACAGAGAAAGCAATCGTTCAAGAGAGAGGGATCCCGCGAGTACTGGTGGGAGCAAACGAGACAAGGCGAGCGTTACCCCCACCACGGGGGTGAAAACTACCCCGAGAGCGCGTGGGGTGTCCGGCCTCGGCGCCGAGCCGAACCGAGCGCGTCCGAAGTGAGCGCAGTGCCCGACACACCAGGTCCCGCACGGCACGACTAGGCGCACCGTCCGGCACAGTCCACTCAGAGATACGACCCATGCTGGACCATCGTCGCTCTGGTCCACGCCGGCATCAGGCATCCCAGCATCCGCGCGTCACCCGTACGACACTGGAGACAACACCACCATCGCCGATAAAAAGGGTCGTACGAGGACCAGGACACGCAACAAGACACCGAAGTCCCGTGTGCCATCGGGGTCGTCGTTTCACCGAGGTGACAATCGGAAGAAACAACTGGGATCAAAACGTAGTCGCGAAGAGACTGACGGCGAGGATGCTTGACGGGAGGTGGACGATAACAGTAGGATCGTAACCGCGCGACGATACCGATCAGTGAGATCGTCTGTGGGGACGATAGACGTGTGTCCCGCGTGTGATCCGTCGCGTACGGATTGCGGCACTCGAGGGGACACCTTGTTTGTTTTCCTTTTTTTTTTTTTTTTGTTTCCTTTGTTTTGTTCGTTCTATCCTGTCTATTCGGTACGGTGACAACTGTGACGAAGTGACGAAGAGTGAACGATCGGATGGTTCGCGTGACTACTCGGACACGCGCGACGGCCAGTGTGATTTCCGGGATAGAGGGTGTTTCCGGAGAAAGATCCTCGAGAAAGGATCGTACTGATGGTGATCAGGAGAGGATCGGTTCGTCGTGGGAGACTGTGAATCGTTAGAGGATCCGTGGGACGGCCGAGAACACCTGTGCGACACGCGGACCGTCCTGAGGGTTTCGGGAGGGATCGCGGATCGTATGTGCGCCGCGACGTGTGACGTTTCACCTGGTTTCGCGAACGATACAACCGTGGACAATGAGGACGAACATTAGTTGACGAATACGTGCGTCCCGGCCGACTGTCAGTACCGTCGTCGTCGCGGCCAGGTGCACGAAGACGATCGTCGATCGATCGTAGGAGGTTGATTACAAGATCGTACAACTAGGGGGGTTGTGAAAAAAAAAAAAACACATCGTCGGATCGAAGGAATCGGCGGCGAACGAGTGTGACGGAAGAGGTGTTCGTCAAGGTGGAAACAGGTGAAACCGTCGGATGGACTTGTTGGAGAGGAACGACGAGAGGCGGAGGTGAGGGGGAGGAGGGAAGAACCGTGACGATCATCGTACTCGCGATTGTCAGGGGATTTTCGCGTTCGTACGGACGCCTCTCCCCCCACCGCCCCTTTTTCTCTTCTCGCCTCCCCGGTGGAAAATATTAAAGATTGTGTGAGTTCGAGGGGAAAATCGCGAGGACCCGCCACGAGGACCGCTCCGATCATCAACACCACCACCACATCCCCCCTTCCGTCCTGGACGCTCGTGGGAAACGTTATTTATATATCGAGACGTGGGACGCGCCACGAAGATCGAGAACGTCACCATGAGGATCAAAATGCCCGCGGTCAGGATCGCGCAAGGTGAGTGGAGAGACGGAATACCGTGAAAAAATGTATGTACGTTGTTTTGACGGACGAGCGTTCGGGCTCCGTCGGTTGACCGGAACGGGCACCATTATTTTTGGATCGCTTGGGTACGCTTGAACTTGTAGAAGTCGACGGAATGTTTCTTTGACACGTTTCCATCGTGGTTTGTTTGCTACCTTTGAGGGATTTAGAATGATCGCCAGAAATTTGCTTTTGTCATTCAGTGTTTTATGCTTTTATCGGTAAATATTGTCGACTTTCTCTGTGTTGAGTTTTATAAGTTCTACGGTACTCAATTACCTCTGTATACTTAGTACATTTTATTCTTTCCGTAATATGACATGCAAGTTTGACGAGTTTATGGGTCAATTGCTGTTTCGCTTGTTAGTTTATTGCTGCTGGTTTAACGTGGAGTTTTTTTTTTTATACATAATTGTAACGTAAACTTCTTGGTACGTATCGTTGGATACGGTTTTGAAAAATATGGTGTGCATGGAACGGGTAACGAAGTTTCCAAACGAATTTTCTGTTAATCGAGGGGAAAAGTGCGGAACGTTAAAGTTCAATTCTCCTCGCGGCATGGAAAATTGAATTCTATGAGTGTTGTTTTTATATTATTCGAAAACGACAGTTACCTCTGTACTTTCAGTCTTAAAATCCATAATACAAAGTTCATCGAATCCAAGAAGATCGAGTACTACGTTCCTCGTAGATCGTATCGATAAAAGCTCGAAAAGCCTCGCAAGCCTCGAATACGAACGATCCCCATAACTTCCTATCCACGTCAACTAGTACGAAATATAATCCGTGTATTCGATCGAGTCGCGATAAATCGTTCGCGATCGAGTCACGCGAATCCCAACACCGTTCCACTTCGATCCCAATCACGCCAGTAGCAATCATCCTGTTCCGATTTCCCTTCAGCTACAAAACCCTGAGCACAAAAAATCACGCACCCTTCTCTCAAAAAAAATACAAACTTGCCAGCAAACTTTCATCTCCGTGGAACACGAGACCGCGAAAAAAGGTCAACGTCCACGATTATTCGCTGGTTCCCGCAACCTGTCGGCCGCCACTTTTCCTAGGGCGAGAAAACTAAGTCGTGTCGGTCGCGTGGCCCCGTCTCAGGGCAGGGAAATAAAAGACGCGTGGACGTCTCAGGAAAGACGCGAAGAAGAGGGAAAACGGGGGCTGGAAAGAAAGAGAAAGGGAAAGAAGGAATGAATGAATCTGGAAGGATGAACGAGGGGGGTTTGGGGGGGTGGGAAGGGAGGGAAAAAGCGGGATAGCAGGGCAACGTCTTGGGAACTCCATCGTCTGAATTTTTAATTAGTCCCCGACACCCCCACCCTTGGTTCGTAGTACGAGGGGGTGGTAGAAAAAGGAAGAAGGAGGCCTTCAAGGTGGAGGTGGAGAACGAGAGAAGAGACCCGGCGTAAGGGAGAGAGCACCGTGGGGGGGTGGGCGAGAAGGAGGGGCGGCATTGTCATGCGCGCGTTTTTCAGAGACTTTTCCACCCCCTGACGCTACACACCATCCCCCGCGTCGCCTGGCCTCCGACACCCCCTCGCCGCCACGGAGAGCAGCGGCGGCGGCGGCTCCGTTTTCTTAATTACAACTGCGATATTCTTTAGTTCGCGCGATGACGCCGCCGCGAAAAGATACCGGAATATTTCTCCACCGATTAACCCCCGCCGTTACGTTTCACGGGGGTATCACCGCGTCCTTTAGACGAGCCTGCGATCGATCGACGATCGGTCAGGGTGGCGATCGTCGTGACGGAGGGGTGGGTCCTGGATGACCATCGTGAAGTTGAACGAAGACTTCGTGTATCTATTATGGGGAATTTGATAATATCATTGGATTTATTTAACACCGTGAAACGACGTTCTCGATGATGAAACCGTCGGTTAGTCATCAGTGTCGAAGAGTTTTCTGGGTTCCGTCGACGTGGTCCGAGGAGCTGGAACCGACGTACGCATGTCCGGTATGAAATTCGGATCGTGTGACTCGTCGAACCATTCGTCGGAGGTGTTTCGTGTGACGAGACACACTTTGAGAGGGATGGTGGGAGTTCGAAGTGGACTGGTTTCTGTGACGAATGTTTAGGAAAAGAATGTCACGGGTCGCGTTTCGAGATTGACGATGAAATGTCAGAGGTGAGTGTGCAGATGACTTTTTGGTTGGATCTTTTGACAGGCGTTTATCGCGATGACAGCCTGGAATTCTTGCGTCTTTTTTATTTTAGCTGGTCGTTGAAAGTGTTGTTTCAATTTTGAGATTGATGATGCTTGATGGGGATACGAAGGAAATTCGCGAGTCTAGTTTCCTAACGGACAAGCCGCAGTCCGGGCCAACGCGATCTTGACGCGGTGTGAAGCTTTAAATTTCTGTTTGCAAATGCGGATTATCCTCCTGGCAGGGACGTACGTATACGTCCTCCTGTTTACATCGCGATTATCTGCCTCCTCGCTCGTCCTACATACATATAATGAAGTAAATAGATCACGCGTTTGCCTGGCCGTCGAACGGCAAATACCTCACTCGCGCGATTACCTTTTGATTTGCGGCCGTGATTTCGATAAAAGCGCGTTTTCATGGGCACAGTGACAACCTGAGACTTCACCGTCGAAAGAAACAATTTAAAATACAATTGTCTAGTTACAGTGACTCACAAATTCGTTCACATACTCTTGGAACAACGATCAAGTGTATGTATCGTCACTAGCTTTAGTTCTATTATAATTTTTCTCAAGTTTGAATGTAAAATTCGGACTTTGGTAAGTAATCTGGTTAAACAAATGTTCCGTGAACAAATTCGTGAGACGAAGAAGTCTTCATCGAGTGTTAAAATATGGTTTATTTACGTCTTAAGGGCAGAAATATTTTAATTTTTGGCACTTTAACGTTTTTTTTCTTTTCTGTTTGCGAATTGGCAGATCAATGAAAATTCTTAGGGGTTCTTTCATTAAAGTTTTATTTCCATGACGTGATATTTATCCTCGTTTTGCCTCGATTCGACGAATTTTCCTTTCCAACGACCGAATTCAATATTGGTCACGATACATATAACGACCTTCTATCTGGATGAGCAAATTCCCAATTAAGATATGAATCGTGCCCCGTGTGTACTCGGCCAGAGTGTTCGCGGTGACGCTTCTGTCCAAGGAATGTCGAAACAGCTGCTGTTTGAATACCGAAACGCGTTGAATTCAACGAAATATTAACAACAGACCGAGGAGAGAATAAAGTGTCGAACGACTCGCTTCCATTACATGCGGATTATTGTTCCTTTGTGGCGATATCGGCGTGTATGTGCGGAAAGAAAAAATAAAGGAAGCAGAAGATCGACGAAGTAGTCCGCCATGTTAGTCGCTTACTCATTTGTACACGATGATGTTGAATAATAGGTTTCAATGAGGCTGATTTAATGTATGAGCTGACATATTGCTGGGTTTGATTATTACTTCGTTATTAAACATTTTATTTTTTAAATAGTAAAATATCTTCACGTGCTGCTAGTCCATGAAGAGTAAGCTCATAATAATTGCGTTTATACTGAATAGTGAACGATTCTGATGATTTTAATGAAGTACGGTAATACTACATCTTAAAATAATTAATATAAGACTGTTTCCGTCACTAAACGGGATTAATTAATGATTAGTACACATAGTAGAAGCCCTGATCATTTCCTCTATCTTTAAAACTATTGAACTTAACTTTAAAGCTATTGAATTAATTTGAGAATCAACTACAGAATCTCTCACACTTGATAAATGGATACGTCAATCTAATTTAGATCCATTCTTAAAAGAACAAAATATAAACATTACAATGCGATGTTTTCAGGAATAATTTATCAATGAATGTTTTGTTGGATAATTCCACTGGCATCAGAGAGGGAAAATTTTCTTTGAAGCGTTTAGAAATCAATTGAGCCGTTCAATTACCAAAGTAATTAATTCCATCAAAATTATCAAGGAAATTTATTTTCGATATACAAAGTTAAGAACCAATCGAATGGTTTGCCAGTATTTTGGTACTAAAATTTAAACCAACTCCAGAAATGGTGTCAGTCACTTTAACGTGTGAACGACTCAATTCCAATGCAAGATATCCAATATAATATAAAGATAATCACCAAGATCCAAGATAATCACCAATCCCAAAAGTCAAAGCAAAGATCGGCAAATTCATTACCTAGATAAAAGTTAGATTTCGTACAAAGATAGTACTTAGCCGTTTTTAATCAATTACACGTAGAAATTTCAAGTTCTTAAATAAAATAGTACTTCTTTAATGACTGGACCACATGGCGAACAATTATTTATTCTCGTTACCTGTTTAAATGCCAAGATGACACTCTTAGTTACTGCTGCTTTTCACTACATATTATTTTAACTCTGAACCCAATTTTCTTTTAACAAAATTTTTCTAGAAATTTGGTAATTCCACAATACACAAAATCGAATATTGTCACCAAAGATGGCCTAAATAAATAACAGAACTTCGTACAAAGATAGTACATCACCGGCTTTAATAAATTAAACGTAGAAAGTCCAGTTCTTTAAATAAAATACTACTTCTTTAATGACTGGACCACATGGCGAACAATTATTTATTCTCGTTACCTGTTTAAATGCCAAGATGACACTCTTAGTTACTGCTGCTTTTCACTACATATTATTTTAACTCTGAACCCAATTTTCTTTTAACAAAATTTTTCTAGTAATTTTGTAATTCCACGATACACAAAATCATCGACATACCTGGCGGCGTAAAAACCGTCGCGTCGTCTCTCGCCTCCGTGAAAGCAATTTTATCAGTCGGCTCGAAAGCGTGTGACTGGTTAATTGACGCAATTACGCCCGCATAGCAGGACACCTCGCTGCTGTCGCGGCGTCCTGCAAAGCCTACCCCGGCGGCAGCCGCCACGGTATCGGGCCGAGGCACTTTCGAGGCTGTTATTTAGCAAACAGAGTGAGTTTTACGCGCCCTTGTCGGCACGTGCACGACATATGCGCGTTTTCTATGCTCGTGCGAGTTAAATATTGTCTTTGATGCGGCCCGTCGGTAGCCCTTCCTCGTCTTCCAACGATCTTCCCTCCAACCCCATGCGCCTCCTCGCGCTTCCTCTCACACGAACCTTCCCTCTCACTCTATCACGCAACGTCACGATCCAGAAAAAAAAAGCCCACTACTTTGATTTGATTTCTCAGATTAACCTTCGAGGCGCGTGGCGAACCCTTCTTCTTCCCTCCTCCTCAGTCCCCTCTCCACCTCTTCGCGCCTCCTATCTCTTTTCGGAGGGCCCAAGAGCAGCCACGTGGCCAGGTAAGAAAGTCTCTCGCGGATCGTGGCACCAGGGGGGACACGAGCCGTGGGTCGGGGATAGGCAGCAGCCGACTTCTGATCCCAGAAGCACGCGAGACCACGCAAAAAATTCTTCGTAACACGAGTCCCGCTAATTGCAAGATATTTTACGGACAGCCTCTAAAGAAAGTTGCATCTTGATACATACTAGTTTATGAGGGAGTCGCGCGGGAATTCTAACGAGGTTTGAATTTCTTATATTCTGTATCTCGTCGAGAGAAATACCAATGTCTAGTTACCGTATCCTCGAAGATTATCGTGGCCAGGTTTGTCGATAAATATCCAGAATTGTAATATACAATAAGAATCGATCAACCGTTGCGAAAGTTTAGGGAACACGTAGATGGCGCCACTTGCCGTCCCGCTGCCCGATGCCGCATTGACGCTCGCTACTGGATATCGAGGAAAAACCGCGAGAGCCTCCTTTCCTCCGACATAAACTCCGTGCAAAGTAAACAGCCCGATTATTAAATCGTGTCGTCGTCGTTGCTCGCGAAGCCGAGTCTCATCGTTTGAAAATACATTTGATAAGATAAGGGGAACAAACGGAGCACCGGTGGTTCGAATACGGGGCCCGCTACGTTATTTCTGGACCATCAACTTCACCTATGATCGCGTAATACCAAGAATATCTACAGCAGAGACAATGAGTTCGATGGATAGCGGGAAAAAATCTTCGGTCAGAGATTCGAGGACAGAAAGGTAATTAAACCCATTACCGTGGCAGAGACGACGACTCCGAACGAGTAGAAATTAATTAGCTATCCACTCAGTCCTTTTCCTTAAATCATTGTCTCGGGCCAACAGGGACAGACGATGTCGATACAGCCATCCACTGGGCTATCATTCCCGAACTCGGCTGTATATCGTCCGGTCCAATCTGCCGTTGGGCAATTTCGGCTGAAATACGATGTCGACGAGCTCGTTCGCGGGAACACTCGACTGGAGAGGGAGGGAGACACTGCTGGTCTTATTGGTCGACGTTGGGACGATACCTTTAAAACGGGGTTAAGACCGCGAAATCCACGTACAGGTTGTTTGCGTTTTCTGTCCGTTCTTTTTTTTGTTGCCTTTTTTTGTACCGCGCATTCAACCACGTCGAGTACACCGTGAATCGTGTACTACTGATAGTTGCGAAATAGAGGTGGGGGATGCAGTGAATAACTGTGAATCGATGTTTGCGGAACAGACTGATTAACCGTAGAGTTACTTTGGGAATTCGCTGGCGCGGTGACGATGCTGTAAATTTACTTTGCTTGTACATGATTTTCGTATGATTTAGCACTTTAGAGTGTATCAATTTCTCGGGCTATTATCGAATGTATTACATAATTACCGTGCTATTTACGCGTCTATTGGGCTATGTATAGAGTCTGGTATTGAATTGGTGGTGACTTTTATTTTAAAGAATTTGCAAATTTAATTATTTATCTTTTCATTGTATTAATTATTTGCCACTGTGCTAAGTTGACACCGAGGGATAAATTAAATTGGGAGAAAGAGGGACGGATACGGATTAAAGTTTTAATAAGAAATCGGTTTTCCGTGTCTTTATAATCAGAATTTTCAACCGAAATATACCTGATTTTCTGTCTAAATTTATCATTCACTAGAATAGAAGAAACGGACCAAAACATAAAATTACATTTTTCTGTTTTATTACCCCCTGGTGAAGAAAAAGGATTGAAACCTGATAGAAATTATTTTCTCTTCGCAAGCTGTCGAATACCCTAATGGAAATTCAACTCGTTCTATTTACATTACGAACCGCGTTATCTGGTCATACTCAGAAATTTGTAGAATTGAATTTTCATGAGCAATGAATTTAATTTTTCCTGGATTATATAGGCCTTTCATGTTTCATCTAATTTTATAATCTGTAAAGATCCACAATTAATTCTAACCACCTGATTCAGCCGTGTTATTAAATCGAAAATTCCAATTCCTCCATCGAGACTAGAAATAGAGACTATAAATATGCAACTATAAAAGCCTACATAAGAACCCATCCAAAACACATTATACATACACAGAGGATCAGTTTCATCCCAAAGCCATCCGAGTGTTGCCCGGACAACAAGAGGGCTCATTCCAATCAAGACCACGGCATTGAAATCACAACACCAGGAATAGAGGAGACCGAGCCACCGGAAGAAAGAGAGGCGGCTGTAACGCGTCGACTTTCGGCCGATAATGGATTTACAAGCACTTCAGAATAGGCTTTTCGAGAAACCAGCCGGGCACCTAGTTCAGCACACGGTGTATTATTTGTCCCCGAGTGCTTCTCGGTTAAAAAAAGGAGGGAAGAAAGAATGAAAACTGTCCTGGCCGGTCAGAGTCCGAACTCGATATAATACCGTAGAAAAATTTATGTTGTTTGCAGTCTCGGTTTCCCAGCCCATTGTCCACTATTGTCCGAGTCCCTCCTTCCAAGGTGCGAACCACCCTTCGGGGCGATAATCTGCTCGCATTATTATACGCTTTGTCGGCCAGGTTCACTTGTCGGTAAGAAGGGGAGGGGGCAGAATTCACCTACCTGACCAAGGGTCACTCCAAAGCGCCTTCCACTTGCCAAGGTGCGATTCAACCCTCCCTGGACCATTGGTGTCTTCGTATTTAGGGTGCATCACCAACGAGGGTCAACCTGACCTCTCCTCTTGCGATCTGACCGTCTCCCTCCCTATTTTTTTTTTTTGCGGTTGACGTTTCACTAATAGCGAAAAGTCAACTTGTTAGGTGCTTCTTTTTTTGTCTGTACCTTTAGGGAAGAGGCTGTTGATGTTTTGAAGGATTGGCGCGTGTCTACTCGATTGAGGCATAGTATCTTGATAATTGTTCAGGTATGCGTTTAGAAGATCGGGATTGTTGGTAAGTCGCTTGATCTTTTAATTGCTGCTGATTATGATGTTTTCCTGTTAATTGAATAAGAAGACACTGATAAAGTATGGAATCCAGATTTAAGATACATATGTAACAGATATGGAACTATTAATCATCTTGTCACGTGGAACTTAAAGAGTCCGACTATGTTTATTCCTGGGTCAAGAAAGAAGAAGCTATTCGAACCTAAAATATCAGTTCGTGTCATGGTAAATTGACCCATCCTAGATCCAGACGTGCGTTAGAAGCATCACGACGTCTAATAGTAGCTTGATGTATATTTCTCATTCGTTAACATGCTTTCTCTCTTCACGAAACACCATCGATGTTTCCCCATGGTAACGAAAACCAACCTGTCTTCCAGCGATTAGAGTATCCTCTTACCGTCGACAGTTCGCTATACAATTACAAACATTCGGTGCACGTCAACTCGTCACAATTCTTCTTGCCTCGACCGTCGGGATAACTGAAAACCCAAGGGAAAGATTTGACTCCTCGTGCTCTCCAACTGGTATTACCTGACGCGTCTTCTCAGTGTATGCCACCATACTCCCGCTAATCATTTAACCGTTTAGAAAGTCGGTGTACTTCGATGGTAGACCGAACATCCGGGCAAGGGTCACCCGTGGCTTTCTTCCTGGAATCGAAGTTATTTTCCCGAACGATCGATTATCGACGATACATCGAAATCACGACATTTCTGTGACCGTTATCCTACAAAGGGTGTCTCTCAGCTGGTCCAAAGAATTCTTATTTCTGCAAGGTCTCGATAAATGCTCGTTCCTGCAAAGTCTCGATAAATGTTCCTTTCCGCAAGTTATCGATAAATGTTCGTTCCTGCAAGTTTTCGATAAATGTTCGTTCCTGTAAGGTTTCCATAACTGTTTGTTCCCGCAAGGTCTCGATAACTGTTCGATCCTGCTCAAGTGACGTATTCCTCCGCCATTTTGATTATTTTCTGCGTGCCTCCTTGGCCCTGGTCACCCGTTATAATCTAATATTCGTGTAGCACGCGTGTGTACAAGGCTCGACCCGCCTATAAATAGTCTCTTCGGGGGACCAAGTTCAGAGGCACAGGGTGGACTGCGTCGTTTTTAGATTTTCCGCCGGTGTTCCCCCGTTGCAGTCGTGTATGTATGTACACGCTTAGAACGCCCGCGAGCCAGTTATACGCGCTCGTTTGGGAACGCCGTAACTTTGGGAACTTGAACGCTGGCCTCGGTGCCACTTTACGGGGGAGCCTCGCCCTCCTGGCGGCGTGTAATTAAATGGGAAAGAGGAGACTACTCCCGTAATGGCGAGCAGCCTTGAGGATTTTCGGGGCGTTCGATGGATCCTGGTTCGCCCGTCTTTGGTGACGCTTTACTTGGCCCTTCGAGCTGTTGCGTTTGTCGGTTGTTAAGAAAATTCCTTCAGTCGCGACGGAAGTGTTTGATTGTTTAATCGTTGTGTAATTTGGAGGCTGTTTTTTTACCGATGCGATACATTTTATGGGCTTTTGGTCAAGGATTGGTTGTTCCAAATATGGCGATTTTAGTGAAAATGTATCTAGTGTAGTATTTTAGTGAAATGTTATTTTATGGTGTGTTCTTTATTGTTATAAGCACTTATTGAGATGGAAGAATAGTAGTAATATATCGCATAGAAATTGGAAATAACAGAATTTCATGAAAACGCGAACTAATTATCTATCTTCCAACGTTAAGCTCCAAAAACGATCTACGCCCTTCGGCTTGTTGGCCCTTAACAAAATCCTCTTTCAGATTCGTTCATTTATTTATTTTTATTTATTCATATACGGACTTCTAACCCTTTAGTATACAATCCGATTAAAATCCGTCGATTGAAAGTAAAAATGTGTTGTATATTCTACGCCTAAAACAGGCTTGGGAACTAAAGAAGTCCAAGAATATTGAACTGGCACCGAACCACACATTCATGATAAAATAAGAAATTTAACAGAAACCTCAATAACAACATTATATCATTCCAACCCCACCACTGTAAAAAATCAAGGAGACAAACATGTGTTTCATTGTTCTAAATCTAAAGGACAATAATTTCCCTAAACAGCCGCACGTTTGTCCACAAAAAATCATTTCCCCCTTTTTTTTAGCCAAAGAAGCAAACGAAAAGAGGCAATAGAAAATAATTATTTACAGATACATAAGTCAATCACTGGTTCTCTTACGCAAATCGCGAGGAACGATCCACCGTTAGCACCGGAAACGGAAACAGCGATTCGAGACGCGATTTTCGGGTCGGCGGCGGCGGGCAGCTAGCAGGATATTTGCTTTAACGAGGCGGTCGGGCATCGAAGGAGGTGGAAAAGTAACGGGCGAGAGGTCGCGTACAATGAGATAAGGTGACAAAACGCGGGACCGTTCAGAGTCATGTCCGGCCATTGCTGGCCCGGAAGTTGAATAAGAAGAAGAAAAACCGGCTACGAGAGGGTCTGGAGCCGACTCTTTTTTTTTCTCTCTCTCTCTCTCTCTCTCTTTTTCTCTCGACCAGTGGCGTGGCCGGTTATCGCGAGCTCTCGTCCGATTGGCTGTCGACGACAAAATTGCACAGCGGGATGGTTTTTTTCCTGGAAAAAATCGACACACCGAGGCGGAGGAGAGTGAGAGGGACTGTCCGAGATAATTCATTGTGTTGGGCTGGACCAATTGCGTGGCCGATCCGCGGGGCGCTACGCTGCGGGATCCTGGAGTACCGGTGTGAAAAAAGAAATTGGGGGTCATGTTTTTTCTCTCCTTTTTATGCGGCTGGTGTCGACGGCATCGTGAACTGCGGAGGTCTTGTACGACCGGGGGAGATCGTTATTACGTTGAAATTGAATAGAAAAGAAGTTAATTGATAGTAACGGAATATGAACTGTTTAGATGAATCGGTCAACTTTGTCGTTTGTTTTTTTAACAGCTGAATGCATCGGAACTGTATTTGTAATGAAAAAAGCGATCTCGAGAAATTATGTTTGATTTCTTGTGATTAGAGGTAATGATTGAAAGATTCTGGGATGCAACCCAGGGAGATTGGCACATTATATACGACTAATAAATTGATTTATTGATTTTTGCAGTACGATTTCAGATTTTAAAAGATTGGAAAAAAATTTCGGTAACGTATTTTGCGTTAGGTACATAAAGCATTCGGTGGGAAAGGGACACACGTAACTGATAGGATCTGTCATGTATCAATTTATCGCTTGCGTGATCTTCAGTCCGGTGGTTTATCGAGCGGAATGAATTTCGTGTAATCGCGGCGGAGACACTGGATTATGTGCCCCATGTAAAGGAAAAAAAACGATCGTTGCAGCGAGTCGAATTGACGTTTCGCCTAATCGGTATGACATTGATCGTTCGTTCTTTTTAACAATTTAACGTACAGATGAACATGAATTGAATACAATATATTCTTACTACTTTTAGTTTTCTACTACTTTCTATTAATTTAACTTCTATTTATAAGGTGTACAAATTTATTCGTAGTCCCCCATTTCATTATTGAGTAGGACCGCCATTATTTTTTCGAGAAATGGAGTAAATGTGTAGAAAATGAAGGGGAACATTAGCAAAAACTATATTTTGGTATTTTCTAAATAAACGACTTTATAAAAAGAAAACCATGAATTAATTTGTACACCTAATATCTGTATCTATACTGACGAAATTACTTTCTATGCAGCGATCCTTCATATTCCCCATCATAAATCTAAAAAACTGCCACTTTGACTAATATACTCTTATTCGGAGTGACATTAACCCTCATCCGTCATTTTCTTAACTTAATTCGTCCCTCGTTGTCAAATCGTCACAGTGGTACAAAACTAGCATAATGAAGAAATAAACAACAAAATTTGCAAACTCTTTAAAACAAAATTCACACAACCTCAGCTAAATTTACCTACACATGGCAGAAGACCCCTCACTTCTAAACGCGCTGAATGCCGTGGGGTTAATTATATATTAATATTGGACCATAAATCCGTAAACTTCAACAAACTAAATTCCAAAAATATAACATAGTTGACTTTAATACTCTTCTACAGTCAGTGCAACGAAAATTTCACTTCGATAATGTGGCTGAAATGTACGAAAATCCCGCGGCATTCGTGTTAAAAAGAAACTGTATCAAATTAACAAGAACGACGAAATGAGGGTTAAAATAATTCACCCGAAAAAAGAAAGCTCCAAAAACCTTGTCAAGAATTTTCCCCACCCCAATTCAAGCTTGCTATCAATTCCCTCTAAAACTCCAAGCAACACGCTCAAACCTTAATCCACAGCCTCTTCACGGAACCTCTTTTCCATTTCCGGATCCCCATCGGATAACCACGAAAAAGCGTTCTCTCCTTCCCACGGGCGAACGAATCCCGGGGTGTAACAGGTAAATTGACCGACCGCGAGCCAGATACAAACGATCACGAGTAGGTGGGCCCCTGTTCGCCCAAACAAAACGGGGAACGGATTGAAATCGGTTTTGACCAGTTTTCGGTTTGCAGGAGGGGTATACCCCATAGTCGGTCCAAGACCGATGCAGAGACCCCAGCCACGGTCTAGGAAACTGCGTTCTATCCGTTCCGCGGTCGGCCAGGCGGTTATGAGAAATATGAAATCTGGTTCTCACGGGCCGTGAATGGGTGTGTATATGTATGTATACGCGGTGTGCTGGCGGCGTCTTTCTCTTTCCCGGCGGATTCCCACTCGGCCTGATGGTTAGATCCTTCTCTCTATCGTCGCTCCACATGCGTATCGTGGGAGGATCTCTAGGTCCCGGGGGTCCTTTGTGACCGGGAGCAGACAGGACATTGTCCATTGAGAGAGAGAGACGGGGAAACAGGTCCCCGTCGTGTTGACCTGTCCCCGTTCCCTTTCTCAATAATATCGTTGCCTGGGCTATACGCGTCTTTCAAGGAAAAACCCCTTTACCCCAACATTTTTCCCCCGATCAAAATAAATCATGTGGGAGAAATAGGTACAGTTAGACGTGGTCCAGCTGTCGCGGGGCAAATCGCGGACAGTGGAGTCCACATTCTGACATCCTGTCACATAGTTATTTCCCCTTCTACTTCTATGTTTTCTGATCAGGTCGTCGGTGTACACCGCGGCCTTTGCCAGGCGAGGTTTTCACCTTTCGTGGGAGTCGAAATCTTCATCTATACATTCCTGGGAACGTCGCGCCGCGGGAGCAATCGGTTGCCTCGCGATTATCCTCTGTCGCGGAAATCGACCGTGTCGCATCGCGAAAAAGCTGACTTTGTAAGGGAGAAGGGGGGAAAGAAGCTTTTTCGCTGCGTTTGCAACCAGTTCGACGAGTTCAGAAATTCATCAAAATATGAATCCAACTAGACGTACCTCGATTCCGTTTACATTTCTGTTACATTTTTCCCATACGAATTCAGCATCGACAAGGTAGAGGGAAGAATTTTTTCGTACTCTGTGAATGTAAGTCAGCGGTTTTTCGCGGCCGCGGTAACGAGACACACGAATATTTCCCGGCGAAACGGCACGCGTCACTTGCCTGTTTCCCGCCGGTCTCGACAATGACCGGAAAACAAACGATGAGAACCGCCGTGGCGGCGATAACAAACGGGCGCGCAGGATCGCCATTGGGGGAACGGTACGACGAACGAAACACCGTGCTCCCTGGGTTCTCGTTTATTGTCCAGTCGCAACAACACCGTCGTTGTCTCTTTTCTGTCTCTTCTCCGCGTACACACACCCTCTTTCGGACGCTCTGTCTTTGTCACGCTTTTCGGACGCGTTTCTCCGGGTCTCGCTGTTTCGGACCGGCCTCGGTTAATTAGAAAGTTCCGTGGTAAAGAGAGGAAAGAGGGGAGGAGTTCGAGCTCCCAGAGCTTCGTTGTTACATTATTCAAAACGTTCCCCCTCTACCAGCGAAACTCGGTGCTCGCCAGCCGCAAAACATCCGAATGCAAACTTTTGACAACGCGCGAACGCTGCCAAGTGCCGAAGCATGTCACGCGAAATAATTAACGATCGCGAGCGAATTTTCTCGAGCGCGAATTAACACCGCGAAGCGACGGTCCCAGGTTCGGCTGCCCCTTCACCGTTGTTCAGCCGAATTTCCCGCCGTGCGAACTCGAGATTCCGTAAACGTTAACCTGCGGAGGGGTGCCGGTTAGAGCGCGAAAACGGGGCCCTCGCGGAAGGGCTGGTTGTTCCCGTTAGGCAACTTCGAAACGGTGAATCGTCGGGAGGGGGAATGATTTTTAGCGAGGTTGCGTGAAATTTCGTGGGATGTTTCCGTGAATGGAACGGTTGGAGAAGAAAATTTGTACGGAATGGGAATTCTGGAAATCGAGTCCCATTTGGTTGGGTGAGTTTGGTTCGCTCGGGGGGTTGTTGCGTTAGTTATGGGGACATGGTTAATTTATTACTGTGGTCGACTTTTGGTTTGCGTAGTTCTGATTGGAATGTGTTAATCTGAGAAAATGTATACAGTTTTTTTGAATGAGTATTGCTGGTTTTAATAGCGGCGGAAAAATATACATGTCGAAGGGCAACTGTGGAAATTGAGTGGTTTTTGGTTGGGCGATTTTCTGTCGTTTTGGGATTGGTGAGTCGGTGTATTGGACGCAATTAATGTATAATTTCGATTCACTATTGATTAATATACTTCAGATTAGATCATATTGACTCACCTTACGACTAAAATATTTACAAGAGATTGTCAGGAAAGGTTAGTAAATTGTATACAGTCTAGTTGAATATGTATTGGAGTTTTTGATAGTAATAGAAGAATACTCATATTGAATAGGAATTCCAGTAATCCACTCCCCTTTGGTTGTACGATTTTGTTTCCCTTTAGAGTTACGGAATTAGTGACGTAGATGCAATTAATTTATTATTGCGGTCAAGTTTTGATTAATATACTTCAGATTGAAATGCGTTAAACAGAGAATTTGTACATAGTTTATTTCTACAGAAATTGCCATTTTTTATAGTGGAAGAAAAATGCACACATTGAATGTCACAAAAACAGATCTAAACTCATATTAAAATCGCAGCGATATTAATTCATTGTACATATGTTTGTATAAAATAAATATTAACCTTGTGCGGATACTTTTACGCTACTTCCATTGATAACAATACGTGCATCTACTAAGTGTACCAATAAGTATATCCCAATACATACTTTTTCAAATTCAGAATATATTTTCGAGAAACTCAGAATCCTATGCTATTTCAGTGATATTCGTCTACACTCTTCAATGTTCGCCCCATTTTGACCGACGAAGAAAGTAGAAACTTGTTTAAAATTTAAACTCTGTCACGAATTTATTAAAAAAAAAATAGAAGATTACATATTTTAGTACAATTGATCTAATTTTCCTGTTGAATGCATCGTAATCGACAGCATCCTAAACTTCGAACCTAACCATTAACTAAATACTACAAACTATTGACTACTTTTTGTTCCATTGTTATTACAAATTTCTCTAACCTGGAATCTCCAGGCATCCACAAACAACCGGACACCGGGCATACACTCTCGTGACCCCGATTCCATTCGAGACCCAGTATATACCCGTTAGGTCTGATCTCGTGTTCTAAGGATCACAGAAAAAGCGTCCTTAAAAGAGAAAACGATCAAAGATACGGAAGAAAAGCTTCCGTGAAATAGGCGGGGTACAAGAACCCGCCGCGCACGGTCGTGTGGAACAAGACTCGAGGAGCCAAGCTCGCGATCCACAAAACGGCTCTCCGATTTTTTTTCTCTCGATCGAAGGGTCAACGTTTTTTTTCTTCCCAACCCCGTAGGTGCATCGAGGCGTCCGCGTATGGGTAAGGGTCGTCGTACGGACAGAGAGAGAAAAAAAAAAACATACAAGAACAGGCTCTGTATACGTGTACAGGCAGTTCGCCATTTTGGATCCTTTTGTGGGGATAGTTTCGTTAGCCCCGACGAGCTCCAGTGAACTCGTTCGGGGGTTAAAAAACTGCTCTCACCCCTGAGGATGGAAAGTCGAAAGGACCGATGGGGTTTCCGGACCACGGCGGAGAAAGGTGAGGATTGGAAAAAGGTAGAGAAAGACGCAGGAAGAAAAAAAAAGTGGGGGTTTAGTATGAAAAATTACCCCCACCACTGTACGGACGCGCTCGGTAGGTCCTTTCTTCTTTTGATATCCTGTCGGGGCCCTTGGGCCGGCCCCCATGCGTGGACCCCGATCCTCCAGTCAGCCACCGAGCATGGAAGAAACCAGATCTCAGCCGTTGATGCTACGAACATACACGTACGGGGTGTGATCCTCGGGAATTCTTCGACGAAAAATCGAACGGCGATGCGCGATCGTGTTCTGATGATTCGGATCGTGATTGTAGCGCGTGTGCACGTGTTTGATTCGTTGTTGGTGACTCGTGTGGACGGACACGGTGCTCGATAATGGTGACTCTCGGCTTGGAGGGACGCGTAATGGCGCTGGAAGGTAAACAATGGGACTGGAACGAAATGTCTCGGCGATAGACTTTGCAATCGTTAGTTATGGATCTTGTTGGTGAACTTTTGGGAAAATTGATCGTGTTGGTTTAGACAGGAAGGATTAGGAATGTATTGTATAGCGTGGGGATTAATAAAACGTTTAACTGCTTGGTTAAATACCTTTTAGGTTGTATCGTCGATATAGGAGAACGTTGGTGTGTATGGCTTAGAATGTTTATGAGCATTAGGGATTCACGACACTCGTTGATAGTCTAGGAGAATGATGATGGAATCATTGTGTAGTTAATGCACAGATATAATGGGTCGTTGCAAGAGTCTTCGTACGTTTGTAATATAATCTGTTGAACCTGTTACGGGAAGGTATGTCGGTCAACAACCTGGTTGTACTTTTGTATAGTATTTCTGTATCAGTAAATAATATTTCTATAAATTTAACCCTTAACTGGTGCGGTGGAAATATCATTGCTTATTAATTATTACACGAATCTTATTACTTGTTATGCAAATAGTTTTCATTCTCATGTAAACATCGAAGTAAACAAGCGTCTAACCCCTTGTTTACAATGTGGGTCGTTGAAGACCCGAACGAAATTCCATTATTCCCGGACTATCCTCCGAATTTTTATTCTTATTAAATATTGTTTCAAACGTTTGACTTAACGAACAATTGTATAATGTAGGAGAGACTTCGTCAAGAACTTCACAAATTTTCCAGAGATTTTGGAAGCCAAAGTTAAGCTTGGACATAAACAACCCAGCTTGCCTACGGAGTATGAAAAAATATCATTGCCTACGAAGGGTTAAGTAACTAGTAAATATAAAGAAATTATGCTAAAAATATTCATCGGATTCCTCAGACTCCACCTAATCAGTTTTTAAGAACATTCTATTAAGACTTCCGCAATGATCATGAATATCAATCACTATATCAATCTATTTCTTTCTGCAATTCGAAGATTAATATAAAGTCATCATTTATGCCAAAGAAATTCGAATAATCTGCTTACTGTAATCTATCGAGATTTTGATAGCCAGTTTCGAATCCCCCGAAGTTTCGCGAAACGAAAAGCGACGTTCGTTGCCTTCGAAATGATTTCACCGACGGAGCTCAATCATCGTCGGCATCAGAACGGTTCGATGGTCCCGTGACGTGTGCCACGAATCTATCCCGTTTCTTGATCCGTTTCTATATTTCGCGGTGGATCGACTGCCACGTACGCCCTAGATGCCTCGGTCTGGAGAAGGAAATTGCTGCGACCCAATACTAATGGATAATGGAATTATTGGTTACGGTCGGAGCTCGCCCTGGGGATGATCGTAATTCAATTGCTTCGATGTGTCCTCTGGACGTTTTGACAGGACGGATGTCCTAACAAGGAAACCGCCTCGGGATATCCGCCGGTTTATCGGTGTTGGCCGCGTTTGTATCGTGTACACGGGTGCAGATGTGTTGGAAAAAATCATTCGATGGCTACGAAACATTTGAGATATCGAGAAAATGTTTTGTAAATTGTTGAAATAGAGAGACTATTAAATTCACCTTAATTTTATAGAAAACAGCCTCTACAAATTCAAGGTCTGTGAATGTAATCGTGGTACTGAAGAATGATGAGATTGGTCCAAATGACAATTACTAGGATTGTTAATTTGTGTATTTCGATTCTTGAGAAATCTTATGTAGCATTCTTTATTTTCTTTGTTCGTATTCTTTGAACGTGTCGATTATTAGCAAATAATCGACTTCAATTTCTATTAAATTGAATAGTAGTTAAATTCAAGTAGAAATTAAAAATAGAAGGTAAAATTTACATTAATAAAGTATGATGTAGAGTATTCAATATAGTATTTAGAGTTTGTCGAAAACCAGAGTAATAGAAAGATGGAAGGTGAGTGGAGGTAAAGGTGCGAATAATTGAAAAGCAGTGATTAACGACTTAATATCGGGTCAATAGTGAGTAATGGGGGTACGGATCCTCTGGTACGGACGTTTCATCGTACTTGGAGAGCAGAGGAAAGAAAATTAATGTGGAAAGACTAATAAGCTCGGGACGTTTCCTCCAGTGATTCCCATACGTATCTGCCCCACTCGTAGATGGAAATTACGAAGTCTCTCGCAATAAGGGAGCCCCCCTCCCACGCTGGGTACAGTGATCGAGGCATTACGGATGTATGGACCAATTTGTAAGCAATCCAACTTACATTCGCGGGGCAATATTGTATTTTTATGTTATCTTTTCTCGGCTATTCCGCGGTCTCCTCTCTATACGCGACGCTCTCTCCTTCGCCCTCATCCCCCTCAGCAGACGTGGCCACTCTACTTCTGGCTTCTGCCAGATAACTGATCGGGAGGAATCGAATCAAAAACAAGGAAATTAAGTACCTCTCCGAGGAAACGGTATATAATTTTCCAGATTGCTCTGACATACCGTATACATACTATCCAGACGTAATTTAATTGTATCGGTTCAAGCTCTAATTTACCTACTAAAACCGAGTTTCGATATGACGAACGTGAAGTGTCTGTTTCGAGTTGGAATCATTAATAATAAGTTGAGAGGGAATATAATATTCTTCGTGACAGATTCTTTGGAAAAGGGAGATCAATTTTAAGAGACGATGACTGCACAGACTATCGAAAATTTCTTTGCTGGTTGGTGTAGGCCTTTCCTATGACAGATATGTCAGTCACAGAAGTCTAACTTCAGCGTAGACGCAAATAAAATACACTAGTTCTAGTTGGTCTATCTATTTTTATTAAAATTGCCCTCTGAATGGAAACAAAAACACCGAAAATTACTCACCATCAAAATACAGGCAACTCTCGTATAATACCGTATTTCCCATTGCACAGATCGGCTCTAACTCCGTCAGCAAATTGGAAAAACCCTCGAATAATAGGTATTCCTACTCACGTTTTTGCCTGTAACAAAGTTACAGAATTGCATAGAATACGGCAATTTTGTGTACTCATATATACATGTCAACTCTTTGAGGCACAAGATTTAAAAAAAAAAAAAACCCTAGTTGCACAGAATTTTCTTTAATATAAAAAAAATGATATGAAAATAAAATATTAAACTGTATGACTATGAGTAACTTCAACTTTTCGAGGTGGGTTAAAATATATCCTACCATGCATAAGAAAGCTAAGCAAAAGGTGGGACAGTTTTTAACCTACCTAACCCTAAAGAGCCTTAACTATTTACTATTCCCAGCTATTTACTAAGCCCCAGCTACTGGATAGCAGTCATCTTCATCCTTCTCCCACCTAAATCACCATCACCCTTCTTTGTTCACAATCACCGACAACTCGTTAATTCAGGTATAGTCTCCTAAAACACGACAATTTTCAGAACCCAAACGACCGTGTTCTACAGAAGTTACCTATAGTCTTAGAATCGACCAGATCCCCTATATCTAGCGAAAAGGAGAGCTGGTGGTTCCCCCCCCCCCCCCGGTATCGACCCGTTAAATGCTTTATAGCCAGGTACAACGTACCCGAATTTTGCAACAAACGTGGAACGTGCCGAGCAGGAAGCTGTTAAATGAATAAGCAGCCGACGACACTCTATTGGGGCGCGTGTATATCTCCTTTCGACCGGTTTGCGGACAGGTTACAAGGAAGAGACACGGTTCCATCGGGACAGAGATCGACCGAGAGAGAAACGTTTTACACGCGTGTCTCCCCGCCAAAAGGGGAGAGGGGAGGATAGATTCACGAAGTGACGAGGAGACACGTGTCGAGTCTCTCTCGGGGTCCTCCTTCGCTCGCGTTCCGGGCCCTAAAGCCCCGCAGCACAAGCCCGGGGGTTGCCATGCATATACCGGTCGGTCGTCGCGCAGCTCCCGTGTGCCCCGGTCCAACATCTGCCCCCGAAAAAACAAAAGCCCATTGTCGTTAACGACCGGTCGCGCGTCTCTTGTTTCTAACCGAGCGCTTTTGAATCGTAGGCGAATAACGGACCCCGGTAGCCCGCGCTCCATTCAGAGGAGAGACCAGGGGTCTCTGTGTCTCGTTCCTTTTTTCCGTCCGAGGCTCTCTACGATACGGTGTTACACGATCTCTCGACGAACTTTCCTCCCTTCTGGTCCCCTTCGTCTTTCGTTTCTACCGTTTCTCGATTTTTCCGTCGAAACATTTATAGCTTGACGATCGCTCGAAGTGTCCTCCTCCCAATCCGCCTACGTTGATCGCGGAGGAACGATTTAATCTTTCGCTTGATCTCGAAGGATGGATCTCTGGACGCAATTGTGTCGGAGGATCTGTCTTGCTTCCTGCTGGACCCAGGTACGAGGCCTTCCGGTGACAGAGAATTTGAAACGTCTGGATACCGGTGGAATGACGATGGTTATCTTAATTGCACCCATGAGATGGGACTTTGAATGGAATGCAGGTTCTTTGGGGGTTATTATTTTGTTACTGTTGATGTCGCCTGGTGAGTGATAATGGTGTACTGTTGCTGGTGGTGTATTCTTTTCGAGGGTTCACTTCAAAGAGTATATTTAATTTAATTGCTTTGGGGATTCTATTTACTTAGTTACTCCGGTCAATTGAATCTTGAAGAATTATTTTACGAATGCAGTTCGGTAAAGGAAAATCTACGTTAATCTATAGATATATTCCTAAAAATAAAAGAAAAACTTTGAATCGTCGATCATTCTCCTCAGTGGAATGTTCTTACGTTATTGATCAGACATTAAAAATATATAACACAGTGATAATGAATAACATAAAATATAGGTGAATATTGCGAAACACATTCTGCTTTTATCCAGTAAAGTATATTGACCTCAGTACCTTCGTAATCCTTACATATTCTTTTAATAATATTTCTATCATCCCCATATTCACTTTCGTGAAATACGTAACATTTATCCACATAAATTATAAAACACCGCCAAATAATTACCAACTCAACGTGTCGAAACACACAAGGATGAACAAAAATCGTCTCGTGCAGGATGAAGCGAAAATCTCCAAGTCGACAGATGTCCCAGAAAGATCACGGAATCGCAATTCTATTCCCGAATATTTCCCAGCGATACCGGGTCGCGCGATTTCATATAATGAAATCACGGCTCGCGTATAAATCCGTACCCACGGACTCGATTCGTGTGTCTGCACGGGCAAACAACAGAAAGGGAAATTCGGTTAGCCCCGAGGAAAGCGGCCGCTCGGGCTGATATAGAGATCTAATTTCCTTCTACGCGAGTCTTATAATTCACCCCCGTCGCTCGCCTAAGGAAGGGGCGTGGGGGGGGGGGAGGCGAGGTCTAAGGTCCCGGGGTCAGCCGCAGACGTAACAATTCACTTTTAAGTGTCCTCGACGCAGATCCTTCCGCCCGAAGATTCTTGCGGCTCTTCCTTCGCCCATACTTCGGCCCATTAACATAGAAATTGGCATGGTTTCATACATCGATCTTTTCTTCCCTCGGCGAGTCGAGTGTCCATATCCATCGGAATGAAAGCCCCACGTGAAAACAGGGAAACCATTTATCGTCCTCTTCGGTTCTCTTCGTCTGGTCGTTTTATTCACGAGTGCACATTGACTGTTGGGTGCATACTTGCTACGGGAGTTGTTCATTGATTGAACCAACTATTTTCTCTGGCATATTTGGCGGTTAAGAAATTCGTATATAAAATGGGTAGGACTATTTAGAATGTTGTAGATCGACCACGGATTATATGCAGTTAGAATGTATGAGGTTCTATGAAATACAATTGAACACAAAACTAGTTTTCTATTTTATTCTGAACCCACGAAGATACTTAAAAGGAGAAAATTCCCACATATTTGCTCTAGTCTTTATACGTTGCTTTAGAAAATGATAATTTTGTATAAAAATCGAAATTTCGCGGTCTAATTATAGCAGAAGTAAAATGTGGATTGTGCCCAAAGAAAGAATGCTTATGGCGACATTATTTATTTTCAAATTCCAATGACATTTTCGGTTTTAATGATGTTTTTAGGAAAGTTGTCTACTGATATAACAACCCTTTTCCATATACTTGGTTACAGTACATGACAGAAGCAGATTTGTCAAACTTTAAAGACGTTTTTCCCAGAAACTAGATTTTCGCTACAGGCATCCTTTCTTCGAGCATGGCCACAAGTACTGTAGGCACATCTGTATGATTTACAGTTATCATTATTTTTTATGTACTTTCTCGTTCGTGATGAAAAATGAATGGTAGATTAGAAATTGGTCGTACCAAATTGACTCACTTCTATTTAATAATTGGACTGCGGATTTTTATGCAAATTAATATTTTATAAAGCAATTCTTGAAGACAAGAACAAAAGTAAGAATTTCTATCTCCTCTTAAGTATATTATTGAGTTAAGAATAAAATAGAAAAGTCGTTGCATTCGATGAAAGTTTTGTCTTTTACTGTATTTCACAGAGCTCTGGAGTCTATAAATACATAAAGTCAGCAGTCTAAACATAAAATATATTGTTCTTGATTGGCTTACATTTTTACATGTCTAGTAGATGAATTGGGTTGAAGTAATTTTACGAAGTTCTTATCTGTGTATACGCGACCACAGGGTTTTCTTTTGACGGAGTTTTCGCTGATGCGCGGACTCCGTTCGATTCTTTCTGGGCGGAGCTTTGATTGACCAGTGGCCAACGCGCAAACGCGGATTTCCTTGACCGCGATGGTAACACTGCGCTTCACGCGATAGGAAAGCATTAAATTGCCTTGTGAACTATGAATGAAAATATTCTGTTACCAATTTTTCATTTTTTAATTCAAGGTTTCAATTTCGAATTCTATTTTTGTAACGATTTTTCTACAGAAAATGCATAGGAAGGATACAAACGATACCACAAAATAGTCATATGGTGGGTGGTCCAGGACACAGGTTTAAGAAAAGGGACTTTCAAGTGTCCCCGTCCTTTATCTTCGAGTGTCCTGGTCATTTTAAGGGGATCTGTTTAGTTTCATGGAGCCATGTGCTCGTCTCTTCGTGTAAAACGAGTAAAAGTCGGGGCATTTGTGAAAAGTTGGAATCTCAGCGTATGGCGTCAAGGGGAGAAAGTACTAAAAAAAGTTGACCTGTTCTGTCTTGAACGCTACTTTGTCTTTAGTATCGTGGCTATACAGGATGTGAATGCATTCTACGTAGAAGTAGTAGTCCAGTTTCTAAAATAACCCCGACATGTCATAGTACTACTATTATAACGTATTTATTATACTATATTCAAACATACAATAAAGTATAAAACGTACAGAATGAAGTACAACCCTAAATCATTAACTAAAATATAATAAAAACTAAATACACCCTATAAACAGGATGCTTCAAAAAAATGTTAACACTTGATTGGGAATTTTTAAATGTACACTAGCACTCATAAATATTACAACACTTATTGAATATGCAATAAATGTTACAGGGCGTTACGAAATTGCTGAAAGTCTGAAATAAATATTGTCTAAAGGATATTAAAGTTCGATGAATAACGTGTATGCTACAATAAAATAACAAACGTGGTCTAAAATATGTCATTTTTACGACCAATTAAATAAATCAGAATTAGTCTTGCAGAAAACCACTTATAATAATAAATATTATAACTGCTCCTCTGCAAACCTAACAATTCTGAATTATATTCTTTCGCCCACCCACCAGAGACTCATGAACAATAGTGTATAAGGTCAATGTCTCTATTTCTAATCACGTCCTGATTTCTGCTCAGTACGTATACTTTTTATTTAATGTAAAAAGTGAAATAATAAATTAGTTAACAAAAAATTATTTAAATTAGTTCAGACAATAGATGGCAGTATTTTATTAGAAAAAATTTAATAAGTGTTTACTAAAGAAAACTTAAGGAATCTTAAATATTGTTCGCCAAAGTTTGTTTTCGGCATTTCCATTTTCGCTGAGCAGAAATAGGGACATTTAATACCTCGTGTTAAATGAACTATTATTAAGTTAAAATGTTTTTAGAAATACTTGTATTTACACTCAATCATAAAGGGAGGTTTAGATTTTATACCCAATAATTTTTTTTCTTGATTGCTGCATAAATAAATAATAAAAAGAACACTTACATGATTATAAATAGGAACATTGATCTCATATTTTCTTAAATTTCTCTACATAGCCCTTACTTCCCCGTAAGGTCTGTAACATTTTTTCGAAGCACCCTGTATCGGTCTGAAATTCTACATTTTCCACCCTGTCATTTCAACACCATCCATAATCGAGGTACACAAGCGAACGCAATCTGACGGAGAATCTCGAATTCTTTGTTTCCAGCGGAAACCTCGCAAGGTACCACATCCCCAGACACCGTCCAATGCGGGGGTTGCAGGGCGTCCTACCCCCTCGGCGAGATCGTGCGGTTCATCGAGCACAAGGTCAACCACTGTCGCAGCACGTTGCAGGGCTGTCACAGTCCGCCGGCGACGGCGGCTCCGGAGGACTCCGATCCGGAGGACGCCCTGGCCCTGAAGTCCGTCGATCAGGACTCGAAGCTGAACTCTGTGCCCAGCATATCCGCCCCCATAAATAAACGGGGCGGAGGAAGGCTGGACAGTCCTCCGACGCCTCAGGGATCCGGGCCGGATGCTGGGAGCCCGATCGAGCTGAAGGCAAGCGCCAGCTCGACACCGAAAAGACGAACGGAGACCTCCGAAGAAGAGAAAGAGGACATACCGAAGAAACCGAAGATCGAGTCCGTGGACGCAGACACGAACACAGTCAATTCTGGTGAGTAGTCCGTCTGGATGCCACTTTGCCACTTTTCTCTGGCATTATGCCTGCGAAACCACACCCCAAATTGCATACGTAAACACCACATTAGTGCCAATTGAGGATTTTGAGAATTTGATGATTAAGTACTTGGAGAGAATGAAAGTGAATTGGACTCGTAACGTAGTTTTGTTGGGTAACATTTGCTGGGGAATTTAATGGTAATGATTGCAGAAGTGGGAAATCAGTTTTTAATAGGGATTTGGTATAGGGGAATGGTAAATTTGAAAAGGATTGGATGAAGTGATGTTTCGATGGTGCAAATTTGAACTAGTGTGGTGTTTAAAGGTTCTGTACCCTTCGTGATGGTCGATATTTGATTGGAACGTGGGTGGGAATAGAGTCAAGGTAGGACAAATGAGACTTCTGAATGTCAAAAGGATTCTACTTCTTCGAATAAGAAATAATAAGAATTATTGATACTGTAGAGATTGCTAATACAGGGGACTTATGGGGGTGATTTAATACTAAACTTAATAAATTTGAGAAAAAAAGAGGTCGGTCTATTTGGCTTCTGAGAGTCTCAAATCTGATTGGACGTTCGGTAATTTCCACTACTAAATTCTCTAAATGAATAAAGAAACGAGGAAAGTGAAGAATGAATCTTAACCCCCTGTAGAGTCGATGTATGATTCTGAAGTGACATACCTAGATACTTTATGCCTCTGTTCAATATTAAAATAATCTTTTCGGTTTCGATTGCACGTTCTAGTTAATATTGTAACGATCGATATTTAATGGCATCGCGCAACAGAAGGATGTTCCTTCAAGAATGCTTTTAATTGCTACAGATCTCACGTAAGAATTTAATTGACATTGGTATGCGATGAAAGAAGCGACGCATGCTAGCGAAGCGTTGTCGCGATGTTTTGACGTATTCCGCTTTGAGGTCTGCGCTAGGTCTCCCGAGTCAAGGCAACCTCTATAAATACAGCACGAGTGTTCCGGCAACAAATGCTCACCCGCGACTTTCATATTCTATGAACCTTTACGACCTACGAAATGATCTTACCGCAGAGACGATCCAAATGATACTGGAATAATAACTCGAAAAAGAAACAATAGAAATTTATTCCGAAATCTATAGAAAAGTCACGATCATGATTTTCATCCCCTATTTGTCGTTTTCGCTCGTGGATTTTCGACGAGGCATTATTTTTCGTCAAATTGTTCCCTGTCAAAAGAGAAATTCTCAGACAGGGAACAGTGGATCCTGCCCTCAAAACTCCAGTTTCGGATTCGCTGGTCGGCGAGGGGGTCAAAGAAGAAAGAGAGAAAAAAGGGAGTTTTAAAGTACAGTTACGGTCTGCCATCTGATGTCGATCCTGGTTCAACGAGCACGAACAATGCAGCGGTAGATTCGATTTTTGAATTTAAAGAGCCCGCTTGGGGATTGGGGTGAACCTGCCCCCATAGTCTCCCTCCCCCTACCGTCAATGGTGACCCCTTTTTATCGCCGGCCACATTGTCATATTCCGAAGTGTCTAACGGTGCTAAGGCTCTTCGCTGGTTTTGCGTTGTATAAGATTAATAGTTTATTTCAAAATCTTCTTATTCGTCCAAATTATACCGTCCGTGTGTTCAGTATACACTGCAAAAGTGCACTGACGATATCAGAAAATTATTTCCAAAGGACTCTATAGTTACCTGTGTGAAACATCATAAATTAAGAACCCTGAAGGAAAAAGCTGTCCACGTGAAAGTAGGCGTGGTCAAGGGATATTCCAGCAATTAGTGGACATTAGGTTGATCTCAAAAACTTGGAAGAGGATACTAAATCTTAATCGTTCTTTAATTTCACACAAAACCTCGAAAACTAATACTTTAAATTATTAACCCTCGAAACACTTGTTTATATGCCACCAGACAATTAAACATCAAAATACAAGCTGATTGGGAGTAAATTCATGTTTCAAAGTTTTACTACCTACAGACTCTTCTCGATTATCGTCCCGAACTCGGATCCGCGCCGAGACAATAATCGTATAGATAGAAAAGCTTCAGACCCTCGTAAATTCGTTTTTTACCCAAAACCCAACCCTCGACACCAAAGTATGGCTTGACAGGTTCCGCACACACACCCTCCCCTACTGGTGGGGGTAATGCCAAGACAATAATCGTATAGATAGAAAAGCTTCAGACCCTCGTAAATTCGTTTTTACCCAAAATCCCAATTGAGGGTAATGCCAGGACAATAATCGAGAGGAATCCGTAGTAAGTCATTTTCCCACAGATCACTAAACGTTTCTAAATTGACTAAAATTGTTTAAAGCTACGAAGAAATCTAGAATGTAATAGATTTGAAATAAGCATGATTTTTTCCCAAAGTATCAACGTCGAGCTTCCCAATCACTGTTTAATTTTCCCGCAAAGTTCCAACAATGCCCTCGAAGTTCGACCGGTTCCGCCGGTACAATTGCGGCTCGCGAGTACATAATAGAAGGCGGGATGGGGCCTGGGGGTGGGGTTAGCTTTAATTTCGCACCCACTCGTCTCGACGAATCGACACCGGAGCGCGATCTGTGGCGGTTTACTCCGATTAACTTCAAAGAAACGGGCGGCCACCACAAACGAAATTCATGCGGCCCGACGGCCCTGATGAATTGAAAGCACAGCCTTTGAGATTCTTAACTCAGTGCTTACCTGTGCAAATTGACGCGGGCTGGCTGCTTTGCATCGCAGAGAGGAGCGAAGACGAGAGGGAGCGTGGCCGCGATTCGATGAGAGTCACTGCCCTTCTACCCTCCCCACGCCCCCCAACGCCCTCGTCGTCTTACAATTAGCGTCTTCCCACTTTTGTAAATATTATTACGTTCCCCGGAATGACCCCCTCCGCCATCGGCCCTCGAGACTCGTTCAATGTTAATTGTCTCTCGCTCGAAAAAGTTACGCCCGGATGGATAATTTTATTAGACGCTCGACTTTTCCGATGTTCTTCGACAGTGACTTCACACGTATAAGCTTCGAACATTTTGGAGTTGTTTGGGATGGCAGAAGATTTTGATGGTCCCATTCAGTTATTAAAATCGCCACTGTTTTTAACCGGGGACAATTTTGGAGTTGCTCGAGAGACCAGAAGTCTTTGATATTCCTATTCGTTTATTGAAATTCGAAGAAATGATAATGATTTATGAACGAAAATCATGGTTGTTGTGAAAAACAGAGAATATCATGAATCATGTTTCGAGAGGGGTAATATGGTTGATCTCGGAAAATTGTCGTCCATATGGAGTTGAAGCTTCTTTATTCTATATTTCTATATATAATAAATGTTTTATTGTAATAAATGTTTAATTATAGATTCCTCACTGGTCTGGTGGAAATCTTATTAGTTACTAAAATTGTATTTCTATTTAAAAAGTATTATTCGATACGAATTACTGTTATTTATAAAGGAAATCTTATTAGTAAGTAGACTGTGGATGTTCATACATTTACAGCGTTGCAAAATATAGATTTCAATGAACAGTCAAGTAGTTCCTCAGAGTCCACCTGACCAATTGACACTAGAACTACCAGCGTTGAATGCATAATAAATTACATTTCATAATATATAAATATTTATACTATATGATATCGTATAGCATACTATAGTCTAATGTAGAATATACAGTGAATTAAATGTCGACATGAATATCGACGGAAGCACTTTAACATAACATCAGTAATAATAAAATAACAAAATTGAATTCCGTCATTTTGACAGGTTTGGTAGTTCTAGTGTCAATGATTAACCATTATCGCCAAATATAGTTTAGATCACAGGCATAAATCCCACGAAATATATTTCAACATCAATTAACATCAATAACTTTCTTCCTGAAAAAACAGAAAATAAAGTCAACAGTGTTATCATTATACTGCGGCTTTTATGCATTTACAGCCTATAAGGCTCTGCGAAATTCAATAAAACACAAAACTTTCATTAGTCGCAACGAATATTCTATTTTATTTTGAACTAACTAGTATACTTAAGAGAAGAAAGAAATTCCTACATTTGCTCTTGCTGTGAATTACTTTAAAAAATGTCATTTTGCATAAAACTCCGTTATTAGTAGTTCCAAAACACCCCAACTCTCGCAAACTACATACCACAACCCCCAAAACGAATCTCAGTAACAGTGTCCCAATAGTTACCTACTAATCGAGGCGTCCACCCTCAAGTATGCACGGATAAACCGTCGAGAGTTTCGATCGCGGCCAAAAAGGAAAGCCACCAAAAAACCATATAAAGGGGAGGAGGAGGGGTCGTAACACGGGGACACTGCCCGTTTCATCGTGCGTGTGTCGATCGTCTGCAATCCGTGCTCTCTCTACCTGGACGCACGCGACGAGCCCAATACTAGATATACACAACACGCGCACAGCGAAGCGCGCGCGTCCGTATGCATACGGCTCGTGCGGACCACGTGGCCAGACAATAGGACGATTCTAATTGGGCTTTTGGACGTGGCCGGTTCGATAACACAAAAAAAAGCACGACAAAAAAGGCGACGAAAGGGGCTTATCCGGAGAACAAGCCTGACGCCGACGAGTTTTGGGGATGAGCACCATCCTCTCTATCTTTCTCTTTCTCTCTGGCGCGAGCGCTGCTCTCCCCGGATGGGGTTAACTGCCAACGTGGCCACCGTGGAGGGGCGAGAGGGAGGGGGCTGGAACGAGTCTCACGGACCGTGATGAAATTTTAAAGAGACACCGGTGCTCGGTGCATCAACAATCTGTTACGTAATTATGATCGTTTGCATTAATCACCCGGACGGCCGTGAAGCGGGTGGCCCGTGGTTTCGCCCGCGACCCGAATTAACCCGCCTGGCTGCGTCTATCGGAAGCAGAGATCGTGGTCGAAGAACATCTTTGCATTTATTGGCGGTGAAATATTCTATTGGGTATTATTGTCGTTGGAAATGCTTTCGATGTCTGTGCTGCTTTTGTTGGATGGAGTTATTTACATTCTTCTGAAATCGATGCACCTAAAGGTGCGTCTTCGAGAGGGAGGTGTAGTTGATGGGAATCGGCGGTTGTTGAGTTGCTTCGATTTTTACGATATAGAAATAAGTGAAGAATGGACTTTTTTTAGTGTTTAGTTTGAGTAACTTGCCTGTGAAGAAGTTTTGTAGATACTGGAGGGGTGGTAAGGAATCTTGTGATATTAGTCCAGATAAATGTGCTTGGTTTGACAATTTAGTTTCTATATGATCAATCCTATTGTGCCCTTTATTACCGATCAAATTTATGCAGTTGCGATAGAATATAGTTTTCCTAAACTTTTGTATTAATAATCTATTATTAGACTGCAGATTTCTATGCAAGATTCTAAAGACAAAAACAGTAGCAGGAATTTCTTTCTTCCTTTAGTATCTTATTGGGATAAAAGAAAACAGAACCCTCGTTGCATTTAATGAAAATTTTGTCCTTCATTGTATTTCACAGAGACCTATAGGTTATAAATACATAAAATCCGCAATCTATGTATAATAATATCATATGTTATGTATCAATATTAGAATATTTCACTTCTGAGGCTCTTGAACCTTCAAAAATGTATGAAAAGTATTGTCTCTTACAATCGAAAAGCTTGCACACCCCTAATGTAAACAAATATTCCACCGTCTAAGAAACGCCGACGTACTACGAAACATCCCCCGAAGCAGTACGTCGCGCCCACGAGTCACAAAATATCTTCCACCCACGAGTCTGGAAAAACGTAATTTTCAGACCGGTAGAAATAAAATACATCCCCCGGAAGAGAAAAAAAAGAAAACGAAAAAAGAGGCACGCTTTCTGAAAGATCGTGACTGTCCTAGGAGCCAGCTGCGCTACGAAAAAATAAGATAGAAAGTGACGTTACGGAAGATCAGGCGCGCGCGCGCGTCAAGGGTTGGAGAAGAAAGGGGAACGAAAAGGGTGGGTTGGGGTGGAGAGAAAAGGAAGCGAGACGAGAGGCGATAATCCGTCGAAATTGACACCAGTGCTCCCGGTGAGATGCAGATTTGATCTATCTGTCACGTTTGTCTGGGAATATTAATTCTCGGTCCGCGGCCGAGCTTCGACGATCTTTCTTTCTTTTTTTTTTATGCTTCCCACCCCCGTGTCGTAAACCTCCTCTTCCTACCCTTTCTTCTATCCGTCCGTTGTCGTCTTCGTGGAGACCGCCCGAGGCGCGTCGAGAATTGCTTGCGAATTGGTTGTATCTCGGGGGTTTCGAGGTCCTGCAGCCCTTCCTTCTGCCCCCCTTGTCCCTCTCTCCGTCCACCCCCTCATCTCGCCACCCCCGCCTCGCGGAAGGAAGTCAACGAGGACGACATAAAAGTGATACACGGAGCGACCGGCAAAGCCAATACGCGCTACTTGCACCGCGTTTCTTGCTGCTTTTCTTCGGGATTCCCGGTGAACCACGAGTTCCTTATACTCTTCGTTTATTTCTCTTCGATAAGTCGTTCTCTTTGGACCTGGTCGTTTGTGGATTTCGAGGCGAAGCTGAAGAAGAATACAGGCGCTGTCTGGTACGAAATCTAATACGATAAATATACTGTTTCTATGTATCTGTTTCGTTCTTGAGAATAATTTCGGTTTAAAATTTGTGTCTTTAGGGTGCTTTTGACTTGGATTCAAGCTGAGTATAACGAATTTTCAGTGATACTGTTGATTTTTAATTAATGGATTTATTTAGTTTTCTAATGAAATAGAAATAGAATTCGTGAAGTTTCACTTCTATAGAAGCTATTTCTGTCTATTTTGGAATATATTGTGACTGTTCTAGCTTTGCAAGTATGTTAGAGTAGAAAAGTCATGAATTCACCGTTTCGAACTCATTTTAACGCGTAAGGACAAGGAATTTTCTAATGTACATACGTGTTACGAGTTTTCTACTTCATTTTTCACACTTTAACCCGTACTTCTGTCCCTGTGGGTGTTAATACCGAGTCTTTTTCGAAAAGTAGCTTCATCCTGTAGTTTGTCTTCGTCCTTGGGGAAGAAATTCGACGGGAACAATGAGAATGTCACTTGAAAAGACAAGAAAATGCCGAAGTTTTAATATACGCGCGCGCGAAACGTATCCACGTTTCCGGAACGCCAAGACAAATGAATCTTCTCTTTGTTTCTTGTTTCCGACTCGCGACAGAAAGGGTTTTTCGAGCAACCGAAAGATGAAGTCGAAGATGTCGACCGTTAAAAAAATGCAACGAATATTCTAGACGAACAATAGAAAATCTAATAATTTTCGTACGAGTAAAATTGAGAAATGGTGTTACTTAAAACATAAAAATATGCTTCCGTTGAATTTCTTTCTCCACCGTTTATTTACGAGACGAGCGAATTAATGGGCGACCTGGTCCACCGTTGATATTTGCGGTCGGACGCAGCAAGGGACATAAAGGGCCTTCGAGAATCTTCTGACCAATACTGCAAGCTTTTAGTGACCACAAAAGAATACGTGTTCATTTATTTGAAAGAAACGCAGACGAAATACAAAACAGACCTGTGGAAGAAACAATTCGATGATATAATAATTGTCCATAAGAAAAACAAGAGCCATTGAATTTGTAGTATCTATAAAACTGTCTATAAACAATACCGAAATGGTTGCATAATCGAAAACTGAAGTTCGATAAAATAAGCCCACGGTTCTAGAAATCGTTTTGTAAAGCCAGGCACATGGGCCACACAAAGACCCCCGGGCACTTAAAGAACAATTTTACTGTCGGCAGCACCATAAACCAGGATTTCTTGGGAGCCGAACACTGGGCCCCTGACCATGGGTCATTCCAACAATTAGCCGTCGCGGGCTGATTTCCAAGAATCCCAGGTCAATACTCGTAGTCAGGAAAATTAGAATCGTGTTCTTCCTGTAGGAACACTGTCGGCCTCGTGTGAAACATTCTAAAAGGAACTACACTGAACCCATTAGAAATTTATTACACAAAATTCGAGATATTGAATCAAATTGAAAGTAAGTCCATGTGAACAAAATATTAACCCTTTGCATTCGGAATTTCTAATTTTCCATACATTTTGTCCCTTCAGAGGGGACAGTCCAGTGCAAAGGGTTAAAGAAAGAGACACAAAAATGTCCACAAAAAGGTTTTCATCGAAGAAATGATCTATTCGCTTGAATTTCCCCGAATGAAGATGGTGGTTGAGTTATCTATATATAGAAAAGTATAAAATTGCCGTGTGTAAATTTTACGGGAGGCTGGAATTCCGACTGGAATCGGTCATCCTCTCGGATAATCTGGCTGACGGGGCTGATTAAAATCGCCCGCGATCTAGCTACCTGGACGTGATCCCGTGCACGTTGTCCCTTTTAAGTGCAACCCTTGTACGGTAGGACAAAGTGCATACGCCGCATACGTTGGCTAATCGATATTTTAATATTGTCACACGCCATTCTGGATTAAAGGCCTTTGTGCCCGTCTCGTGACGTCATAGATGGGGCAGATGTGCCCATGGCTGAAAAGCGAAAAAGATTTTCACCGGCGTCGGTGCGAGTGTGTATTTTAATAAATCGACGGTGACCGACCCCCGAACGACGCGACGATTGCGAACGAACGTTTCGGCGGTGAATAATTGGTCATTTGATTATCAATAAATTTTGGGTGTTATTGTTGAATGGTAATTAATAAATTAATACATCATGAAGAGGCAACACTCAATGGGAAATTGTTAATTCTCCGTAGGCAACTTCGGTCGTTGACGAACAAATTATATTTTATTTGAACTTCCACCTGGATTTTCATTTTTATTGAAAGAAGTTTTAAACGTTTAACTTAACCGATAATTGTGCAATGCAGTAGAGACTTTGATGGTTTCGATGGGACCCTAGAACAGTAGAAAAAGTTTGATTTGGACGTAAACGGACCCAGTTTGCCTACGGAGTGTGCAAAAAGTATATTTGTTTATGAAGGGTTGATGGTATAGTATTGTCGAGTCTGGGGTGAATTCTTCTTAACGGTAACCCAACATCTTTTCGTGTTTCATCTGTGTAGAAAATTCTTTCTCTGTCATGTAAATAGTTTTAGTGAATTATTGTTTCGGAGGAGAAACCTATTTTTCAGTTTGGTCAGTAAAAGGAAATTTATTACGTCTGTATAGCTGAGCGCTGCGACGCAACTTTGTGATGTATTTTCGAAATATTACGGAAATCCTGTAAATTCAATCTAAGCTGAACGTATTTATTACCGAACGTCGTTAATATGTTAGTGAAGAAGTCATTTCTATTATTGCATACTGATGCATGAAAAATAAGGCCATCTAAAACAATTTTCACGTTAATTTCATCAGGAATGAAGATAATACGAAGAAAGTATCCTCTGTGTTTTCGATCTATTTTTGAATACAGAATCGAATGTATCCTGGTCGTGTTTCTTAATGTAGAGAATTCAATAGAAGAGGAATTCGCGAAATATTTGTCCTCGGCGAAAGAAGCTTGTCGAGGAGTCTGGTTTCGGGAAATTATTTTGCGGAAAGTGTCCCCTCGGCGAGGGTAGCCCGGGTTTCGCGTGAAATCTTCCGTGAAAGGGTTGAAAGGAAGTATTCGTAGGATGACCAAGGCACGGCTCGTCGTTAAACAATGGCGTTCCGAACAATTTGCTCGTAAACGTCTCGTGGGCCAATTTGTCGGGCAATTTCTGAGGAAAATCGTTCGGTCACTATCGCGAACGTCGAAGGACAGGATTCGTATGTGGTGGCCATATTGTTCGTTTGATCCCCCGATACCTTCGCTGGAATTTAGCCCCCGATCATGGTACATCCGACCAGAAAAAAAATTACAGTACCCAACGACTTCACGAACTGATAAACATTTCTACTTAAAAAAAGATTCTTCAGAATGAAACTATATATTTTCTAATTTCAATAATTTTCAGTTTATCGGTATAATATTCCAAACAATATTCATAGGTACTTTTATTGTATTCCAATATTTTTTATGTATATCTGTATAGAAAGATATAAAATTAGTAGCAACTAATAATCTTGAATTGATAATACTTTCCTATATTTCAATAATTTTCAGTTTATCGGTATAATATTCGAAATAATATTCACACTTTCATTATATTTCAATCTTTTGTATTTGTATCGTTATAGGAGAGTATAACATTTTTAGCAACTCACGATAATGCCCAATATCGATATCGTTTATGATTGTAGATTATTAACCTTTAGAGAACTGGCAGATTTTTTTTTAACTTTTTATATTTTCGAGTTAGAACTTTTATATATTTATTATAGTGTTATACTACAAAACTAAACAACTCATCCGGAGCCTAAAAATGGGTTTCCTGTTTCCTAAAGTTTAATAAAGTTCGAATAATAATAATTTCTTAACAGGTGTGTAAATATTTCTATAGTAACTAAACAAGTATAACAATAATAATGGTTTCATTAATCACTCTTCCTCCAGCCAACCAACCACAGTATCCCCACCGCGAGTTTATCAATGTTCATTAATTTTCAATTCACGTTTATTCACTGTAACTGTATTCCAGTCTTGTTACTCGAAGAAATTTAATTCTATAAATCATGATCGATGCGTCCTCTCCGTCGAACGGTGAAAACCGTTTCCCCGTAGTAGAAAGATCGTGAAAATCTAAAGAAATAATCCTAACGGATGGCCGCTTGCGAGGTTTGCATATGAAAAGACGGGTTCGGCCGTGAATCGATACACCTTTATTATGCTCTCGAGCACTCGCTTATCTCTCGGTGGTCCCCTTCTCCATTTTTTTTTTCTTCTCTCTCTGTGTCGACGAAAGAAGGGAACTCGGCAATATTTTCGACTTCCGGGCGTAGGAAGGAAACCGTGGGGAGACCCCGAAGGGCGCCGCAAGGGCCGAAGGCGTGAAACAATATGCCAAATTTTCACGGTTTGCCCAACCGATGACCCCTCATTTGCCGCGTGACTCGTCCCTTTTCTCACTTTCTAATTTTTCCCCCGTGGTTTTAGACTTCGGAACTCCGTGTTCGCCACTCGAAAAGGATCGAATCGATCAGTCGGAGTAAATTACGTGTTTTTTCTCCCTGTTTTGTTTCTGAAGCTCCCTGCTACTCAAACATCTTTTCCCCTGACGAACCTTTTGTTACCTCGACGCTCTTTTGTCTTCTCGATTTTTAGACTCGGTGGTCTTGTCGTCGGATAAGAAGGTACATTTTCTTCGCATTTTACAGATTTGTTTTAAATGAATTATTGGAAAGATTGTAAATTAAACTTAATTCTAGAGGGTACTTAGGGAATTGAAAATAACAAAGCATCATTAGATGACTAGAATTCAGAATAGTAAAATATTTAATGAAGTTCAATGAGGTTTATTCTTTTATTTATAACCCGAAGGAATCCTTAACCCTTGAGGACACGAACCGTGAATACGCCATTTATTTCTTCGTAATTTTAAAAGACAGCAACAGGTTTTCCGTTTTACTTCTAATAAAAAAAATTCCTATTTTTAATGATACATAATTACGTCGAAAACGAAACATTTTTCAAATAAAAAAAAGTTGGAGAAATGGAAGACTTCTCCGTTCTGGTGGCTAAAGGTATTATACAGTAAAGAAATTTTTCTTTGATTCGAATTTCTGTAAATTCACCCGAAAACGTCTATATTTGACTAAATATCCGTGGTCTATGGATTTTCCTGCTTGTGGATGGACAATTTCGATTCAGAATTGTAGAAATTAAGCACCTTGAGTAATAAATTAAATAAATGATTTTTCTGCTTTTATGAGACCTTGGTTACCATTCTTCGGGGCCGTTTTCAACGTGAATACATCGTTTCCACATCGAACAGAGATTGATCTGCGACGGGATCGCGGTATTTTCCTGTCTCATTCCGTGAACGCTTCTTACTGCAACGCGTAAACGCCAAGAGCGTAATCGTGGTGAAAGGTCAGCCGAGGCGGGGAAGAAAAATCTGTCGCCCACCGGCAGCCTCGTTATTCTACTTAGCACCTTGTTACAACCGGCGATATGTGTTCCATTGTGTATTGTCGCGTGGTGTCCTATCACTTATAAGCCTGACGTCCCCGACTTGATTCTAATTTAATTTAGGATTCATTGTTTACGCGTCCCATTGTCGAGTTGGCATCCGAGGGAACGTGATTCATTTATCGAGCATCGGTCATGCGTTCCTAAAGTGTTCTCTACTGAAAGAATTTCTCCTCGAGAATCTTGTAGTACCATTGAGAAAAATCGAAAAACCGATTAACCGTTCGATCGTCATAATTTTTATTCGTCAGGAGAAACGACGTCGTTTTCGAGCAGAGTTGAAGAAATTCACGTGAACCTTGATTTAGCAGAAGTTCAGCTTTAAGACGGCTCTCCAGGATTTTCTTCGCGACAAAGAGGCCTTCCCCTTATCTCGAAGGTCCATTTAATTAGGGATGCTTTATTTTTCCGTGACCCTTTGTTTCCGATCGACCTGTTTCCCCCTCCATTTCGTTCGCTAAATTACTCCGAGACGACATAATATGGGAAACGGTCGTGAACTTTTTAATCTTTTCCCAGACTGCTCTTTCCGCGTTACCTTCGCGTCCGATTCAGCTGGAAAGTTTTAAAGAACGACTCAGGGTCTCGTGTTGTAATCGCGGAAGAAAAAACTCACGATACCTCCTTTTGCGATTCTAATACCGATTTCCTAATAAAACTCGAAACTTGAGCACCTGTACCTTAAGTGGATTATCGATGACAATTTAATCTCACGTAAAATGGTCTCACCTAAAATGACTTTCTCCGAGTTCTCCATAACAGAAAATTTCGAAATACTATCGATTGAAAAAAATCACAGTGACACGTGGAACTGTTATAAATAACCCAATCCCCCGCATTTTCTCCTCCGAAGTGCAAATGGCGCGGTTACTTGTCCATGACCGCGAGTCGTACGACCCTCGAGAAAAAGGGAGAGACCGTTCGAAAACGTACATCGACCTGGAACACATCTTCAGGCTACCACGTTGCCCCGAACGTAAATTTAAGTCACGATCGTCCCCCCTCTAACGGCCGGAACTAGCAGAGGATCCGTGAATATGTTCTCGAGGTTACGTATTCGACGGTGTGTCTCCGAGCCGCGAAATAAGGGTCGTTTCTCGAAGCACATGGCGTGGCCATCCCGGGCGACTGTTCCGCTCTTCTGGCTCGCCCTCTTTCTCTATGCCCCCGTCGCGAAGGGTGGCCTCGAATTAATAAAATCCCACCGACACCCCCCAGAACCGCGTCGTCGTCGTCGTCATCTCTGGTACGCGTAGCGTGAAAAATGGCCGAAAATCTGATATTCCGGATTAAAAACATTGAAATTCAAAACCCGTCCCTTCCCCCCGCTTGTCGTTGCCCACCCCACGGTATCACGGATATAGAGGGTCGAGAAGTCGTTAAGGGTCAGTTTCAGAACCGCGCGTTGCGGCAACCGATCCCCCATCTTTCATAGATCTTCCTCGGGGATATTATTTTTAAGCCCACACCCCCAGACACCCCCGCGACGAAGCAGCAATTTGACACAGGCGCGCCGTTTGAATTCCGAATTCAATCGGCGACTACCGATTCCTGTCCCGATTCCGCGAAATTAAGGGTGCCCACGGAAATTGATAGTGGGGCTACGTGTCTGTGTCTCCGTACGTGTGTCCCTTTACAATGTGTCGCACACGATTCGTCCCCTAGATGGTCTTGCTATACACGACGGTTTTCAACCGCGTGTATCATAAATCATTTTCTCTTGCCTAAGCGTGTTCCCCCCCCCCCCCACAACTTATCGGTCGCGTAATCGTCCTCCACCGTGGCGAATCCAAATGCCTGAACCGCCACGCGTTTGCGTTTTTTGTTACAGAACCGAGATGGTTGCAGTGCTCCCAGTGTTCCAGAAGACTGTCCTCCGCGTGGGAGCTACTCCAGCACGTCCAGAGCGCCCACGGCGCTAGATTGTACACCTCCCCGTCGTCGTCCACGAATTCTTCGTCGACCACACCGGCACCTAGTCCGCCGACACCGACACCGACCCACACGCACCACCTGAGCCCGCCGAATCATTTGAATCTCAGCGGAAAATCGACAGGAAGTTCCTCCGCGGCGAACTCGTCCGGCGGGACGAACTCCAGCGGTAGCAGCGGTGGTAGACAACAGTTACAGTCCTCCGCTTCCCTAGTCGGCGATCCTCTGCACAGTTTTCTGAGGCTACCTCAACACCTGGAACGAAGCTTTCCGCCGATGTTCAGGCCAGACTTCCTTGCCCTGAATCCGCTGGCCGGGTACAGAGGCCTCCAAGAACTCCAGACCGCGACCAGGAATCTTCAGAACCTGGGCGATCCGCTTCGGGGCATGGACGGGCTGAACTTAGGGGATCCATTAGTCCGTAGTTCATTGGACTCTCTGAACAACGCCCGGAACCTGGCGAACTTAGCTGAATTGTCGCACGGTCGTGGGCTTGCCGGTCAGGCGCATCCTCCTCCACTTGAAGCCAACCTGGATTTTTACTCGGCGCGCCTAAGGAGCCTCGCTAATCCGTCCTTAGGCGCGGCTCCACCTAGTAGCGGTAACACGACGACGAACGCTAATCCGCCTGCCCCGGTACCACCTGTACCAGTACCGAGTACCGTCCAACAACAGCAACAGCAGCAACAGCCACAGCCCCAACCGCCACAGCCGGTCCAGAATCATAGTCAAACGGTCGAGTCGCCGAAACCGGCGTCCAACAACACCACGATCATCACGCACGGTAACCATCAGAAGGAGAACTCACCGCCCTGCTACAATCAAAGTCCGATCGGTCATCACAACAACAACAACTCGACCGACAGCGAGAAGACCAGCCCGCCAGTCGCCTCTACGCCGATCATCACGGATTCCGCGTCCGAGACGATCTACACGTGCGAGGTATGCGACAAGAAATTCCGTTTCCAATCCAACCTGATCGTCCATCGACGAAGCCATCGAGACAAAGAGAGACAGTATCAACGGGACGGCACGCAGGACGGTCAAACAACGCCCACCAGATGCGAGGTGTGCGAAATCGAAGTGGCCAGTTTCGCGGAGTTAAGGAAACACATGAGAAAGGAACATCAGGAGAACCTAAACGCGGCCAGTCCCCAAGGCAGCGTCGAGACTGTCCCCGATGACGGTTCCAGCTGCGACGAAAACATGGACCTAGACGAGGCGGAAGAGACCGAGCCCAAGGCTGAACGAGAAGATAACGAAGAGAATACTCCCGAGGATTTGAGCACTACCCAAGGTCAAAGCGGAGAGGAAAGTGGTGGAAGAGTAGAACAGAAACCCGCCAGTCTGGTCGGTGATCTGATGGAGAAGTTCGGGTTGAGCAACATAGCACAATACTCGGAAGCCTACCGACAGGCGTTGCAGGAGAACCATCGGGGCGGATTCATCAAGACGGAATCCCCGTCGAACCTGACCAACTCTCTGAACAATAACAAAGAGAAAGACAGCGCCCTGTCGCCCACGAACTTCAATTCCTCGACCACACCTAACATATTCTCCGGTCAGGGTTTTCCCAGGTCCTCGGGCCCGGACTTCGGCGGCCTATGGCTGCCCAGTCCCCATTACCTGGAGAACAACGAATTCCGTAAAGCCTCGAAGGCCACCACATCGAGCCTAGCGTTACAAGGCCTGCCCAGCCCGTTACTGAAGAAAGAACGCAGCGGTAGAAACGACACGTGCGAATACTGCGGCAAAGTGTTCAAGAACTGCTCGAACCTGACGGTACACAGGCGATCGCACACCGGCGAGAAGCCGTACAAATGCGAACTGTGCTCGTACGCGTGCGCGCAGAGCTCGAAGCTGACCAGGCACATGAAGACGCACGGCAGACACGGCAAGGACACGTACAAGTGCCGTTTCTGCGAGATGCCGTTCTCCGTACCCAGCACGCTAGAGAAACACATGAGAAAGTGCGTGGTGGTCGTGCAACAGGGTCCGAAATTGGGCATGCCCTATCCAGGTAGCCAAGACGAGGACTCCTCGTTGAGCACGAAGGACACTTGATCTTGGAACGGAAGCCTACCGCCGATCCCGCCGCTATGGCCGCACAGGCCACCCTACCCAGTGTACTGAAGAGGGGGATCTTCTTCCTCGGTGAGAGCAGAGACACAGAGAGTAGACGAGAGCGAACCGAGTCGTGAACACGTGTAGGTGTGTCCCGAAATGGGAGAGATGAGTCTTTTTTAAAAAGGCAGACTTACGTAAATCGCGCGACGAGAGAAGCCGCCGCGTGATCCGGAGGATCTTCCTGAAATGTCCAAGGTCGCCTCTCTAGATTGGGAGAGAGAGAGGTGGTGTATAAGGCAGTCGACGATCGAAGGACCTGGAAACGGTCCCAACGAGGATGCATATAGAAATGCAAACAACGAGGCCCTCGAGGCACGACCGAACCACGAGGGTCTTCCTGATAACGAGAAACTGGACCGGATGAATATGGTTCAGGATAAAGAAGAAGATCGAGAAAGAGAGAGGAGGTACTGGATAAAACCTACTCTGCGTTCTTAATTTAACTAGAGAAAAAAAAACAAACGAATGGTTACCTAATATAAATATTATACATAGGATAATGAACATAGTGACTTTATTATCGCATTTGAAGATTATTTATTTAATGATAGATATATTATACATACTGTATAACGTAATATATATGTATATATATATATGTAATGTGACGAGTGTTTTCTGTGTATATATATGTAGATTACGTTATATACTATGGAGACCTGCAACCACTCTGTATGTATTAGGGACAAATGGGAAAAGACGCGAGAGAAAGTCGTGGGGAAAAAGGGGAAAAACTTTTTGTACATTATACCTACCGGACGACGCTCGCTGTATGTCGATCGATATCGACGAGTCTCTTTCCTTCCTTTTCCTTTTTTTCTGTTTTCGTTTTGTTTTCTTTTTTTTTTTTCCTTTAAGTAAATTTCGTTTCCACGGGCGGAAGAAAAAGAATCAGCGACTTCGACGATTCTGTCTGTACATATAACTCGAAAAACATCGATACTCGGGGGAGGGAGACGGGGGCTCTGTTATCGATGATCTAGGATACCGTCAGTACTCGAACCGTACGTTTAAAACATTGTAAAGGCAACAAAGCTGCGTTTTTAGATTTTAAGCACTAGCTCGATCCTATGTAAAATGTATGATAGTACTTTTATTGACTTTACAGGTCCACTATTAATATTATTACCATTTCTATTATTGCCTATTAATGATTATTCATTATTATTGTCATTATTACTATTACTATTGACCTTTATTATTATTATTATTATTATTATTATTGCTATTATTCATTGCCACTATATTATTAACTGCGTTCGCAGCGACTGTAAACGCCGTATTCATTATTTTATCCCGATATTAAATTATTATCGAAAGCTGTTTTAAATGGTTAAGAAGATGCCAAAGTTGTTTAGGTTTATCGGCGCTAGCCGCGTCACTACGCGCGCGCGAAATGTGTCCGTCGATTTTTCCGACGATTTTCCACAATATTGTTTAGAGACCGTTCGAAGCAACGTTAAAAAAAAAAGTACGAAACCTACGATCATGGAATTATGTTCGACGAAACGCGAGGTACGAACGAAAACAAGTATGTAAAAAATGTAAAGGGAAAAAGGAAATATTCCGACTGATCGATCGTTTGCAAATAATCGACGGCCATTGTCGCGCGATTTAAGCTCGACGCCTATTCGTTATAGCGCGTTTGTTCGTTGGTTATATTTATTGTGAATCCGTGAACGCACGGCTTTCGTTGGATCGAGACGAACCGTTGATCCTGCGAAAACACGTGGCGTTCACCACGAGAGAAAGAGAGAGAGAGAGAGAGAGAGAGAGAGAGAGAGCGAGAGAAAAAGAGAGAGAGTGAGGCGGTACCCGCTGACGGTTGGTTGACGATTATTTTTTTTTCTGTTTTTTTTTTTTAGCCCAAGACTGAGGTAAATCGGCGGATCGCCGCGGATCGAGATCATATTTTTTTTTTGCGTTCCATTAACTTAATATAGTTTCTGTTTATTATCATTATTTTTGTTCGTCTCTTCTTCTCCTTTCTTTCGTTTATCCTGCAAAAACGCGTCGTTGTAAACGTTTTCGAAGGGGACTGTTCCTAAATAAAAAAAAAAAATGATCTAGGCAATAAGGTAATAAACTTCGGAAACCGAACGATGAAGAAACGTACGTATGCGTGTACACTTCGATTTCTGTGTGTGTGTGTGTGTGTGTGTGTATGTCTCTCTGTGTGCTCGTTAAAATTGTGAAAAGAATTGCGTGAATCGAGCGATCGTGAGAATCAGAAGGTGAGAATGTGTTCGACGAATTTTTTGCGTACCCGGTGCGACGTGAGTAAGAGAGAGAGAGAGAGAGAGAGAGAGAGAGAGAGAGAGAGAGAGAGAGCGAAGTACTTAATAAAATGAAAAAAAGGAAACTCATATCAACATAGTTGTCTCGGTGTTAGACGTGTACGGCTCTAGATAAAAATCTCGTTATCTAGTTTAATGAAACGAAAATAAAAAAAAAAGGGAAGAAGCAAAGTTTGTTAGATCGATTCCGAAAATACGTACATGCCAGGCTCCGTTTATACGATACATGTAAATAATGGCACTGCCCGTAGCGAACGAGACAGAGAACACGAAGCAGGCGGATGAAGGAGGTGGAGAACCAGGCGGAGAATAAGGCAGACGAATGTCGTCACTATTCGAACACGTGAAATAAATAAATCATCACTACATAATTAATTGCATCAATTCTTTCATCGTGAACGAGAGCGAATCGTGTTTTATCGTCCTCGAAATCGTGAATCGTTTCGCGGGGTTCGGGCAGGGGAGAAATATTCGACAAAAGTTTGTGGGGGTAAAATGGGTTTTTCCCATCATTTCGAGGGTATCGAGACGCGGGACAACAGAACCTGGCCGAGAACACAACCGTGAAACGCGTAGCACGCTTTCGTTCAAATACAGTTTTCGCTCGTCTTTCTTATTCGAATTCATCCTATCATAGGACCAAGTTCCCTGCCTCACGAAACGAAACAATGGAGGAAAAGAAATGAACTCAAACACACACACATAACAACACATACACACGTAAATCTCGCTACACGGGGCGATCTGACCGATGGGGACACGTGGCGAAGAGGAAAGTCCGGGGAAATGAGGAAAACCGCGTGGAACACGTTTCGAAAATAGCGTGGATCTCGCGGGTTTCCTTCGTTTTGTGACTTATGATTCTATTGATCGTTTCTCGAAGCTTGGACAGGTGTCCCATCGGTCGATTTCTAACGTTTCTACACAGGGTAAAATCGAATAAACAAATGGTAAAAGATAATCCCAGAATGAAATGGAAAGAATGTCAGATGGTATAGCGAATTGAGGTATCTAGACAGTTAAAATAAATAAATCGTAAATAAAGATGAAGTATTTCCTATAAATATAATAAGCGAGCCACACGCGAACGACGATCGCGATACGGGGGAAGTGTGTCACGGGGGGTTAAGGGGAGGGATGGGTGAAACGAAAACGGGAAGAAGGTATCGGTAGCAGGGAAATTGGATTTTTAGCGAGAAAAGAACAATGAAAAGAAAAATCTTCTGATCCAGGGTAAATAATCCGAAGCTCGGTTTCTAGAGACGGCATCACTGGGTTTTTTATTTAAACGAAAAGAAAATAAAGAAAAACCTGGCGTTCGGAGCACCTTTAAAACCGAGGATCGACATTAAGGCAATACGAAAACGCTGGCCGTCTTCGGGCAAAGTCTGGCCAAAGACCCCCGCCGAATTGCCTTTGGCCGACTTTTCCGCGGGGAGGTCCTTTAATTATAAACATAGCAGGTACGGTGTATGTCTTGTGCGATTCAAATAAACCACATTGTTTTTAAATACATCGAACATGCTCGAATTATTTTACCATCCCCCCACCAACCGATTTCCTCGTCGATGAATAATCTCCGTTGTATGATCTAGTTTTCACCGCCTAAGTGGGTGTTCCGTTCTTTTTTTTTTTTTTTGTATAATGAACGAAAGGATAATTGATCCTCCCCGGTAATTGATCGCTCGAAAAGCGAAAGGAACGATCGATCTTCCGGCGATCTTCGATACGCCACCGCCGAGTCTATAGAAAGCCCTCTCTCGTTACATAAATTGTTTTATCCTCATTTCCGCGGCGTTACTATTGAACGCTTATTGCATAATCCGTTTCGCAAACGAGGATCGCGTGCAAGAATCGCGTCGCGTTTTCCGATAACGGTATTATCTTACGGTGTTGCTAGACGCGATTGTCCGTGTGGGTCGGTTTTAATTGCACGTTGAATTGATAGTGCGAGCCCCGGCTCGTTTGGTTAGTAATACGCTACGCCATCTTGCGATGGGAAGCGGCATTACTGATCGAGAATCAGGTGAGAACAGTCATCATCGGTGTGATACTTTGATGTACGGCTGGTTGCTGTTACGGAGGGGATCATCATCGGTCATCATGCATCAGGGTTTGTTTTCATTGCGTTCAATCAGTTATTTTGTGTAATTTTAATTTTCTTCTATAGACAAATAGATTTGTGATATTTCTGTGGAGGGAGGAAATGTACAAAATGTAATTATGTAGGTGAGGTTTGAAATTAAAGAATGTTAAGGTTTTGATTATGTTTTTCTCACGAATATTTTATGTTTTGTATAGTGCCTGTGTTTAATACGATTTTCATCTATTTATACTTTTATGAATAGTTTTGAAAATTTATAGAATAAATATTTACGTTTCTCGTACAAACATAAAACAAGGAAGTATGTTCGTAGAACAAAATTTAAATACTTCTTGTAAACTGAACTTTTAAATTTGCATGTAAACTAAAGAAGAACATAATGCTTACTTAACAATTTTAAAAACGAATATTGATATTCTTCTGTATGAATTTTTTCATGCTAGATACTAGATTTCCTGATGTTACTTAAGCCTGAGCATTGCAATTTAATAATTGCACTACTAGCGAATAATACCGGACCAAATATTTTACAAATAATAACAACTGATTTGGAATATAATTAATACGTCATTAAATTACACGAAGAAACATTAAATTTCTAAATAGGAACATTCAACATTTCATAACTATAATTAGTAGTAGAGTAACAATCAAGGCAACGTGTGTTGTGGTCAACGTGCAAATACTTACATTGTTAATAACAATGACCTAAACAACTGTATCTTATCATGAGATACTGTTCCAAGAGTCAAAACTGTGACGTTTAACGTGTTACCTCTTTGAAGCATGGTGGTAAGAAAAACCTACATTTTCAACTAAATATGCAAATGTTGCATATACATGTAATTAGCATATACCTAATTGTATATGCAACATTTCTACGAATGGTCAAATTGACGCTGGATGACGTCTCTTTTTACAATATTACAGAACACTATTAGACTTTATTAACTAACTTTTATATAAGCATGGTGGTAAGAATAATCTACATTTACACTGAATATACAAATGTTGCATATGCATGTAATTAGCATATACCTAATTGTATACACAATATTTCTACGAATGGTCAAATTGACGATGTTTGACATCCGTTTTTAGTGTCACAAAACACGATTAGACTTTATAAACTCTTTGAAGCATGGTGGTAAGAACAACACATTTCCAACCGAATACAAAAATTTTACATACGCACACAATTATCATATAATTGTATGTGCAACATTTATATATTCAGTTGAAAACATGATATATTTTTCTTACCACCATGCTTCGAATAGTTAATAAATTCCAACAGTGTTCTGTAACACTTCAAAAACAGACGCCAATCATCCCCATCAAAACCAAACGCATTAAACCATAAAAATCGACTTACGATCGAAAATGATCCGAAAACGATCATACATCTGCATCGTAGAAGAGAAGCCTAACCAACCGAATCCCCGAGTCATATTACTCTGATTTACTACGCGACGAGAACGCGCCCCATTCGCTACTTTTATTCAGCCGAACAAGGAGCAGCACACCGTAAACGGGTTGGTGCCGTGTCTCGGCCGTGCTCGTACATCTCCCGAACACGTCAAAGCCAAAATTACACGTCATAAAGTTCGAAATCCGGCAGTAACGCCGGGACAATCCGTCGTCGGGCACGTAATCGAAAGCCCCCGGAAAGCTCTCTTCTGAATACGCCGCGCGGGGGCCCAGCTACGCTCCCTGTTTCGTGGTAATCGACTCGACTCTACGGCGGGCGGGAGCAAACAGGAGCCGCCATGCGAGCTCAAAGTTAAGACAATGCCGTTAATTTTTGGTCGGTCCCATTGTTCTCCCGGGGCACATTCATCTGTCAACCGTAGACTTCTGGCACGTCCCAGTAGTCGACCGAACCGGGCGTCTCGATTCGGCCACAGGGACGATAGATCATCCGCCTTCGTTTCCGGCCGTCCACCAGCTGAATACCTTTTCCATCCACCACCCAAAGGATTCCACAATTTGATCGATAATAAATATAGAAGACGGAATAGAGGATCACGGAAAAGGCAAGAACACGGAAATTCGTGGGTTTTCAACGATCAGTTTGTTTGGTCAATAGTTTCGCCGCCGTGGCTTCAGGGCCGTTTGAATGCGTGTTAACTATGGTGACGTCACCACAATGGCGGACACTAATCTGCACGTCAGAAGCAGAGGTGTCCCCGTGCACGCTACCCCTACCCAACCCCTTCGCCACGTTTTCCCCGTCCCTGATCTGTCGGTTTTCCGTCGGTTCCCGTCCTCGCGATCATGGAAAACAGCGCACAGCTAGCAGTCGGCACGATGAAAAAAGAAGGATGAAAAAAAATGAGAGGAAAAAGGGTGGAACGCCGCCTACGATTCCTGCCTTTCATCCCCCACCAGTGGTTTTTTTATTGTGCCGCTTCGCTACAACTATTCCGCCGAATTCCTGTGTTATAGTCGCGAGTTTTTCGTGATTTCACGTGTACATATGCTTCACGGAGTGCCCCCCGGGGCGCTTTGTGTATTTACGTACCTCTTTGACCTTTTCAGAGAAATCTGAAGTTTTCTTTTTTTAGAGACATTTGAGCTATTTGTGTTCTCCTTTAATTCCACCTATACATATGCAAATGTATAGAACGCAATAGATAAAGATTCTTGGTGGAATATCAGGATTTATGGTGAAATTTTGACTTCTCTGTATTTGCATGAATTTGTGTAAATGTTAGGTGGAAGTTGAGACGAAACAAATTTTATTCTTCGGAATAAGGTAAATGTGAACTTCGCGTGATGCAACAATCTCGTCGGTGGGAATAACTTCGAAAACGTGCGAGTTTGATATCGACACGTAGATCTCTACCTTTCGACTTCGTTTCTCGCACCTGGGTTGCCCCAACTACCGTCAGCACCGATGTAACACACGGTTGCCTACTAATGGGGGGCGGTACACCACCGTACAAAATTTCCTCCCCTAGGATCTGGTGCAGGTGGCGGCCTATAGACCCTGCAGCGAAAGAGATCGCCGTCCCCCGAGAAAACACCAACGAGGAAATGATCGTGTAATTTCGCGACTTCGGCGAACGTAATTTTGTGTGTAGATGGTAAACTTGCAGGAATATTTGGGACTTTGCTAAGTTAATTTAAATGTATTTGCTTTAAAAATATAATAGCTAAATATGAAAATTTCATAATTGCGATAAGTACGCTGTTCGAGACAATTTGGCCAGAAGCTAATGTTTGATTATTATTAATTATATTCTTGTATTATAGAAATTTGAAAATTAATTCGAGGAAACGTAATGCAACGGTTTATTGAACAGTATATACGAGGATTGAAGAAGTAATCGCAGCATAAAATAACTTTAACTAGAAATGTAAATACATTAATTTTCATATTTCATACATTAAAATGACGTTTCTTACGTAACTACTGAATTTTCGTACTATGCCTTAACTTCAGGGATGAATTGGACATACACGAAATTAGTACAATATTCAAAATGAATTCTTTCTATTCAAAATGAAAGAATAAATTAATAATTGTACAATTGGCAATTTTATCAACAGTATAAACCACAGATAATAAAATAAACAAGTAACGAAAATTAATCACAAAATATTGGGTAAATGCAAGTTTTCATGGATTTTCTGCGAGCGATATGATCCCCATGTTTCGTTGAAACGATAAAAAATTACATTAATAAATTATACATCGAGGTCAATGTAACACAGTGAATTGTTTAGAATAAAAATCGAGGCAACACTCATCCAATTAACAATGTACAACGACCTTTACAACTCTAATACAACATTAGTTATGTTCACCCATTACGGATCACCCAGTTAAGAAATACGATTTTTAGACACAAGATATTTTATCCTTCATAAACTTACATACCTAAATGGAAGAAGAAATAGCGACGACATTATTAAGAAACTCCCTATAATTCCCTTTCATAATCACAATATAAGAAAATAGTAATCAATAATATACGTTAACTGACAAAAAATTATAAATGAAATGTTGGATTAACGCAACATTGGTCCTTAATAAGTTAAATATTTACAAAAGCCATGTCCTTTTCTTCAACGCGTTCAATTCACCCCAAGAATTATGAAGCCAGTCCAATCAGATTAACACATTTATAAACCGTCCAAACAACATTCACACATTCTTCCCTTACTTCAAATTACTCGCCAGAACGTTTATTCCCCTATAAACGGCAGCCATTCCGCCTATCTCCCGGAGACACGTATGATCTCTCCGCTGCGCTAAGCGATTACGTTGTTCGCCTGTATCTTAATGTCCGGTGTTCATTTCCCGGGGTCCCTTCGGTACGCAACGAAAAACTCCGCAACGGAGGTTAACTACCTGGAGGAACGGGTGTAGGAAAACCGGAAGAAGAGGTGTGAGGAAGGGTTAGGGGGGGGTGCAGAGGCTACGGAACTCGAACTTTGTTAGATCGTGGAATTAGTCGGCTGTTAAGCCAGATAAGCAGTCAACATGGACGAAAACAATTGCTCTGGATTAGTTTCGGGTGTGCGTTCGCGGCGTTGTCTCGTTCCTCCGGCGAAAAGATTAAGTAACGTTCATTTATCTCCGACGGCGGAAGCGACGCGTTTAGGGCTCGCGTTGCATCGAGCATTGTCTCGCGGCGAGGCGTTAAATATCACCAGGAGAGGCGGGGAGGGAACAAAAAAAAAAAACGTCGGAGACGGAGGGGCTCGAAAAAAAAAAGAAAAAGAAAAACCCCGTAACGAAGTGGAAGGGTAATGCGGACGGTAGAAAAATCCGGTGGCTTAGTTGGGCAAATTTGTTGAATTATCTTATCGTCGAATATCTCGTCGAGCGGCAACGACGACGAATTAATTTCAATCTCATTATTGCCGATACTCCCGGCGCCCGGTTCTCCGTTGGCCATCCCTCTCGGTTTCCCGATAAAGAACTGGAGAAGTATTGTCGGGAACGGCGCGACGGCCGCGCGCTCTTGATCTCACGGCCTTTACAACGTCCGCCTAATTAAATGGATATTCCTAAATCAATTACTGGAACATCTATTTACGCCGTAACCACGCGATACTTTGCCCACGATTTTCCAATTTGCGACTCTTCTCGATCTTGTTATGCGGGCCTTGTGTTACCGGTGCACACCTGCCTGTAAGTGTTGGGATATCGAATTCGAGGTGAACCTTTGAACATGACGATATCATTAATATTCGGTGTGTAGTATTTATATTGGTATGAGGTAAGAAAAAGGATATGAAATGTTAATATATAGATTCATTGAACGAAGCGGGAGATTTGGTGTTTATGAACGAGAGTGTATGTCAATATTAGTGAATTGTAGAATTGAATTTGTCTGTTGTAGGTTCATGAATTCTTTTTACTACAAATATTTTTAATACTCTTGATTGCTTCTTAAAGTGTGTATTAACGCCTGGAACTAATGACGATAAACGTGTATCTATTTCTATTGAATCGATAAAGATGACAACCTTTTCAGATTGCAACTAAAATTCCGAAAAATCTAAGAAAAAGCATTGTTACAACATTTTAAGCACACTTACTAGGGAGTACTAACTAGTCATTTTGATTTCTTTGGTAATGCTAGTGATAACTTAACACTCTATCCTTATAATTTTAAATTCTATAACAGAATCATCAGTTATTATTAAATTATACTTTGTTATAATAATTAATCGTAATTATTCTGTTACAAAATGAAGTCGTCCCTCTGCATGTCTGGCAAGAACATCCCCCAAATCGTTCCGTCGATTGACACGCAGCGTGTTGTTGCACTAAACGGGGGAAAGTGAACCGTAGGGGGTGAAGAAAATATCAATGACGCAAAACGAATCAGTTTTGGTTCACTGAAACATCCGCATACGTTTTACAAAATCACCCACCCAAAGCGCTCGTTCGCCGTTCGTTTAACGGTGGAGGGGAGGGATGAGGGTGCGAGAGATCGCCGATATTTTTCAAAGAAGAGAAATCCACCCCCAAAGGGTCAGTACTCGCCTACTAGAAGGGTGGCTTTGACCAATCGCACGCGTGGGTTTGCCACCCTTTTCTGCTGACCAATCGAGGACCGCTTCGACATGCCTAGTCGACTGATCTCTTCAGGGGTATGTCGAACCCTAACGAGCTGGGTACGTGCCCGACCGTTCGTTAAAATTTTACGCTGCCAGGTTTCCTGTAATTCGTCCAAAAATATTGAAAATTTTTTCAACCGTAATATGTGTTTGGTAACATTTGTAAACAGAGTAAAATTCTGTGTTTTAAAGGATTTCAAACACTTTTGTGAAAATTAATTGATTGAGATTAACGAACTCAGTTTGGAGAGTTAGAAAATTAGAAATATAAAATGTGCAAAATGGGGAAGGTTTGAAAGAGAAATTTTAAAGACTTTCTTTTAAAATGTGGAAATTAATGAACTGGATTAATAAACTTATTTTGGAAAGTTAGAAAATGGATAATGTTTCGGCGGTAATAGATAAGGTTTGAATGAAAGACTTGAGATTCTATGAAATTAATGATGAATATTACGCGCCATGAAAGAAATATTGATGGTTGTGTTGTTATATCGATTTTAATGATGGATATTATAAACATTTTCAACTTCATAGAAATAACTCTCACCAAACTTTTAGTAAAATGAACTGAATATTATGAATATTATATGAAACTGAAGGGAATATAAACATTGAAATAGAAACTGGAATAAACTTCTTTATGTTCGCGTAAATTTCTTTTCCGTATGTAACTTCACATGAACCTGCCATAGTAAATAAATAGTCAACTACAAAACTGTACAGCCAGACATTTCATAATACCTTTCAAATTACATATACCTAATGAAATACAAATTTCAAGTAATAAAATATCTTACTCCTCTATAAAATATTCTTCAACATCGAAGATATTTTTCATATAAACACTGGGGATGGACAGAAATACTTATATCTTTTTAAATCAATGATATTACCCGTTTGTTTAAATATCAGCGAACTACGAAAACCTCGCCATACCAGAGTTGGGCACAATTTCATTCCACTAATACATTGTGGAAATTAGAAAACATTAAATAATTATTTGCCAAGTGTCTACTAATTCAAAAACTGGCATTACTTATAATGAAAATAGGAATTTCCACGTTTAATCCATTAAAAATTGCAATATACATTACCTCGTAATTCGTTACTCGAAACTCTTTATCTAAAAAATGACTTTGCCCATTCTCAGACAAACAATCATAGAAACACATCTCCAAATAACTAAGCAGACTGCGAATTATATGCATTTATCGCATACACAGTAGTCTGAAGCTCAGCCCAATCAAACTATCAATAAAGTTCACCTAGATTTTCATTTTCCATCAAATCCCATAGAAGCCTGAATTACACAAATTCCTAAGGGTGTTCCAATCTTTCTAAATTCCTACTCAAAGTTCGATGTTTGCATAAACATCCACAATCAGATACAAACGCTAAAAGACATACCATCGCGACGAAAAAACCACAACACGAACCGTATAATCGTATCCCAACGTTCATCGTGGCAATAATTGGCCGCTGGTGGGACCAATTCATTAATTTTCGAAACGGCTCGGGCCCCGTGGGTCCTCGTCTCGGGGGGGGGGGGGTATATGGTGGATATACCGGGGCAGCGAGATAATAATGATGAAGTTCGGTGTCCGTGTAGCCCGAGTGGATGGCGAGACCAGAGAGGGTTGGAAGCCGGCGGAAGGAGAAAGGCAACTCCGTCCGTACGGGGTAGAGGGTGGGCGGGGGGTGGGTTATACATTTGAGTACATAAATGTATGTAACTTTGAGTTTGTGTTGGAGTGGGCGTCGGCCATCTTGTCCGGTGGGTATTGACCGAGGCGACCGCCAGGCGAGAGACATGCCATGGCGGGCAAACCACCTCTAGTTACTACCCTCTGCGCTAATTGCTCTTATTAGTTAAATCCGTGCGGTATCGTCGACGGTCTCCGACGACAGGGCAACAGAAAAAAAAAAGAAAATGAAAAAACCTTCGACTTCCGCCACGTCGTGATCCGATCCAGTGATTTACGTCCACGCCAACGTGCAGCGGCCACTGACTAGAACAAAATCGTGGCCACGTTTCGTGAAATTTCTGTTTAATTATGAAATATTTCATGAACATTTGTTTAGAATAATTGTATTATGGGCTGAGAAATATATCTGAACGATACTACACAGGCGGATCTATAGCTGTTTTTATTTTTGGATGACTTTCTCTTAGTTTGTTTATTTATTTATATTCGATTATTGTGTACTTCTTAAGACGTTTGATGTGATTTTGAAATTTCCGGAGGAATTTTCAATGTAGAGTGATCCAACGAATCGCTAGAGCCACGGAGCAATATTAATTATTCAATCTGGTATAATGCTTTAAATAACAATTTCATTGGCAATTGTTTCTACAATATTATTTTCTATGTAATCTTTCACTTAGGCAGTTTCCTATCCGAACGGAGATTCATGAAATTAGTAAGTGGATTAAATCGCGGGTTTAATCAATGTCTTTAGCGGGGTAATTATCCGAAACTTTTTTCCTTCGAGTTCGGTCTGTTCCAGGCACGCATTTGCATTTGTCTCGGAAGTTACTTTGCACTTTCGAACAATTACGCGCGGCGCAATTATTTGTCGACGTCCCGCGGGCGCTAATAATGTTGTAACCTTGAAGACTTTCGTCGTCGGTGCTCGAGATTCGCGGATCGAAAGACCCACGAGTGGGGGATGTCTTTAATCCCTTATCTCGCCCGAAAATCTCGGCACTGTCGATCGATCCCCGCTCTTTCGAACGTGTTAAAATTCAAAGTACGCCCTTTGATTCCCAACGTAACCCATTTGTCTCCGTAACCTGAGCGTTTCTTGATCCGGCCGAAAGATACTTTCTTGGCAAGAGAAGCTTTTCACTCGGTACGGAACGAAGAAATATTAGGTGCGTCCATGAACGTCACCGTTTTCACATAAATGGATACAAATTTTACTACTATTATATTCGAAAGTCGGAAGAAAGCCATACATTACTGATTTATCGCAGAAGTATAAAAAAAAATGAGAGGGTATTGGAAAATCGTACGACTTCAGCTTGAAACATCTAATATTTTCTTTTGATTTTCTGAATGTAATATTGAAAACTTTATTGTAATTTCAATAAGGTTTCATTGTAATTTTTGGGTATACTTTATAAGATAAAACTGTTGAATCCTTTGGTGCTTAGACTTTTAAATCGTTCTTACAAAATTATGATACTGATCTATATGTTGTATCTTGTTATTTTGAAGTCGAAAATATCGATAGTAAACTGACCTGTTTTTTGTATTTTTTATTTGCTTTTGGAAGAAATACTTGAATTTCCCAACCGAAAACGCTGACATCTATTTTACTATCAGTAGACTTACGGATCATTGCTGACAAGAGTTTGATATTAATCGTCGATAGAATTTGAAGCACTTTTAGATTAGATTTTACACCACTGGGCGTTAAAGGATTAATTTACGTTACCTTTCAAACGATATCACAAAAAATTCTATTAGTGTTTAAACCCACTAATGATCTTCTTAGAAACCTAACTGATTAACTCCATTAAACAAAAAAACTAGTGGTTATTCTGAAGGTTGCTGTTTGAAACTTGTTTTAAAATATACGTGAACATAAATGTTACATAATGAATTATTTATGGGATAATGTTAAAATATCTGAGGCACGTAAAAATGAACAAAGATAAAAATATAGAGACGAAGAAATTTACTATATAAAAAATGTAGTCGATTAACTTATATGTTACATGATTGACCCTTATCAGAGAAAAGAAAATTTCAAACAGTGGCAAAGCTAACAATCTACAAAAATTTTCAAAAATCTTTCTAGATACGTTTATAATTATTTTACTAAAGTCTACAACATATCCAAGTTACAACAAAATCCGAAATCTTACTCCAAAAAGTATCTGATTTCGCGTGGAATAACCCTGAAAATACGATATACCGGTAGGTAATTCTTGCTAAAATACCAAACAATCTTCAAAAGTCTAAATAAAATTTCCTCAGAGAAACACGATAATTAAAGAAACAGAAAGATATTATTCTACAAAGATTTGATAAAAGTAATGATGCTAAAACTGATTAGAAATCATTTGTGTATCTACTGATTCCGTCCCATTTATTACATCATAACAGAACAATGAATTACTGTTCTATCAATCATGAACTCTGGCCCCATACTTTTGGCCGGTAGTGTATTTCCACCAATAATTCAACTTTTCCAACAGCCAAACTATCCCAGGTAGGTACTTGACATATGTAAATCCTAGCAACAATTTCCTCCATGCACTCGATTCTCCAGCAATCTTCATCCGCGTGTATCACAAGAATCCGCTACACCCTGCTAAACTACCTGTTCCAGGCGCGTCGATAAGGAATTCCCTTCCCCCAACATTTAATTGAACACTGAAGAACATCGCCGTACAAATTTGTCCCGCCAAGAACCCGTGACGGAAGAAAAGAAACTGTAAAACTCATCTACCGTGGGCCCTGTGTTTAATAATCGTCGGGCGGGGCAACGAGTCGCGGAATGTTCCACGCAATCAACGCGGGGAGAGGTCGTGTGTACCCCGTTTGTCGTTGGAATTCAACGCGTCGAGTCGTCGCGGGGATACAAGGTCCGTCTCGTAGCGGCGGGGCGCGAATTCGAGGCGAGAAACGACGACGTCGGCGGGAGCGTCGGTTTGCGGCTTCCGCAAAATTCCGAAGGTTCGTCCGTTCGTTCGTCGTTGGCCGCAGGAGCGTGTATAAGCCCGCGGACTCTAATTCACGCTCGGTATTTCGCGCGAAGCAGTGTATTTTAAGGCTGGCCCCGGCTCTAAAATTTCTACCCTTACCTTGGGTTGCTCGCGGGGGCCACCCTCCTCCACCTCCATACCCCTGTTTCTCTCTCTCCTCGTTCGTTGTCCGTCCTGCTTCGTGTTTCGCTTCCATATATACTCCCGCCTCTCTACCCCATTCCGCTATGCCGTCCCACCCTCTACTACCGTCTCCCTTTCTCTATCCGTCGAGCAAACCGCCACGTTTGTTCCTCTCGCTTCGACCTGAGCCACCCTCTCGTCGTTTCTCCCCCCCCCCCCTTACTGGTGAGCACACGAGTAACCGAGGTAGGTAGTACGTACTCGTGGCGGTGGTGGTGGGTATAGTGGCTGTAGATATAAAGGTTGTTCAGCCTGGGAAGGTGGGAGGACGGTCAGAGAAAGAGAGAGACGAAGAATGGGGGATTGGGTGGGATGATGTGAGAGAACGAGACGAATAGAGGATCGAAGCAAGATAGAAGGATAGCGTGACAGAGGAAGGTATCGCGAAATAGAGGAGACCAGAAAGAGATGAAGACACGGATGTGGAGAAACTGAAGGAGAAAGAGAAATAGAGGGAGAGTACATGGGTCGAAGCGAACGGGTAAGAGGGATACAGGGTGAGAAAGAGAGAGAAACAGTTCTTGGACTCGACGTGTGGTAGTGCAAGGGTTCGTTCGACCCTTAAGGGGTTGTGGCTAGCATCAGCCCCCCTTTTGCCCCAGTCCTCCGGCCACCGCTATCCCCTTTACCGACCTACAGCTTCTCTTCCTACTCCTTCCATAGCTCGTCGACCACCCAGTTAGCCACCCTCGTAGCCACCCCACGACGGGCAAAACTACCCACCGCCGGCGGCCATTTTACTCTCCCTTCGGCCTGGACTCGCCAAATTGTAATCCGAGGCCCTGGAATTCCGGGGTAGAGAGGCAAACCCCGTGGTCCGGCCTCAAAGGAGAGGCTTCCTTCGCCTCTCGACTTACCTCTACCCCACCGCGTTGGATAATGATTAACGGAGTGCTCCTCTTTCTCGCCCTCGCGCGGCTTGTCTTCCTGCACATCTTCGCCAAGACAAACAAAGACCGTAGACCGAGGTTTCGGATCACGGCTGCCGCTCCGGTTGTTACGCCGCGCTCTCTCGCTGGCCCACCCCCCTCTTTCAGCTATCTCTTTCTCTTGTAATAACGCGAAAGGTCGCGGAAATTTTATTCAGCGCCCGCGCAACCGGCCGGACCCACCTCGACTCGTTTCATGTCCTGCAGACGTGTGTTTCGCGGAATGAGACGGCCGCCTTTGAGATTTTTCGAAGAATGAAAACGCTTTGCTGGAGGGAGAGAGTTACGTCGAAGGAAACGACGCGTCGAGACGCTCGGAGAAAGGAATAGCGGTTCTTGGTGATTGTTGGTGACCTGTGAGTCTGATCTCTGATTTTGAAGTGTTTTCTCGGTTAAATGCTACTGGGTTCACTGAAAACACTTATTTGTTTTAGGAACTTTAAAGTAATATACCGTAATTGTTTAGGAATCATTTTCTCTAGCTCATCGATTCTCCTATATTTTCATTTTCTCATAGTCTATGGTAAACGAAGAGGTTTAACACATTGAATGCGGTATCAAAAATCGAAGAGTGTCCCAGGTGGCGGATTTTTCTATAAAATATATTCTTTATGCTACTTTTGATATTCTATAACATTCTGAACAGAGATAATATTCTTTTTCATAAACAAAAGCGTAAACGTGAACGTATACGTCATAGGAAAGGGTAGATCACATTGGATATGTTAATTAACAAAACAGAACAGGAATAAACATTTTTAAAGTATTTCAAATTCAAGAATAATTGTATCAATTTAAGAGCGATCGATCCTTGGCAAACTTCTATTCTGAAGAACTCTCGGTTTGTATCCGTTAGTAGTGCACCCTTTCCGTCTTTTCCTTGGGTCTCCCACCCCCGCGTTCCCATGAATAATTTTAATTCAATTATTACGTCGTGAACGGCGAATCCATTCCCCGACTCACGGGTTACGTTCCCGCGCGAACGAGCCGAGAATCGCGTAGACAATAATTCCATATCTCGAGCGTTCGGGTTTATCTGATTGGGCGAACGGTATCGTCGGGGAAATTCGCGATTATCTGTTTATGGTGCGGTTAATGGAGGTCGTGCTTGGCTCGGAACGACCCGAACCTCATGTCTCCGCGATATTGGCCAATAATGTAGCACGTACTTACCGTACGGTGTCTGCGCCGGGGCTTCGTCGAATAAAATTAATGCTCGACGGGACGGGGAAGGAGGACGTGTGCGACAGGAATGCAGGACGGGAGCGCGATGAACCACCGGGGTCAACACCTTTCCCTGTTCCGTTTATTTCATCTCTTGGATATTGTTCTCGGCCACTGTTTCGTGCGCCACGATTTTTTTTCGAAATATACGACACGTTGACTGCCTCGGGAGGTCACTGGTGCCATTATAATTAATTAAATGCTAATGGGATAACTGGGAAAATTTAGAATGGATGAATTTGATGGTAATTGGAGGATTGTTCCATTGTTTAAAAAATATCATGGTGAGATTGATGGTTTTGCACAACTTTTGACAGTTCTTTCATTCAAGTATTTAGCTCTGATAATACTGTAGTTGTGGCTTTAGAAATTATTTTATTACTGGGAATTCTAATATTATCAATGAAATTTTATAATAAAGATTTTACTTATCTATAGTATATGTATAGTTATATGTGTATAAAATTTGTACTATTCATATAGTGTACCTATGAACTATTATCTATGAATTATTATCTTTTATACATATACTGTATTCTACTTATTAGATATAAGGAGTCTTATTGGATGTATTAAGATATAATTCATTATTGAGAATGAATTTTTAAATGATTCGATGTACACACATGAAACATTAAATTAAAATTTTTAATTAGTCAAAGCACGCCTCTGTCGCACTGTGTCATGTGTTTTCTCCCGTTCGTAACGAAAATACTGGATCACTAGGTCTAACTTCACACTGAATGAAACTAATTTCAAGTACATTAATTAATTTAATACATCGTCCAACTTTGTTTCTAGAACCTAGAATTACTTTATACTTTGTGTGTTTTCTCACTAGCTTTACCCACTCGCTTATTTTCCATCCTTATAAATTCGTTTTATAATAATTAATTGCTTATTTATAGTATTTATATTACTTATACTGAAATGGTTACCAGTGACCTTTCGTGATATCAATATACTGCAAGTTACTCTATCAAATTGTTTACTTAAAATAGAAAGAATCTAATTGCGGGGACAAAAAGATAACCAGGCAATCAACGTGGTAAAGATCACTCAATTCTCACACACACACACACTTTGCTCCAGGAAATTCACTTTTAACACTGCTATGATGCTTCTTCAAAAATCTGGGTACTGATTTTATCATCTGCAAGGCACCTGCAACAAACAATAAAACAACATATTTAAAAATATCTTAACATTTGAGTAATCCTACATTAATTCATAGAATATTGTGTAAACGTGTGTAAAAATTAATTCCTCAATTTTCTATAGTACCAAATTCGAATATCTTTTTTTAAAAACTTTAAATACCTCACAAGTTTTTACCCATTTATATTCATTCCTTTCCTATGCGACGTTTATTAATATTACTTTTGACAGAAGCAATATTCGTTATACAAATGAAGCTAAACAAATTTATGAATGTAAAGCGCACTGTTCGTCGACAACGTGAATTTTCAAGAGTTACTTCACGACGACGATCGAAGCCTAAAACGTGGGGTGAGAGTTGGGCGGAGAGTTCGATCAAAGGGGGATGAAAGTCGTGTCGTCTTCGAGCACTATTTATCTAACTTCCGAAGCAGATTTTATCACCTTCGATATAATTTGTTGTGCAGCAACATTAGCGGTCGCCACAACATTTGTCATTCGGCGCGCGCGCCTCTGTGTTGACAGGACTGGCCCCGTTTCGGGGGCGAAGTTCAACGTGGAAACCGGACTGAGAACTGGATTAACAGGCAGCAGGGCCCCTGTTCCTGCATCAAACGACCACAATCGCCCATGTAGACAAATTTGTATCAGTGGTGACCAACCGCGTACTATACTACGGTTACATCGTCATCAAATATCGTCGATTAAAATCATTTCGTATAGTGAAGCACAAAATTATCCATACACTGTCCTACCAAAATTTCATCTGAACATTTTAATATTTAAATATTTATAAAATCAGATAAAAATTTCTGCATTTTAATTTAATTTTAATTGTGTATTAAGTGCCATTACTAGATAAAAGTAAGTATTTTAAATTAATCTGAATTGTGTATTAAGTTCAGTTAATAAAATAAACTAACTGTAATCTTAATTTCCTAGTCGTCAGAAAATGTTTAAAAAAGGTAACACCATAAGGTAACAATATTTTCCTTCTCCTACATTCTTTAGACTTTTATCTTCCTATACATCATCAAGTTTAAACAATCATCGAATTAAGATGAAAGTGGTTCGATCGTCCGAGAACGAACGGCAGTCCGAAATCGGTTTTAAAATTTCGATACCGTTCGACCCATGGATCTCGTGGAGAAAAATGGCTTATGGGATTCCGGCTGATCGTTCATTTGAAGAATGTTCGCCCGGGATAGTCGTAGCGATCGCTCTGTCCAATTTTCTGGATTTCTCGTGCACGAACTTCCACGGATCCGAGAACGAATGTGAAACGAAGCCAAGGAGAGGGCGGAAAGGTTGACGGTGGGATGGAGGACGGGGTAGGAAGAGGGCAAAAAGGGCTTTTCCATGCGATGGTTTGCTCCTGAGCGTGTACACCCACCGATACACATATCGACATCGGTCATGCATGACAAGACGCCTGACTGGCCACGCCAGTAAAAACGAGGAGAACCCGGAGAATACAAACTCACCCCGTTCCTTTCGCGCCATTTCAAGACTCGCCGCCTACTACCCCCCCAACAACCTTCCACCTTTCTCTTCTTTTTTTCAGACAACGTGCAACAGCGAACAGCCGTCGATTGTTATAAAAAGCACGCAGTGTTCGATGAGTTTCGAGATGAAACTCGAGTTTCCCTCCCTACGTTAAAAAACGGGGGAACGAACACTTGACACAGTATCAGGGTAATTTCACGACGCAAAGACTCCATTCGGCGACGGTGAGCTAATTTTGGTTCACCTCAGAGTTCAATGTACTCTTCGGTAAAACTTTTGAAAATGCACATTTACCTTGGAGTTATGTATATATAATTTTACTAGATGCGCGAAGCTTCTTTATTCGTTGATAATTCAGGACATACGATTTTGTTACTTAAAAGTAGGTAGAATCTTTAGGTAAACTAAAGAAGAAAATTTATACTTTGAAATTGGTTGTTATGACACATAATTGTGTAAATAATTATAAAATTTACAATTTTACAATTATTCGAGGTTTATGTCCAGAAACTGTGTTTATGAGCAGATTATTAATAAATTTTAATTTCATATCTGAACAGTTTAAACATCCTTTTTCTCTCCTTATGATTTTCCTAATTCTTCGCGCACATTTTATAATAATAAAATGCGTCTACATTACCATACAATGGATCTGAACAGATCTTACTTATACCAATGATCTTGTGAGACTCGAAAAATCAGTCGATCTCGTATGACTTAATTCAGTATCGTGTTAATATTAGGTGCTCCATTAAATAATCCAATCTTTCTTTTTCGTAGACAGGTAACATAGTTCAAAGTTAAAACATCTTCCTACACTTTCCTTCTTTTCCAAATGGCAACGAACAACGAGGCCAAATGTCGCTGAAACAGCATAGGCTCCTGATTTCCTTGAAATAAATATTGAATTCGACAAAAATACACCGAATTACTTATTGTACCGAGACTTTTATATGTATACCTATTTGAACCGTATTGAAAACCGATCATTTGACCGGCGGTCGGTACGGTTAGTGTTAAAATCTACATTCTCCAGAATTACTTTAATGTTACTAGTTTCCTAGAAACAAATCAAATTCTGTACTTATCGCAAGTGTACACTTATTCTAACAATTAAATCTTAATACCAGCAAACTATTGCTCCACTTCAATCCAAAGAACACGAACAATATCCATGTTTATTAAATCCCGTATTGAAATCATCACCACAAGTCTGATTCGATGTTACAAGACGTCATAATTACCAGCCTTAGCAATAACCGAATTCATCGAAAGCTCCTGTACAAACAATTCTATAACACTACCACATACTTCCTCCTTGAGAAATGATTACAAACACCCAAACGTCCATTCGCGTGAATAAAAATCAAATTTCCATCCCCGATATCGCGTCGAAAGAGTCCCCCACATCAAGAATCCGCAATTCTTGTCTCTATCCCGTGTCCCATCCCTCGAAGCGTCTCCGTCTCACGCGCGGGACGCTCGGTAAGAAGGAAAAACGAGCCATCTCTCTGTATACTGCCTCCTCGTAAACGGGGGTAGGGGGGTGTAGTAATCGAAGCGCAGATGGATGCAAACCCGTGGCGGGCAAGCATTACGAGGGTTCGCAATCTCACCGTGCAGTTTTTCAGAACGAAGCTCGCACTAGAAGGCTGGTGTGCCCATGGCTGATAAGGGAGCCTTTATCAAAAATTCTCGCCCCTTTTCCGTTCCTACGGCTTGTACGCGTTCCTCGACACGGTTTCGTCGACGGCCCCGAGGTGGCCCACCGAGGGGTTGAATTTTCGGGGCATCGCCGGCGTGATTCTCGAATTTATTGGTTCACCCTGGCTCGGGGAGGTAAGAACGGAGGAGAAGGGGGCGGTTATTACGAAAATTCCAGGCGCCACGGCACAGAGAGCCCAGGCCCCGATCCAAACCGGAGACCCTCGCGCCTTATCGATGACTTAGTCACTGCGGCGCGGTTGAAATTCGAAAACGAGCGGGAAAATCCAGGCGAATTTCCAGAACAGTGCGTCGTATCGATTCGAGTTTCCGTGGGCGTTGCTATGAGATGGACCCTTGTACAGCTCCGAGAGACCGAGAGCAAGCGAGCAAGGTAAACGGAGAATGAGCGAGCCAAGGGGGGGTGGTCGTGTACGAGCGAGAAGGACCGAGACGAAGAGCTGTGAGATAGAGGGAGACAGGGATAGAGGTCTTGAGTGTCGCCAAGCTACCCTCCACCTCCTTTTGCCTCCTCTCGCGACAACACACCTCCGCGTACACTCAGCCCACGGTCTCTTCCTCCCGACTCCACTCTGTTCCCTGCGCTCCGTTATTACTTCTACAAATATACAAGCTATCACATCCCCTGATCGAACTCTCGAGACTCTGGGCACATCCCCCGCGCCCTACCCTGGCACGGGGGGGGAGGGCAAATTCGATGGAATCGGCCGGCTAATACCGCTTCAAAGAAAAAGCACCCTGCGACTTTCCACCTTTGAGAGGCGCGATCTTACCTTACGGGGGCTTCCACGGCCACCCACTTTCCCCAACCACCAGCCCAGACCGTCCGCCACCCGGGTTCGTCCTTTGTTCGATCTACGTGTCTCGAGTAGGAAATAATGTGAAAGATCGCGGAGGAACGTCGCGAAGAATCGGGGCCGCTCTCCCCCACCGACGGCCTCCTTATTGTCCTTCTGTGCAGAATCTCTGAACCTGACGCGTGAAGAGCGACGGACGGCTGAGGTGGGTGGGGAATGCTAGGATACTTGGATGAACTTTAGACGGTGCGCGTACACGCGGTGACGGAGAGCAATGGGAATTCTTGGGTTCTCCCAACCCTGAGAGGAGATGCTATCTAAATTTTTAACCTTTAACTTTTTAGTACGGATGGTGGTTACTGTTTGTTGATCGAGCCTTCGGATCTTTACATCATCTAAAGAATCGAATCAGTAACTATGAACAAAGGGAAATTATGAGCATTTAAGTGGGACAAGGACAGAGACAGTTCCCAGGCAATAGCTGGTTTCGTTGGATGGAAGATGGAACATAATGAGTTAGTTCTTAGTAAGTATTTTAACCCATGCACTTAGAATTTCTCAATTTTCTGTACATGTTGTCACTTCAAAGGAGACAATCGCATACAAAGAGATTAAACAACGCGTAGAGAGGAGAGATTTTTTATTTCTGTCTATATTCTAGTGCACTTATTCTGTGGTAGCTTTTGTTCAGTTGGATAGAAGACGCGAAACTTAACAGGGCAATAAAGAGGAGAAGTGGACAACAATATAAAAGATATGAAGATGATCTATGACACACGTCCAACACTTGTCTCGTGGAACAGGTTATAGGTCCAGCATCCATCTAGTCATACGAGATCAGAGATCATGGGTTAATCTCTGACCAGGTTGCCCATCCAGTTCTGGACCAGGCGAATCCTGTTTAAAGGGATGCTCCCTCCGAATATGCCTGTCGACATCCTAAACGACATTGTAATTCAAGTCATAATTCATTCCTCGCTTCAACCCTGCGACAGACTTCGTAGATTACGCTTGCGTGTATCTTGATCGTTCGACAGAATGCCTTAACTTCTTTCTTATTCTTAATAGAACTATTGACTTTTCAAGTGTATTTAACGTTTAACAATTCCATTAATTTTCGAAAAACATTTGAAAAATCAATCGTTTTACTCAAGAACAAGGAAGAGTATTTCCTACAATGAAAATGATAAAGTCCAGGCATTAAATTGGCACAACTTTTTTATCAGCCACCCTATAAAACGACATTCAGCATATCACGTTTACAGCTTTCTCAAAGCAAGCAACGTTGCAGGTAACATCAACCTCGATACTAACGGAATTACCAGTAACCACTAGAATGTTAAAATAGAATTTTAATCTAAAAATAGAACTTTTTTCCGCCACAAAGTGAAAGAGCTAAGCAATCCTCGAGGCGAATCGTACTATGTACCGATGCCAATAAAAGGTACATCGAAATCCTTTCTTTTGTCGAGTGAACCGGGTAACTAGCTACTCGTGAAGGCAAGAATTATGTACATCGTCGTTTCGTTCTCGTATCGTTCGCGGCAGCAAGCTTGAAAAAGGTCAACAAGACGTAAATCCGAGGGGTTCGTATCAACGGGGAACAGACAGAGAGAGAGAGAGAGAGAGAGAGAGAGAGAGAGAGAGAGAGAAAGAGCGGTGGGTAGTTCTTCAAAGAGTGGCTCGCCACGCGCGTCCTTTCCGGAGGACTCTCCTTCTTTCTTCAGGCTCCTCTTACGGTTTCCATGACGCTTGGGAACGTCACGAAATAACGGGTAGCCTAGACTCACTTAATTGGGTCCGCCATTTTCGGTGGCGCGACCCCTCGAAAATCCTCATCGTTTCCTCCATTGCCCCCTCCCCCCTTTTTCTCCATCCCCCGTTCCATCCATGCCGGCCGGCTCGAAAGGACTTCAGAAGGGTTGCCCGCCAACACAACCCGCCCCCGACCCTCTATCCTTCCTGCTCGACCCGAGTGGCTTTTGTTTTCGCCCTTCCCAAAGGGTCCGCCATTTTGAATTTATGATACCCCAGGACTGGCGGGCTCTCGGACACCGAAAAACTTCGGTCGTTAGTGAAAGTTAAGAGCTAGGAGAGAGACCCTCTGTCCTCTGTGTCGTCCGCGGCAGAGCGTGCGGAGTCATTTTCTGTAATAGGAGACCGAGACGTTACTGATGGACGCGCGTTAATGATACCCCGGCCTCGTTGATGAACCTCTGGGGCTCGTTCGAACAATTCTCTGATACACCGGTCCGCGCGCCACGTTACGGGATATTAAACCGGGGGGTTGGTGTGTTCGTTGCAGACACCGGCTGGAGAGTGGTCTGGGCTGAATTGAAGTCTTTCAATGTACAGTACTGAGTGATCGTTGGAGTACGAGGATTTTGCGATGGGAAACATTGACAGGTTACTGTGAATCTTCCATAGGTCACATTGAAATTTTTCAGAGTACGGAGTAACTACGGTTTTCTGTGTAAATAGGTAATTGGAAGTAGAGAAAAAAAAGCTGGTAAACTCTTGGAACTCTATGCGTGTGATTGAAATGGTTGCGACTCTCATTCAAAAACTTTAATCAATGGATCTAGTTCTACAGGGGTTCGGAATAATCAAGATTAAACACCTGATCTGTATCGCTTAATCCCACTCGAGAGACCATGCAAGATGACTCTCGACTCCGATAAACAGCGGTTTAATTCCAACTTCTAGAACAACACTTCGTTCATTTCTCTTCAACCAGAGAAAAGAGAACAAAACTCCAACCATTTAAATTAAGTTTATTTCCTCGATGTGGACTCATTTTATTCAGACTCCCTTTCTCGAACACCTCCGACCACTTTTCGTTCAACAAAACCATTGCATAACAAGATCTGGCCGAGCAGCCGCTTATCAGAGTGGTACGCACGCGCACGTGCGCGCCGGTTCGGATATTCGTTTACGACAAATCCGATTTCCGTCGTCGACGATCGAGAGAGGTGGAGCCCCGAACGAGCGTTCCGGTTGCGAAGCTTTTTCCGCGAGGCCGCGATAATCTGATATTCGGGCCGGCAGATAGTTTAGTTCAAATTCGATGTCCGGGATATTAGGGGAGAGGGGGTGGGGAGGGGTGAGAATGCAGTTCGGCGGAGATGTCAACTTAAAACAATTGCCAAGGAGGGAGGGGCCGTGCCGTCACGCAATATCCTGACTCCTCTAATTCGATTAGAGAACTAACGTAACCGTGGAACCTGGAATTCCCTTCGAACCAGCCCGGAGGACTAGCAGGTACACCGAGGACACGGGGGGAAAGCTGGCGGCGATGCGGATACAGCCTTACGGGCACCGGAGACAGATATAGTCACTGTATTATCGGACTCGATGGAAGAACCGGGTTCAATTTGCCAAATTAATCCGGCGCTTCCACCGTCAACCAGCCGGGCGAACCGCGACGTCGAAGTTTTGCGATGCAGAACGTCTAATGACCCTGAGAATTTTGTCAAAGCTGAGGTGTATTGATGTCCTGTTTGGTCCTGGAATTGGTCAATGTTAGACAGTAGTAAGATTTTGCAATTTAAAAAGAAAGTGAGTATACTGCGGATTTTAAATGTAATAAAGGACAAAAATTTCGTACAACGGGGTTTCTGTTTTATTCTTAATCCAATATGGTGTTTAAGAGAAGAAGGAAATTCCTACTTCTGCTTTTCTCTGTATGAATCACATTATAAAATGTTAGTTTGCATAAAAATCCGCGATCTACATATGAGTGATATTGGTGGGCAAATTTGACCCTTTTAGTACCTTAGAGCCGATTTATCGGCTTTCCATTTTTTATATAATGTAAACACATGTAATGATACTTTATTTTTCTAAAATAAGTTCATATAGTGGGATATGCGTTTACTGGATAGGAATAATATAATTTAAAAAAACGTGAAAATATTTTCACTTTTAAGAGAAATATTGTAATTTTAATAAATGCCTCAATAAGTCGTTAATTTTTCAAGGTATTTTTGTACTTTTTCAAGGTATTAGGTACTATGTGTGAGGGGTAAGTATTGGTTAACTGCTTTCTGAAGAATCAGAAATTACAGGTGTGAATCGTGTCCTTTCAGAAAAATTCTGATAGACGTTCAAATTCACTAAATTTTTCTACCAGCATGCAATGGCGTCGTGAATTATGTAAAAGTTGAGGTATGTTGATGTCTTGTTAATCCCAGAGTCTAACAGTGTTAAACCCTGACAAAATTCCATGTTTTAACACTTTAATTACCACGTCACCCAAATATGGATGACTTGCATATTACAAAGAAGGCTAGATTATTTAAATATACCATCACAAACTTTGTGCGTAAAATTAATATCGCAGTATAATTTAAAATAAGACCTACAGCCTCTATTAACCAAGCATATATATTTTCGACGAGTTATGACTTAAAAAACGTACTAAAATGTGTCTGACTACGTACGGCTTTTTCCACTGTGACAGTCAATGTGTTAAAACAAAGTACCTGAGCGATAGTGCTGGGTAACTGCCTTTTGGAGAATCAGAAAATTGAGGTTTATAGATGTAAATCGTGTTCTTTTTAAAAAATTATGATAGACGCCTATCGTTCTCAGCTTTCCTACCACCATCTTACTTGCTAAGGGGCCATCAGGAAGAAGATCAATTTCTCGACAAACATTCTATTACCATTAAAAATGCACTTAAATAACCTACGATAAAAAGAAACCAGTAAGTATTGCTGAAGTTGTCCTACTAAGTTGCAAAATTTAAGCTAAACAAAAACGAAATCTAATGCGTATAAATGAATAATTTGTGTAAATGAATAAATTCTCATGAACCACAATAGAACAAATTGCGTCGCGCAGCTAGGAGAAAGCAAAGCACATTGATCTGTAATTGTTGATCTAAAAATGATTAAGCAATTTCCGTGAACAAGTAGGACCACGTTTCCTAAATAATTCACACCGCCCCCGAATACGAGACGAGATACGGAGCATCATCTTCGATCAAATACATTTAAAAGTTTCACCGAATCTCAACATCCTGTCAATGGCTCCCCGTGCCATTGCTGCCCTCCCTCGATCCAGCCGGCACGGGGTGCCCCTTTCGCACCCCTAAAGCGACAGCCCTTACCACGAGGAAGGGAGCCCCGTGTTGGACAACCCTGCGACAAGGTGGGGAGGGAGAGCTAGAAACTAGATCTAGGAACTAGACTCAACTGCATTACCGACTACCTAGGCGAACCGTTTCCACATTGATGATTTGACCGAGTTCCATCCACAGATGTCGTCACTACCGTTTTACCGACCCCTGTCACACCGTGTTCCGCCTAACAAGCTCACTTTACGCTCGATAATTTGATCGTCTTAGCCGGGAAAACGAGTCCTTGAAGTATTAAATATTAGCTCTGTACGTCATTAAGAAGCTGAGCTCTGTATTTCAACGGGACAACTTAAACGAGGATTATTCGTCCGTTATTATTCATTAAAAAGGAAGGAATAGTTGAGATATGTGTTTAGAATTAACCCTTTGGCAGCGAACAACGCTTTTAGGTGTCCTTCATTTATTGTAACAAGAGGTCGGAAATGACCATTATTAAATCTATCGGTGCTTTGCATGCATCGTACACTTCTTCTGTGATAACTACAGTTGTCATATTTTATAAAATTTGTACAAATAATTGGATGCTTTTTAAATTATTAACAAAGAACTTCGTAACATCGTACACAGGGAACGTTCTTCTTCCGAGTGGTTTGTGGACTAAGGATTACTAGAAATAGAATTTGTGAAAGTATGACACAGAAAATAAATAGAGTTTGTGATGATGCAGAATCGCGTTTAAAACAATTAAAAATGTACGATTTTGTAATTTAATATCTACGTTTGTTTCTTTAAGTATTATTCCACGAGTATACAGTCTGAAAATAATGAACTGACAAAACTGTACTAAGATATTAAACAACCTTCTAAACAATTCTTATAGTGTCCAAGTTCCATTAAATGAAAAAATATGTAATCGTGTTCAGAGAGGAATAGAAAATCGCCAGAAAATTGTTTCAACTTCATTTCGACGACCATAGAAACAGCCGAATAATAATCTACACCAATGAAATTTCCGATACGGACTCCCATTGCCTGATAGAGTATAGCCCAGAGTGCCTATGAACAGCCGAATCGGTCTAATTGCAAGACAGCTTAGGAATATAATTAGTGACCTGTTCGAGGCAATACGGGGAACACTCGCTATTGACCCAATTACGATTCCGCTCGAAAGCGGCGAATGTAACCAGTAAATACGCGTGCACTCGGTGTCGACGTCGTTTCTTTCGGAAGAAATTCATCCGACCTCCGCAGCCATTCACGTTGGATCGCGAAACGATGCATGGATGGAACACGAACCTTATTTGCCCGTGACGTTGAATAGACGTTGTTCGGCTCGGTTGTACGGTTTAAAAGTCAACACGATGGGAAGCCCGCGAAAATCGGCGGAACGTACTGGAAAAGTTGGCTTGACGTGACGTACGTGTGCCACACAGATTGTTCAACCATCCTCCTCTCTCCCTCTATTCCTATCCAGCCACGAAGGAGAGACGACGGCTGAGCCGTGAATGGTCTGACGTATCGTCGGCGTGTCTGTGCCTGACACCTCGGATTTTTCCATTAAATTTTCTCGACGCGAAAATCTATCACCGGTTACAGTTCCGGAAAAACCTGCTTCGACTCTGTAAAGCGATTCCCATTACGATTGCTCCGCGGAATCTCCGTGAAACGTATCGAGCACCCATTCAAAACCCACCCCCTCCCCCTCCAATCCGCCCCAAAAACGCCTCTCCTTTTGCGTATCTCGCCATCGGTTGGATTAATAAAATTTGCTGAGCGAGGACGATGCTCGAGGTGGGTGGAATCAAGTTGCGGGAGAACTGGAGAGCCGAGAGATATGTTCGTATGAATTTCGAATGTTTGAGGTGAGAAAAATAACCGACGCTGTACCGTCGATCTTTCGTTGTTTCTGTAGATATTAAGCATGTTAGGTATCTTGTACTTTCTTGGAGAAATGGAGGTTAGGATAGAAATGTTATTTTTTATTATTTGTCAAATGTTTAACCCTTTATTTTCTAATGGTACTTTGCAGTACCACTTATATTACAACAAGATGCTGTCATGAACTAGTATGCTTAGAACCTGCTAGGACTTTTAAGTATTTATTACTTCTTTGATCTCCTCTGAGATTCTATAAAATGGTGCCAGTACTCAGAGATACCATATTTAAAATTAAAAAATATAGAAAAATCATATCTGAATAATTTTCAAGTATATTTGGAATAAGAATTATGGTAAAAAAATAACGGTAACATAATTCCGGCCTTAACACATTGTTGAGGGCATGATGTCAAATGTATGTAATATTAATTCCCACACATTTGTGGATATTATGTAATAAATGCATGAATATATTCAAATCGTGTTATACATTTATTGAGCAAAACATTTTATTGAAAATTTATTCCAAATTAGACCGATCCTCCATGTTTGATTGCCCCACTATTACTAAATAAAAATATTGCATTCCATAAAACATGAAGTGAAGCCGGCTACTGGCATGAACGCTTACAAAAATATATTGACGAGTTAAGTAATTTTTATATCATATGGTAAACCTTTGCACTTACTTCGCACGTTATATTAGATATATTTGTGGTAAGTATAATAAGGATGTATTGTATTATTAATATGATTTTTGTTATAGCGTAACGTGCTGTCAAGGCTCCATACGAAAAAGGCAAACAGCAAACAACACTAACGAAACAGATCGACTTCGTATTGCCCGTGTATCCAAGTTCTTAGCCGTTCGTAGCACACACCTCGTATATAAGTCCCGGGCCAATAGGGTGGCGTCGACTTTGCGTAAATACGGATTTCGCGCGTCTCGTTCAAACAAGGGTCGCTCAAATACAGATGGAGTCCCCGGTCGAGTGTTTACCCGGATAATAAGATCGACTAATTTATCAATAAGAATCCTCGTAGGACGTTCCCTACATCCGACATCTTCACTCGCGTTTAATAACAGTCACAAGACCTCACCCCCTGCCCTCCTACGTTTTGCGTCGCACTAACGTTACAAGAAAATGTATGCAGCAGATGTCACTAATATTACACGCACGTTCTAAACATCATCCATTCCCTCATAGGTTCCGGGCGCGGTATCAACAATGTAACTCAATATTGATCAAGAAATTGAGACACACAGGGGGGTGGTGAAAAGAGGGAGCTCGAAAGTGGGGATAAAAAAAAAAAAAGAGGAGAGGAAGTAATGCCCGACACGAAGGGAGAGACGGTCGAAAGGAAAAGGTTTAGGAGCTTGTCCTAATACCACGGAACAGAGGCCGAAATAGGGACGCCTGCCACGGAAGGGCAGCTTCATTTTTCAAGGAATCTGCGGGAAAATGCAAATGCGCGGGGCATCTGGCAACAATGGCCGTGGTCTGCGGCCCCTATTTTAAGGGTTGGTTTTTTGGTCGAGGTCGGAGGAGACGACGGGGGGGAGGAAGGTGGGTGGTTTGGCAGAAGGAAAAACGAACGGAACGAGACAGAGACAGAGAAAACAGGGGTAGGTCGAGGTGGCAGGGGAGAGTCTCGTCCGGGGAGCTTTGCCGGCCATGCAAAGCAGAAGCACAGAGCGGCAGCAGCAGCAGAAACCCCCGACGACCGACCTCGGCTATATACTGACTCTCCCAACCCCCTGATAAGGGTGGACAGCCACGATCGATTAGAGGGCTACCCACCCACCTACCCGTACCATCCCCCTGTGCCCTCCATCCCTCGTATACCCACCCACCACTCACTCACCCTCACTGCATCCTCTCTCCACGGAGCTTCTGCCCATATTCTGATTCGCAACACGGCCGGCTAACGATCACCCTCCCCCCCCCCTGTTCGGTTTAAAGATACCCGCTTCGCGCGCGCCACCCTTAATCCTTTCGAAGTTTTCCGTAGTTATTCGACTCTTACTTTTCTCACCCCGACGAACGACGCGTGTGCACGTCGCCTTTCACTTTCGTCGCGGCTCCTCGGCGCCCCCCGCTTTGCATCGCGCGATTCACGCAAAATTTATGAGCGACATTTAGCGGATTAGAAATTTATTTACTCGCCGCTTCGATGAGCGTGAGAATAGGGGGTGGTGGAATTTTCACTGCGTTGGTCGATGGGATTTTTCATCATTGGTTTGTGATGAAATCGATGTGAACTGCTTAGCGTTTTGTGATGTTGAGATGAAAGTTTATTTCGTTATTTTAAGATTGTCTTATAATAATATGTGATATGGTTAATCTTGTACCGAGTGATATATTTCATGGGATTTGATGCGAAGGTGATAGACATACCTGTATTGTAATATTAGGATATTAATATCCTTACAATCTCAGGATACTTGTTCCCGGTATAACTCTCTAGGTATAAACACGAACAATTTAGGATCAATTTCCTAGACCAAACATTCCTCATGAAACGTGCATGGAACAAGATTTGTAGCGACGCTGGTTAGTGTACCATCCTCAAAGCGAATGTAGACTATACACTTTGGGTGTACAACACTGATGAATCATCCAAACTGAAAGGTGTAAAGATTACTTTCATCTGCATTTCATCAAAACTGAATATGCAAAGTGACCACTGAACAAAATGGATCCAGTCTCTACTCTCGATGAATTGAATGAATTGTGGATGGATCACCAGCAATGCACGTCCAAAGTGTAAAAGTGTAAATTCGCCTTTATCGATTTTCCTGACGCACAGACCAATTCATTTTCTATGATATTCAATGTTCAGAGAATGACGTTTTAGTTTTGTACCGATTGAAACTATTTTTCCCTACGATAACACACGCAACCACGAGTCGTGATCGGTAGAGATTATTCTGTTATTAGCAGTCCAATCGAAAATGTTTTTATCAGGTATAGCATGGTTTCAAGAGAACTTTCACGTGATTATAGCAAATTTTTTGTCAATTTTATTAATTTATTATTTTATATAATAATTAATATATTATATATAATTAAAAAATTAAGGTAAAAGTTATGTTATGATACTTACCGAATTCGTCTTGAAATCCTCTAACTGATAGGCGTAAAAAAATTATAGGTATATTTGCAAAAAATTGAAAGTGACCTTGAAAAATCATGAAAAGAAAGAGTTGACAAAAAATTTGCTATAATCTCGTTAAAGCTGTCTTGAAACCACGCTAGACTCCAATCTCTACAGATCACGATTCGTGGTTCACCCTGTATACTATAATACAAAAAAATACAAGTCTAGGGTCTCTCCTCTCGTGGCGTTTATCCTGAATTTACCCTATCAACGTATTACTTAGTAGTCATTATATTGAATACACCCCAGAGATTACTCACCCACCAATGAATGTATTTAATTGTTTTTATTTAAATGACGTACCCTGTATAAGTGTACCGGATGACACATACCCAGCGTGTCTTCCGCGTTTCTAGACCAAGAACGGCGCAGAAGAGCGAGTATCGTTGTCGGTCTTCCCCGACGCGAAATATCCCCGGGTTAACGCGTTTACTGTCGCAGTTGTCGGTGTCCAACGAAAGGCTAACAATAAGGAACGATCTCCAACTACTTAGGTTAAGTTCCAGGGTCCTTGCTCACCGAAACTTCGAGCCCGGATCGTCGCCTGCACTTCCGCGGGCGAGTCACACTCGCGGCGGTATCGCGCCGGGCGAGTTCTAAAGTGTCGTAACAGCTAACACCCCTGTTTTCCGGCGAACAACAACGCGGGTGGCCCTCGTTTTTCATTCAACTTTCCCTGTCGGAAGTTCCCGACAGATTTTTAATCATACTGAACAAGGTGTCCCCGAGCAAAACACCGTGTCCGTTTTATGTATCCTCGCGAAACGGGTTTATACGAATGGATACTGGCGATTGCTTTTGCAAAATTTCGTTCTGAAGCTTTGGAATGTCTTGTTCAAAGTGACTCGACTGTGGACTCGAATCAGGATATATCCTAGATTTATAACTCTGTGATTGTTAGGGAACACGCCTCGTGTTACATGTTTCCACTTTCGAGATATTGTCGTTTAGAGTTCAGAACACGAATTCTTTTTATTAGCAACGTTTCCTTGTTTCTTTTTACGATATAAATATATGTTTCTTTCATTTTGCATAATAATCTTTTGTGCAGGGTGTTGTTTTTTGTCAAATAAATGTTACGTATGTATGTATCACTAGTATGTAATAGTCTGGTGAAATAAAAATTAATAATAATTCAGTTCATCTTATTGTACACAAAATAAGTTATAGTATGTGAAGATAAATAGAAATAGGAAATCAGGAACGATCACGAAAGGAAGATGCGAATAATCATTTTATTCCCTAAATTGTTTGGCCTTACGTTGTTTTTCCTATGCGTATGAATTAAATATTGCTCCTTTCTGAACATATAAAGTTCGTTTCTATGCATTTTTTTCTAATAAATACACATATTCTATATTCTACAAATATTTCAAATTTTTTTAAATTCTGACACGCGGCGTTTTTCCTTACAGCCACAGAAAAATGATTTTCAAATTTTTAATGTGTCGAATAAACGTTAAAACTTGCCACTAATTCAGGGAAAATGAAAAGTTTCTGAAGGCTATTCCAGGTTTCGCTAATGACAAAGAATCAAACGATACTGTAAGTACGTTCGCGACGGAAATTGGGATCGATTGATGTTTAATTACGCCGCGGTTTAAAATACCTCAGGGTCAATGCCGTCTGCGCCGATGCTCTTCATCGAAAGTTTGAAACTTTTCGAAAGCTCTCACTCATTCAATTATCCTTTCCGAGGATATTTACCGCCACTTTTCCGAGCGCACACGCACGAGGCACGATATACGTGTGTAATTCGAAATCCCTCGATGCCCGCGCAATCGAACTGGAAATAAATCTGCAGGCTTTTTAAAAAAATTGCCAATAAATCCTCGCGTTAGCACGGCCCGCTGGGCACTTTCCCCTCGGACTTTAAAATTCCTTAATTCGCTCGGGAAAAAAAGGGGTGACGCGACGAGCCACGGTCGCCTTTTTCTGCGACGACGGAAGCTCGCGGGGTCGACCTCTTGCCCCGAAATCGATATCAGCCGCAATGATATCATCCGTCGGATTCAGTCCTGTTTGCCGTTGCGAATTTTTTCCCGCGAACGAAACCACTTACGTACCGTGCGAAACCATCGCCGCGGGTTATTAAACTTCGCGGGAAATTCGGTTCCTGCGACACACAACCCGTGTTAAAGTCGTTTCTGTTGGCTAATATGAATGCCCACTGTAAGATGATTGTCATAACAATAATAATAGTAATTAAGACGATTGTAATAATAATAATAATAGTAATAAAGTATGGATAAAGATACTCCTTCAGAAAATTGAATTCTAGGATTTACAGACTCATCCGAAATGTTTATTAACCCCTAGAACGGCACTTTGTAGTACAACTAATGTATATTTCAAATAATGATGCTGTGAACCAGTATTTTCAGAACCTGGCTAGGAGTTATACGTATTTACTACTTCTTTGAAATCATCGGAAATGTTATAAAATGGTGCCTGCATTTATTCAGAGACACCGTCCTATTTAGCTACATGAATGAACAAATACAAAAACAAAAAAACATAAAGAGATCCTATTTCAACAATTTTCAAGTGTCTGGAATAAGAATTGCGGTTAAAAAATAACGATAACATAATACAGGCCTTAAAGGATTACTGTAAATTAGAGGTAATCCCCGTATAACATGGTGCACAGTGGTCCCGAAACGAAATTTAATAGCTCATACGTTCATTTAGCCCAAGCAATCGAATAATTTTTAATTTCTAATTTTATTTAAGTAAAAGTAGATAAATAAACAAATTTTTTTAATGATGTCATCATTCATTAACAGCGTTCTCGGAATCTTCACGAAAGTATAAATTTCGAGGGAATTCTTTTTCCATTTCTGACTTAAGATTGATGACATGAAAGAGTCTGTATAGAACAATAACACGTGGGACAAATCTTCTATAATTAATAATAAGTTGACGTGAGTCTTTTGTCAAATCACAAGAAATTCGTTTTTAACCACTTGAGCCGCTAAATTCCGATTCTGGACCACTGGTGCAGTGGTTCGGTTTCTAAAAATTGCCTTGTTCTACGAAACTAAAGAACGAGCATCTAAATACATAAAAAAAAAAACAGGGTTAAAGTTCAAATACTAACAAACTTATTGGGGGTTTTCCCTCTTTTCCGATCGTATTGGATCAAAACCGTGTTACAGGAATTACAAACCTCCGAGCACAAAACTCTAGAATTACTAAAAACACAAGGCCTGTCATACAGGATCGGGATCTACGAAGTCGCGCGGGTTAAGCGTTAAGTTGTAGCCATCGAGTAATGGCTTCATCGATTAGCGGAGCCGATAGCGCGGCGTTTACCGTCGCCTCCGCCACGTAGTACTTGGAAATTATAAATTTACCGTCGAGCGAATGTGCTTAAACGTGAGCAGGCGGAGCCGTGCCTTGAAAACAGCCTCGTTCCAATAAAGTTTCACCGCCACCACCCTGGCGGGAACGCTAAACAATCGGGACACCCAATAGCGAGCGCGGTAAGAAGATACATGGACTGGGGTGGGTGAAAAGGGAGGATGAAAGCGGTCCCGCGATATAAGAAGCGGGACGGTCGAAGGAAACAGAGACGTCGGGGAAAAAAGGCTGATATCCTTGGAATTTTCATATCGACACAGAATGACAGTTTTTTAATATTAAATTCTTTCCGACCTTTTGACTTCGTTTTTGCGCCCGACACCGACGCCGCCGCCCTCGACGAGGTTCCGCCAACCCCCGGAGAACTAGATGGCGGAACGGATAGACAGAGGGAAAACGGAGGGAACCAGTCGAATGGATGGTAAATTTTCATTTTGCATTCGTGCGCCCATCGCGTTCTTTATGTACACGCGGGTTTAAATAGCGTTGGACAGTCGTTTGTAGAGTTGATCGAAATGAATTAGGGAGAAATGAATTTTTAGAGAAAATTCAGACAGTATTGGACGAGATTCTGTTGGAATTATATATACAGGTAGAAGAAGTATTCAGAAGTGTTCTTTAATTTTATAGTTCAGTTTAAGTTTTTTTTTGTTTTTGACACAAGATCTGAATCTCTAAACAATCCATTGTCCATTTTATTAACCGCCGTGCACTTTTCGGGCCAATTTGACCAGAAGCCGAAGTTTGATTTTTCAATAGATTTTTCTTATAGAAAACTGTGAAATAATTTGACACCAGTAACCTACGTATATTATAATCTTGTAATAAATATATTTTCTCAATTTGATTTTAACACTAGAAATACCGACAATAAGTTCATATCTACTTCGATCGACCAACAAACATGACAAACTTTTGAAAATTTACGAATTTATAAATTGACTAATTTCTACACTTTTATATCATCATAAAAGTTGCAAAAAGATCTGAGAAAATGTACTGTTATAATATTTTAATCATCCCTATAAGAGCATACTGACAACCCGGTTTGACTTGCTTGGTAGTTCTAGTAGTAATTCAGGCTCAATTGCAAGAAATAGAATGATTAAAAAATTAACCAAATATTCTCGATCAGATTTCCACTGTCACAATCAGTTTCTTTCAGTAACAATGTTAAAGAGTCAAAGAATCTCATTGACGATAATAAGTTTGCAGGTAAACCGTACCGAGTTCAAATAAAAATTCGAAGGGTGCGTCCCAAAAAAAAACCCAGACGAAGTCTGTTTGCATTCCAGCTCAACTGTCCCCGACTTCTACAGTTCCTGTCTGTCTCTCTACCCCTATCACAACACCATCAGACTTTACAGGCAGCACAATAAAACTAATCATCGTGCCACCAAACTTCAAACACAATCTCCGTTACAATCCTCGGTTTACTTCTAGACGTTTTCGTTTTTTTTTTTTCTTTTTTTGCACGACGAAGCAATTGCAGCCGCGGTATGATTGTAAAGTCAGAGCCGCCGCCGTTGATCTTTCTATTCCCTGTACGAAACCGAGACGCAATAAATATCTAATAAATTTCTAGCCGGGTGGTCGGCGGGGGTCGTGTTTTTTTGTACGGAAAGGATCGAGGATCGGCGACAATGGGGGGACAGAGAAGAGAGATGAAAAAAAACGAGGATGCACACGGGTGGGGCGCGGGCATAAAAGCACGGTCGCGCTACAAAACCCAAAACAGTTACCAGAACGACTGTCATTTATTTCGTTATTTATTTTCGTTGCTCTCGCGGCCGACAGAAGTTCAGAGAGAGAAAGATGACTGGAATCGTGACATTTCTGGGGATCGACGTTACCCTTCCCCCAAAACTCGCTCTCTTTCTCGTAATCATCTAGCTTCTCTTTTTGTGTCTCTTTCCCCGCGTGTGATGCATTGTCGAGTCGAGTGCAAGTTTTTAACCCTTAAAATTTCGTGGATAGGGTACCCCAGGAGCTTTCGGAGACAGACGGAGGAGGGGGGGCACAAAAGTCGACGTTCGGGGAGGGTTCGATGATGCGGAGAACGAGAGAGTGATACGGGGGGAAGGGGAACGATGTAGAGTGCAGAGTGAACAGAAGTGAGAGAGAAAAATCGCGGCCTGAAAGGAAGGATTACATCGGGGATTTTGGTTTTCGCGTTTCATCTGGACCAAAGCCGATTTCCCGATTTTCCGTCTTTCCGCCGACGAGAGCCGGTACTCGAATTAGATGTCCATTGTACGGGAAGAGAGACGAGACTCTCCCTCCATCGCCCGCCCACCCCCCCCCCCCTCACCCCTGTCCTGCACACCCACGACTTCGTGACGTCGCATATTAAGTCGCGTTCGACCCTTTAATGGAGTCTCCACGCTGAACCCCGAAGTACGAAAGAGTCTCTCTGCTCCTAATATGCCCGATAATATCTCAGTCGGTGACATTTTGGAATTCAATAAAAACGAAAAGTCCTGCGATGGTCGCAGTTATTCGAGTCGATATAAATCAATATTCGATTGGATCGAACGCGATGTTGCGTTGCTAAATTCACAATTCATTAATTAATATCTATCAATATGAATTTACATATATTGATGCTTAATTGTTCGGCAGTTCAGCAGAAAAACTTAGCTCTGTTACTGATAAAAATCTGAAACAGTTAAAGGTGCGTATCCACTTGTTGCGTATCCTCGTATCGTATCACTGTTGTGTATCAATGTAGACGGAGAAGCGTTGCATCGTTGCGTATGAAAGACGGTGATACAATATACGAGGATACGCAACAAATGAATACGCAGCTTAATGTGAAAGAGAACAAATTGGAAAAGCGATAACCTTTTTGTCTGCTATTGAAGGTATACATATTTTGTAACGTTTCATCTGCGTCGTGCTTAAATACTGTCTCCATATTTCTTAAAAAATGTATTATCCCAAATGAATTATGATATTTGTGTAAGTGTCAAAATAGAATACAAAAAGTACGTTGAACCGCAAAGGGTTCATACACTTCATACAGGACCACCAGTTTACCTTAAACTCCAAACAAAAAACACGTATTAACACACTCCTGGATTAAGTTTTCAGATAATGATTTCCACCCAAAATACCCCATCTGTAGCTAAACACTGCTTCTATAGATTTTTCAAACGCGTATCGATCTTCAACACTTCCATCAAAAGCCGAACATCAGAAATATGACACGAAGCATATTGCCAGCAGCGTTCCATCAAAGGCTAGCCAAATTCTCATCGTGATTACGCGAAACTCGCCGGACGGATTCGTGAAAAGTCACGTAGGCTATGGGTGTGTTTGTTTGGACATCGACTGTTTTCCACCGGTGGTGCGCCTGTCTTCTCATCCGGGTGCTCGTGGGAAACGGGGCCCCATGACGCAACGGTATCGATCAAAAATATATTAGTCCCCGATATGACAGTGTGGAGTGTTTTCATTCTCGGGGGACGGAGGGTCGTCGATGGGCCACAGCAGCACCGGGGTGAAAAAAAAAACAGGCGAGAGAAGACAGAGCTTTTCTCCTCTCCTTTCTCGTAACTCACGAGAACGGGCAACAAAAGGTGCGCTCAGGCCATACCTGCCCGACCGAAAGGGGTTTCTCGGCTACCTGTAGTAGAAAGAAAAAACGGCCTACCGACCAAATTAATGATTTAGTGTCAGTTGCGATATTTGGGGTGAGACTCGTTTTTTTTCCCACCCCGATTCTCCATCCCGTGTAAGTTTCGACCGACCTTTCGCGAAACGAGAGATCACATGGCGGATGGCGATACAATTTTTCTTTTTTTCGCAGGACGTGAACGGAACGTTCCCTGAGAGAAAGAGACAGTCTCCTTGGGAAACCCTTTTACCGATCCCCTTGGAATTGCTACGGTGGAAAAGAGCGAAAAAAAAAAGAGAAGAGAAGCCGGTGTATCGCGGAAGAGTTGCAGCCAGTCATCGAGATTTACGAGGTATCCACTCGGAGCCCGGTAGGAAATGAAGAGACGCGATCCACTTCGTTTCAGAGGGGTTAGGTGGAACCGAACGTCGACGAGGATTTGTTAAATGAGAAGAAAAACGATAGAATTGAGTGAATCAAATTTCAGAGGGGTTAGGTGGAACCGAACGTCGACGAGGATTTGTTAAATGAGAAGAAAAACGATAGGATCTCCGTACGGACCCTCGACGAAACCCGTGAGAATCTTATCTATCTTCGGCCACTAAACTATAGAAGATGAATTTTGCGCCGAAGACTTTGGAACATTTTTGTAAAAAACACGGTGGCGGGAGAACAGGGAATGACTTCTACCCCCTTTACGATGTCTAATTCGTTCATTTCACAGTTTACTCAATACTTTCACGGCTGTTTCGACGTGAATCGTCGTCGATACAGGGGGGGGGAAGGGGACACACGGCTTCCTCGTAAATAACTCGAAAATGGCGGCCATGCGATGTATCTTTACGGGGTTATTTGGAATTTACAGCGAGGGTGGAGCCACCGCTTTCCCGGATAGACACACGCGTTGGGGAAAGGTCTTCCTACCGTTGACGTCCCGCGGGACACCTTCGGCCGATCCTGTTCAAAAATTGAAGGACGTCGAGACCGAAAACTGCATCCGATGGCTGACCAGGGGACTACGATGGTACTTCTCCCGCGGGACCATATGCCAACTTCGGAATTCGAAATTTAAATTCAGATACATGGAACCATCCTTACTTGTTTTTTTTTCGTCCCCTTTTTCCTCCACCCTTTTCCGTCTTTCACTGTTCTTTCCTTCTTCTTTTTTGTTTTTGATCTCAGCGTAACCGTACCCCGCGAAATTGGTACATCGTTTTGATCTACGACGAGGTCGGCGCGTGGGACAGACGATCACACACAGATCCAAAGACACGTAGAGACACAAGCGTACATATATGGACGTGTACATATGTACGGAATACTCGTGTCGAGGGACGAGTTATGTATCCTTCCCCGGTCCTCTTGTGGAACGACATGAAACCCCCGTAGCTCTCCGCCCGTCTTCTCTGCCCCCTAGATCCCCACACACCCCCACGTAGCCACGTGATGCCATACCTTGCGCTCTATCTAACCCTTTCTTTCGCCGGTCCTCCTGCTTCCTTCTTCTTTCCTCTGTTTTTTTTTTACAGCGCCAATATTCCGACCATGCTTTTTTAGACATTCTTTCCCGCAGACCGCTCTGATATCACGAAACTTCGCCGCTCCACACACCCCTCCCAGTATCTTCGTCTTCTTTATTCCCTGTAGTTTCAGAACGGTTACTCCACGGCGAATGATTCTACGGTGATAGCGCTCGTAACAAGACTCCCCCCCTCGGCTTCTCTCTTTTTTGGTCCGCGAGTGAGGTAACGGTTGTTTGGATCCAATTTGCAAAACTTATATAAGTGGGAGATTTAGTACGTACGGGGATGCAGGAAGTTTCGAGCGGACGTTCGGGTCCAAGTAGTTACGGGCTGTTGGTACGTTTCGGGCACATGTGCTGTTTGGATTAGAAGTATTATTTTGACGCATCCGTTTCTTTATTTTAGAGATTGTTTAACACTACAACTACCGAAGATAAAAGTGTCTCTACATATTTCTAGCGCGTTGGTAAGGAGAGCTTGGTGAAAATGTGCAAATCGATAAATTAATGAGAATCTACACTTATATATTCCTGTGAGAGTTGCGAAGAATCTCAGAAAATATTATGACTAGACTGCGGATTTTATGCATTTATAGCCTATGGGGCGCTGTGAAATACAATAAAGAACAAAACTTTCATCAGATACAACGGGGTTTCTGTATTATTCTTAATCCAATAAGGTATTTGAGAGAAGAAGGAAATTCCTATTTCTGCGCTTGTCTGTATGAATCACTTTATACAATGTGATTTTGCATAAAAATCCCCAGTCTAATTATGACATTTTAATCAGTTTTATATGAGTTCACGAACCAGTCATTTTGACTGGTTTGGTAGTTCTACTGTTAATTTTACGAGTTGCTGTACATCATTCGTAATTCCTATTTTATAGAAAAAGAAGGAAGACGCTTTCTTTCAAAAAAGATTTCTATCACGATACAATCCTCCTTCAAGAACCAAGATTTGTATAATTCAAAAACAAGATTAGATAGAGCACACACTAGTTAACCTTTAACTGATCACGTGTTATCAATTTTCTGGTAATTCCACAGCAAGCACAACTTCAGGTCTGTTTAGTTTGTCTTCTGTTATGTCTTTTCTTTTTAAATTTACATTAACACTAAAACTAACAACGATGAACGTATATCTATTCCCACCAGATCGATAAATAAGACAAACTTCTAAAGAAATACAAATCAATTGTAATTTCCTCACTTTCATATTGCAATAAAAATTGTAAAAGATCCAAGAAAATGCATAGTAATAACATTTTAACCCCTTGCCCTATGAATTTCTTGACGTCTGCAGTCTCCCGAATTAGATTGTTATCGATAGTTTTCCAGAAACGAAAGGAATTCAGTACTTATCACAACTGTACTTTTACTTATATAAGAATGTACTAACCAGTCATTTGGACTGCTTTGATAGTTCTAGTGTTAATGCATGAATACAAAAGAATAAACGTTCAGCTTCAATTTATGTCGACCTCTAAACAACATTGTCAAAATGTCACTGTTACACACGTCCATAAAAATACCAGTCTCACACACGGCACGTGACCATCTGTACACGAAAAATTCACATGACCATTTAAGGGTTGACTAACGTCCACACATTACCAAAACATTCCACGCACATTCAACAAATACCCGTTCCTCGGATGTTATTCCTCAAAGCAGAGTGTCTTTGGTTATACTGGCAGGGGCGGAAGCCGAAGGAGGGGCGAGGGAAAGGAAGACGGCTGGTATTCGTATCGATATACCCAAGGATAGGTGCGAAAAAGAAGCACGTCTACATGTGCACGGGCTTCGATGGTGGAGGCTCCATTAGCGTGTTTGCGCTACGAGAGCCGGGGCTCCTCTAAGTGATGTTTTGTGCGCCACTATTCGAATGGTCCTTTACGCCCGGGGAACTTCCCTTCGACGGCGGGTGGGTAAGGAAATTTCCCGAAAGATCCGCAAGCAAAGGAGGATCTATCGTCTGTTTCTTCCCTCTCCCGCCCATCCGCCCACCCCTTTCGACAATGAGACACGCGCGCTTGTTATTCTTTCGAACTGCAACTTGTTATTCTCGCTCAAAAATACCGCGTTACCGTCGCTACGACGACAACGGTAATGAGAGCGCACCTAACGGTGTTACACACAGGGCAAAATAACATGTAACTGGGATCCCTTTGAGACGACGCGTGAACACGCTCGGCACAAAGCCGAGCCAGGATCTAAATTCGTTTGGCGGGAACGACGACATTGTTAGCGATTCAATTTTCACACCTCCTGGCGAGCTCAATTTTCACCTTCTTGTTTCGACGATGCACACGAGTTTCTTTCGAGACACCGGGTAGAGGCGCCGATATGGCGTTTCGAAGACGGAATAAGGGATGAAGGAAGTGAAGGTGTTGGCACGTGGTCAAGAATTGTCAAAACTCGTTTCCATAGCTTACAGGCTACGGTCTAAGGGGTTTCCAGATTGTATAGGGAGGTCAACGGTGTCTGCGCGGAGGTCTGCTTCCGGGTCAAAAACCGGACGGTGCGTGGCCAACCCCTTTGAGAAACCGTAACTAAATACATTGTGGGCACAATGAGTTCTGAAGATGGGATTAACGACGGTCTTCCCCCGTCTTACGACATTTATAAATGTATTGACGACCGATGAAGTTTCGTTAGAATTTTATACATTGTTTGCCTATCGAACTCTGATACCGAACTGAACGTATTAATCGTTAACATCTAATGGGTGAAACTTGTAGAGTTTCTCGTCCCAAACAAACTTGTTCTATCACCCTTAGTTTTTGCAAAACGTGAGTTTTTGTTAAAAGGCACGATTTTGGGCAGAAATGACGTATTACGTGAAAATTAATAGCGTTTTTAATTTTCTTCGCAAAAACTGAGGGGGACACAGCAATTCGTGTTGAGGATGAGAAGTTCTACAAGGATCCCCCAGTGGATATTGCAGATCAGAATTTAATTTGTTGAATAGTATATTGGAATGGACGAACAATACTGTCATCTTGGAAATAATGAAGGAATATTGTACGAGCGTGAAAGCAGAATTTCTCGTTTCCCGTCGCTAACGTACTTACTACGAAAATTTGTCGATTGATTCATTTAATCTTCGAATAATGAAATTTCAGTTTATTCTGACCCAAATTTTTGAAAGATTCACTACATCCTTCAGATCACTGCGATTAACTAAAATAGTAATGGTGAATCGACTGAATTGGGTTTTAATTAATAGAATATAATTTGATTGACACAGTTTTGTGACTTCGTCGAAAGGATCTAGTAGAACCGAATGCCACTTTCTGCCAGAAATAACTTCTTTCTCGATCTCAAGCGTTTCCTATGCAGAAATATTTGTTCTGCCCTTGTTCCGATAGGAATTCTATTTTCTGGAAAAATAATCGGCAAACTATGACGTGTGGGTCTCCATATTTTCCCCTGCTCGATTCGTATTCGTGAAAAATAACAAATAATATCGTATCTAGAAAATTATTATATGAAATCCACAGGTGAAGAGCATGGTAAGTCCATTTTTGCTGTTTTTCCGATTTTTATGTCATCTAGTAGCCAAAAGGAAGTACTTTAACATGACATAGTTAAAAAGGGGAACTACTTGTCTGATCCAAAGATATGAGCCTTTTTAAAATAAGTGTACAGGAAAATAACATGAGCATTTTGAATTTTAAAATTGCTTGCCTGTAAAAAAACGAAAACTGTGATATATTATGTTTTTCGGGCGTGGTCTTAAACAGGAATTTTTAAGGTGTATACTATTATAGGTAAGGTCCTATGGGGTTAAAATGAAATCTTATTATTTAGAAGATTAAAGCATACTTTATTAAAGATCAAAGATATATCTATTCTCCCAGTGGTTTGTAAAATAAAATATTCCCGAACGTCACCACCCTGCGTTATAATTTCACGCGAAGAACGGTGTTCCCGAATCGGCGAGCGACGAGCTCATGCAAAACCGATAATCCACGATCAACGTCGCGGCTCTCGGAGGTTACTTTTGTTATTGGACTCGCATTCCGCGAGATGGGCGGGCGTGAATCGAACACTTCAGCCGGAAATAACGATGGCAGATAATGTGGAGCGCCCCGCTATCTGGAGAAATCAAATCACCTTAAGGTTACTTCGACATCAGGGAACCTCTTAGCCCCAAACAATTTCTATCTTTTTTCCACCTAACTCTACCCTGTTCCTCCCGGACCGAGGCGGTCTCGTCTGCTGCGAAGGCCGATCGCGAAAAGGTCAATCCACTGATCTAGCTGTGTCATCAAGAAAATAGCACTCTTGCTCGAAATTTTCCAACTCGCGTCTGTTACTCTCCATCAAACGAACGAGAGATTTGACAAGTAAATATCAGTGCATGCACTAGTAATGTTTAAAAGTGGAACAGTTTCGTGTTATCTCAATAATATGCAATTCCGGTAATATGACTATCGTTGAATTGTCTCGTAGGTGACATCAACTTTCATAAATCACGAAAATTGGAGCACAATTTAACCCTCTAAGAGCAGAGTTGGGCACAATTTTATTCGAATAATACCGAGTGAAAAACAGGAATAGGTATTGAAGGGTTAATAAAATCAAATAATTGTTTGCCAAGTATTTACTCATTCTAAAGGTACTATTATTTTATTATAAAAATTTGAATTTCCACGTATAATCAATTGAAAATGGTAAACTACTTTTTTTTATCGTTTATTCATCATTTGAAACTCTTTACCTAAATAATGAATTTGCCCATCTCTTCAATTGACCCAAGCTTCTAACAACTCCATATAGCACATCAACATAAAAATCAAGTTCAATCTAGGAATGGTAGATACTGAGTCATATAAAAAAGCAGATCTTCCTGAATAATTACCTACGAAGATATATTCAAAAAATAAAAAGCATAGGTTTCTAAGCGGATCTAAACGCCGCTGTTATACAGGCATAAAAAAACGCCCAATGTTTAAACTACAATCGAAAACGAATATTTCACGAATGAAAGAAAACAACCCTTAAATAATCTCTTATTGTCGAGATCTTTTTTCCGTGTGTAACAGTAAAATTCAGACGGTCAGACGGTTATATACAACAAGAATATCTCGATTTATAGTATAAACTAAAACCGAAAACGAATATTTCATGAATAAAAGAAAACAACCCTTAAATAATCTCTTATTTTCGAGATCTTTTTTCCGTCTGTAACAGTAAAATTCAACGGTCAGACGGTTGTATATAACAAGAAAATTTCGATTTATAGTATACATGGTCCCCCGCGAAGCGCAAGGGGGTCGACGGTCCGCCATTTTATTCCATCCCCCCAGGTCCGACCTCCCCCGAGTACGTGGGGTATTGATAAAAAAAATCCGCTCGTCCCATTGGCCGGCTGGACCATAGGGTGACCTCACCCCTTGAGTGCTGACCAAGCACGAGCACCCACTAGAATTCTCGTTCGCGAACAGACACACACACACACACACACACACACATATATATATCCAAGAACGAATGCATGCGCTCCCGCACACAGAGACACGTCGAATTCTCGCGCCACCGGAACCGGAGAGTGCACCCTCGACATTTTCTCCTCGTCTCTCCTTTTCTCCAACACCATTGCGCTGCCCTGTCCCTCGATATCTATGCCCGTCTGGCTCACGTCGATTTCTTTTTCCGTCCTCGTCCGTCGAGCTTTTTACGCCACTCGGTGAATATTGATTAGTAAGAGGACCGTCGCGTTGCAACGGAGACGAACGGTCAATTAGTCGAGGCAAGGCCTGATACGGTGACGGAGGGGGGGGGGTGCACCCGTTAATTAGACACTCGTCATTGATCCGTCACTTCAATCCGTCCGATCACGCGCGTCACGCAGGGATTGTATTCGTGCTGCGGGACGTTTGTTGGATAGACGACTCCGAGAAACAGGCTACAGCCGCGGGGAAGCCGCGAAGAAACGTTTAATTAGTCCTGAGAGAGTTTTTACGTTGAATCGGTCATGTTCCGCGATGATGATGGCTAAGCGTTGTTTCTAAGGAACGATTTATTTTTATTTGTGTGGTTGTTGTATCGATCCTTAGCTAGCGAGGTGGAATTGTTATTATTAAAGATTTATTTACCATGCCAAGAGTTCTAATACAGTGGTGAACAAATGAGTTACCATTTTTTCGATTTATTTTACTTTTATTATTTTTTAACGTCAATTTAAAACTTTAGTTTGTCTTTAATACATGTGCTGATAGAGAATTGACAGCTGTGTAATACTAGTATATTAAAGTTTTAAGTAGATGGTAAGAAATAATGAAAATACAAAAAAATCAGAAAAGTGGTAACTTTTTTGTCTGGGACTGTACGCTGGAAATAAAAAGGAAAAATAAACAAAATTTCTAATACGTCTTACTATACTGAATTTTAGACGATTAGACATTCCATAACATAACTAGTCGTTTTGCACTCTCACGTAAGAAAACATTAAAATAAACAAACGTTTCTCTAGGTAAAGACCGAATAAAAATAAAATATTCTAAAAACATTCATGGGGTTCCTCGGACCCCACCTAACCAGCTAAGGGTTAAATTCTTAAATTTGTTTAGCTTCAAGTAATCTTGTCCCTTCAACCAACCACACCGAGATGATTGGACATATCTTTACACCAGTCTTGACTTTGTTGCACTGATTCAGATGTTTGATCGTTAAAGAATCGCTGTCTCACTTACCCCAAAGTGTGACGACATTGATGGCGAATTTTTTTACGACGTTCGGAGTCTCGCTCCTTGATGTACTTTCTTGCTCGTCCGCGGTGAAGTTGAGCAAAGTATTCAGGAACTTTGCCTGTTTGATGAACGGTTGACCTTGCGTCCTCGAAAAAGAAATTATTTCCCCGAGACGCTCTCCTCTTCAGGGAAAGTTTCTACACCCAACCGATTGCGCGAGACGCTTTTTTATTTTAAAACTTAGTCGTTGGGCGAAATATCTTACAATTTTCATGTAATACGTTCTATGTAGAAGAAATTCGTGTAAAATATGACACGTGTAAAACAACAAAAAAACGAGATTTTTTTTTTGGAATTGCAAATAATTCTGATTATATCAACTCTACAGTGCATATCACAAAAATTTAGAGATCCAAGACTGCTATAAATCGAAAACAAATTAAAGTATATCACTGCCAATCTCTTATAAGAATAAACACGTCTATTGAAACTCAATCTTTTCTCAAAGGATCAAAAAACCTGGTGTACCATAGATCACGGAACCACCACCCCCTATACCCCAAAGAACAAAATCACGATTTTATAATAAAATCAGAGGAAAAAATTTAACGAAACCAGCGATATCTTCTAGCGATCTATCAGGGGTTGATAGGCGAAAATTCAACTTCCACCAATCTTGCTTCCACTGTGACCGAATCGTGACTGTGCTCCGCCGAAAGACTCCGCTTCTCATAAGAGGTGTGATAGGGCCCCGAAAAATCTTACCTGAGGCGACCTTTGCGACAGTGGGGGGGATCAGGTAGAAAAAAAGGGTTTCGTGGCGGGACCCCCTATTATGCAATACGATTTTTGTTCTCTTTCTCTCGTTGCCCGCGCGAGGGATTCATTGACGAGGATTCGAGGATCGTCTGCGGAGCCCAGGCTACCTGGGATGCAAATGCCAGTTAACGGAGCACGCGGGTTTAGGGGTTACTTAACGTGTGCGTGTAACTACCTGAAGAGATGCAAATACAACAGGAGACCCGATGTACGTCGAACCGCCGTTGCTCGTGTGCGTGAACGGGGCGGAAGGGGGCGAGTGAGGGAAACGTGTGTGCATGCACATTTTATCGTTCGAACTGTCGCCACGTGCAGCTAAACCTATGGGAAATACATTTTTGAATAACGTTAAAATGTAGAACATCCATCCCCACCTAACACGAGAAGCCTGAAAATTATTGATAACAAAATGTAACGATTTTTAGTAGTTTTATTGTCTTAGAGGAAATTAAATCATGAATACACTTGAAATTATTGTATATTCGAATAATTCATTCGATTTAAATTCAATATTACATTTATATATTGACAAATTTTCAAATATTCAGATAGACGAATAAATTTTCAGGGTTTACAAATTTTCAAATATTAGAATAATTGAATCAATTTTTAGGTTTAAGAACTTTTTACTAGTTAAATAAATTTTTACATTCACAAATTTCCAAATATTCAAATGATTGAAGAAACTTGTAGGTTTACAGATTTTCGAATTTTTAACTCCTTAATTTCTAAAGCTCGGGACTAGTGCTCCGACTTATGATGTTTTATAACGTTTCGTAAATATTTATAGAGACCTTTATGCAAGGATGACGATGTTAACGGTACCGGAATCTGTTGCGTGAAGAAAATTAATTTCATTTATTTCTACCCCGCTGCGAGGGTTTACGACCACATCGGGCTACCGGGGAAAGGGTTGCGAGCGGTTCGGAAGGCGCCAGATGACGTTTTCCAATTTCCTGAATGAAAAGCGAAACCGATTCACGGATTCGTCACCTGGCACCGTTTTTTTCACGCGATCTGTAGCTTCGGTTACGAGATAAGCCGTCGAAGAAATGTAACGGTTCGTGTTGAACTCTTTCGATAAGTTAATTTTCTTTTCCTAATTGCTTCTTCAAGCTTTAATACGTTAATGTAACTACGTCGAATGAAAATATACGTATCTAATCATTAAGAAGGAACATTTATTTTTTAATTTTATTTAAACTTTGCTTGTATGAATAATAATTATACTAATGAAATATAATCGTAATTAATGGCGATTATGTATTTATATTTGAAGCGACCACCTGCTTGGATGAATTTCGGTTCAACAAGTATTAAATTTGGCTTCAAACGACACCGAATCAGGTTTGTTATTGACTGGAGTACGAAGAGGGTGTACCTGCAGTAACCAACCTGCTTCACAACAAGCGATAAAGTAGAAGTGCTTGAATTCACCCCTCGTGCCGGATTACCCGCTTTTCAGAAAAAAAAAGTGTCGAGCGTACCATGGGGCCAGGGGTGGTTTTGGGTGAAAAAACGTGAAAACCGACACCCAAAACAGGGCGGGGAGCGAGAAATTGACGACAAAGAACGCAAATAATACCGCTAAAGCAGCGATATCCGATTCGTGACCGACCCCAAAGCGAACTACATATTTTTTTTTTTGCACCGTTCCGTCAAGTTAAATCCGATTTTAATCTGACGAATCCAACCCTCGCAGGTTGTTTTCGCGATAAAAATGTATTTTCCCAGCTAATGCTTATCTTCCGATTTTCCCCTCTTATTTAAAGGATTAATAATGTAATTTTCAACTTCGTGAATTAATGCAATCTCTCCTGAATACACAAACTTGAAATTAATTATATAAAACAAACAACTCGAACAGAAAATTCTTTCATCAAAGGATGAAATACATAAAGAAATATTATTTTAATTATTACGTGCTTATCTTTAACCCACGTCTATAGGGGGCGATCTTAAAAATGGCTGACACGCCGTTCACATAGTAATGCGCGCCATACTTCGCACTCTCCGTCGAATCATACATCAGAATATATTTGCGTGTGGATCGTAAAGGGGGGCGTGGGGAGGGTAGAATAACACGCGGACCCACCCTTAAATACTCGAAACGCTTTGAATGCCTTATCTCGGGCATCTCTAGAACCCTCGAGTTCGGTCGGACGCTTCTCAGAATTATCCGAAATCTCCGGGACCAGGGGCAGGTTCTCGCGACTTCCAGCGGGTCGAATCCTTGTAACCGATCGGGGGATCCTTCATTGTGCGACGGAAATGCAACGAGTTTTTTGGTTGACGCGCCGCCGCTCGAGAGAACGGCCCCAGGTTTTTCATCCCCGAATCGCCTTCGAGTGGATTCACTTTTGCCCTCGGCTAATCTATATCGGGGACACTCGCGCCGCTGTCGACCGACGCAGGACACTTAACTTTTCCCTGTCTGATTGCATCGAGAGGGCTGTTTCGAGAGCTGCTGCACCTGTTACTCGCATCTAATTAATTATTTCGTCCCTTTGGCGCAATGTTCGAAACCCGTATAGTCGTTGAAGAGGGGAAAAAAACGTACGTATTTCGAAATAGACGAGGAATAATTCTCCGTCCGCGATGGAACTTCTGGATTGATACTGAAACTGACTGGAAAAAATTCTGCCCATCGAATTACACGATATGTAGAAAAGTGTTGATCACTTGTTTAATAGTATTAGGAGAAATTTATTTACTTGGATTGGTGTTTGACGGGTTCGTTACTAGACGTCATGGTGGACGCTACAATTTCGAAGTAAGCATACTTTATTTTACAAAAACAGAATTTGTTCTGTAGTATTCATCTATATTTTATACTGTTGATTACCAGTGTTTTATGTCTGTTTAAGATTTTAATTAAGAAGGTGAAAATCTCCTAATGTACAGAATGATGGTAACCCAGAGTGGTCTGTGACGAACGTTCTAGGAACAATATGGTAGTAACGAATGTGTTGAACCCTGTAAACAGCTTCGTCACATTTAGAAAAGTAAGAGGTTCAATAGACCCTAAGATGTATTCGCAACGTAAACAATAATTGAAAGTAATACATCCAATTGCATACTATTTTACGAAAGCAACGAAACTTTGACACCCGTTCAATATCATCCAAGAACAGAGGCGAGTAGAGTGGTTGAGCATAAGAAGTCTTTCACTTTCCATTGGTTGCGGTTTCCCAGAGAAAGAAAAAGGGTGGAAAGACTAACGGGGTGAGAGGGGCCCGGAAAAAAAAGAGAAGCTAGAAAGGGTCCTCGGGATTAACCGAAATGAAAATGCAGAACCTAACGGCGCTCGCGCCGATGTTCCAGGGGGCAAAATCGATAATGCAAGTTCGGCGCATCCCTAATCCTCTTCAGCAATTTTTTAACCCCATCTGTCGCGTTCTGCCGTGCGCGCATCCGATCCCATAGGCGCGTCGTAACAGAACCGACCTATGCGATTCGACCTACTTCCGCGGGCCCCGGAAGGATCGAAAGGGGAGAGAGAGAGAGAGGCGACGCAAACACAAAAAAAAGAACGCAGGGAAACAGAGAGACGAAAGAATCGTTCGACGGGGTAAGCGTTCCTGTTCCTCCTTTCGGGCTACCTGGATATCGCGGCCTCGCCAAACTCCCCTCTCCAGGATAATCCATTAACATAATTTTACATGGAGAAAGCTTTGCAACGGCGGTCCGCTCCAGGAGAGGGGGGAGAAACATTATATCGACGGATATGCCAGATGCAAAAGAGAAGGAGAGAGTAAAATAATAGGAGAGCCCAGGTATATGGGACCCACGACACAGCCAGAAGGGGTTAATTCAAATATTTAAAATTTTCTCCTGTGCTCGATTTCTCGCGTAACGACAACCCACCCCGTACCTAACCCCCCGTTTCTTTTTTTTGTCTCCCCGTCTATCCTTCTCGCGCAGACTTCTTTTCCTGTCTCTCGCGCGTTATATACCTGGGAACTGGTAACTTTAGCCTTCCGGATGAAATAGTCGTATAACCTAGCGGACCCCGGGTGTACACGCCTGTGACGACGACGGTGTCCGCCGTGCGCTCCACTCGACGATCCTCAAAGGGTTCCATTATCGTTACGGAACGAGCCCGAACCACTCGTTGCCTCGCGGAGCCTTGGCTAACGAGGGTGCTGACAGCGAGTTCTGCGCTTTGCGCCCTGTGATTCCGCAGTGTACACACCCCCACGGTTCTCCAACCGTCCCTCGGCCTCCGTAGACCTATACGGTGTGAGTAGACGCGAGGGAAAGTCTCTCGGCCGGCGAAACTTTCGCTTTGAGGCGACAATAAAGACTGCGTCCGGTTACGGAGAACGGGGTACCTTGCGTGATTCGATTCGAATCTTGGTGGATTTAATTTGAACATCTTGGAGAAACAGGGACGTCGAGTCGGATGTGAATTTGGAATTGGGATGGATTGGGAATTTTGCTTTGAAAAAGTACCTCCGTATCTGGAACGGATTATACGTTTTTCACACTCGAACCGTTGATGTATCAGATACGGACCTGTGTGACGGGTCGCGTCTGCCGTTCTTACATTTGTATGAACAGCGATATCGTAATAGGAAATGTTTGAATCGGTTGAATGATGAGATCCTCCGAATATCTTTTTCAATTGTGAAAACGTAAAAAATATTTTATATGTAACTTGAATGGTATTAAGTGGTCAGTATCCTGCAGGCGTTGTTTCTTTTCAAATGTTGTTTTTTTTTTTTGCAAGTTTTCAAGGTCATCGATGTTTTTTTTAAACAACTTCATACTTTTTCCTATTGCATCGTGTAGTTTATAATTAAAAAAGATAATCGGTGGGTTACACTTAGACACCCTGTGTACACAATAATAGATGGAAAACCACGTTTTGTTTAAAATACAATAATATAAAATAATGGCTTCACTTCTAAGGTAAGCTGTTTGCCTCGAGTCGCACACTGCAGCTTTCCTTCCACAGTCTCGCTCGTCGAGAGATTAAGAACATTTAAAGGGTGAGAGAAAAAACAGAAAATGTCACAAAAGAATTGTATCGAGAAAATCATTTTTTAATACTGTAGTCGACCACTGTTTTCAACCCTTAAATCTTTATACGGACATTTCTACTTTGTAACCCCTTGTGATTTTTGAGACTGTCACCTCATACGCTATACCTAAGTACTGTCACTTTTTTAAGTTAGGTTCCACGTGACTGCAGACCGTATTAGTGACATTAATAGCGCAAGACTTTGTTTTCGTAAGCAATTACTGACAACACAGTAATTAAAAAATTATTGTAACACTTGTACCAATCAATGTCACCCAAACATTAAACTAAGAAACTTAACGAATCGTTCTATGATCTTTATATTATCTAAAACATTACATTTTATTATATTACTAGCTCAAATATTACAATCATAGTCTTTTCTTTAGTGCCTCATTTTCCCTTTCGCTAGTAAAGAAGTCCTCGATTTTATTCTTCCAATTAACTAAAAATTTTGGATCATTTTACAAAAATTAATGAAAAAGGAAATTAAGTGCTGCTTTTCTATCGTATGAATAACAGTTTTAATTGCGCGCAGAATTTTCTTTATGTCTAACTTTCCAACGTTTATCTGTTATTTTAAGTAAAACAATCTAGAATGACAATAATTGGGTAGGTGACAATAAATGAGTTTTTTTACCCTATCAACTCTTACAATTTCCCGAGAAAAGAATCGTTGATTCTCGGGTAATTAGAGAAATTCGTATCGATGTTTGCCCATTAAGGGCCCGACGCGCGCTAATTTCACAAGGAAACTTCTCCCCGGTTGGCGCGGGCGGCGTGCGTCCGTTAAGCGGATTATTCCTTCTGCGCGGAGTGACAGGACGAGGAGACCAACGAAACAAGGACTTAGAATGCCGCTCCGAAGGACCCTGGCCTCTCTCTCTCGTCCTGAGCCTTGATTTACGAGAATCGTGACGGGCCATTTGTCGAGGGCCGACCCCTCGGACAGCGTCGTGGAACGTTCGCCTTATCAGCATCGCGGCAGCGGCCATTTTCAAAACCGCGTCCTTTTCCCTGGCGTGCTCGCATCATCCTGAACGTAATACGAAAAGGATATCGGGGGTGTACGAGACAGGGAAAAGGAGATCGGATGGAAAGGAAAGAAAAAAAATGGTCGTTTACTTGGCAGTTTAATTCTCAACTTTTTTCACTCGCAGAAAACCCTCCACCCCCTCGCCCGCCCCTTCGTCCCAGCGACGAACGTTCTCCCATTCAATTTCTGAATTGCCGTCATCGTGGAACGCTCTATCGAGCGTCCGTGAAATTACCCAAATCTCCGTGTCGCTCTAATATTTTCGCGGCAATAAAAGTCTGTTTCGACGAGCGCGCTACCGTGAAAGGGGGGGCTGGGGGGTACTGAATTCCCGCGTGCCTCCGCGTAATTATCGCGACTTTTCTTCGCCACTCGACGACGTTTTCAGGCGGACAAGAGTGACGTTTTGCGCGCAACGTACATATATACGTCGTACACACGCAAAACATACACACAGTCGCAGTGAAAAATTCCGAAAACCTCCTTTGACGGGGTGCCCACTCGAGGATTTTTCGCCGAGCCTGGAGATCGGGGGCTAAAGCGACCCGTCGAAGGGACCCGCCAGTCAAAGATCAACCCGTGAGAGGACGGCTCCTCCCTCCTCTTCTAGACAGATGAATTCGACATCGAAAATTAAGCCAACCAAAGTCTCCGGCGTGCAACGGAACCGATGCGCGGAGGGGGTTGGAGAAAAAAGAAAAAGAAGATCGTGGAGGTAAAGAAGAGAAAAACGAAGAGGACAGAGGAAGAGACACGGATGTCGAGGGGGGGTTGGGATGGGGGTGGTTGGGATCGATATCAGCACGAGGCGAGGCTACATTTTTCAGAACATTGGGTATATACCTCCGCGGTAAGCCGGTCGTATGTATTCTTATGGACCACCCTGTTTATGGCGCGCAATTTATTTCGAAATCGAAGGTAATGGCCCTCCCGGTTTACGCCCGGTATTCTGGCCAAACCCTTCGGCCCTATCGCCACCCCCCAATCCCTCCCCCGATTACGTTCGGCCGTCCCGGTCGAGCGACGGAGAGGGCACATTAAAATTTCAAACAAATACAAAAATGGCTGGAATCAACCGGAATATGTATTGCCCTATTTCCTGTGGCAACAAAAGGGACAGGATGTATCTACGCTGGATAGAACCACGAGACGCACAAAAGCAAGAATCACGCTCGCGTATTTCGTGTTCCACGGACATCTGGTTCAGCGTACGTAAAAATTATTCATTGTTCTCGGAGAATATTTTTTCCGGAGGTATATTATCATTTTTTTTTTTTCGTTCCTCCGTTTCTTCTATCTTCCCTTTTTTGTTATTTTTTGTATATTACGATTCCGTCTGTCGACGGCCCGTTGGCGACCCAGAAACGTAGAGGGGAGCAGTGTCGATATCCGCCGCTGACGACGATCGAAGTTTTCGCGATTTTCTGCTAAAATACCGCCATTGTTCCCGCCATTGCTCACGGACAGCGAGAGGCCGTTCGACGGGATAGAGAATCGACAAAACTTTCACCGGCCACGGGGACGCGATATCATACAGGGCACGGATTTCCCGCGGCTTTGCGGGGACTTCGGGAAATATATCCTGTACGTTCGGAAATTTTCGTGGTGAACCAAGGATCCTAGGAGGGGCGGGGGCAGACGATCGCAGCCTTCGAATTTTCGTTCGCGTGACCATAGACCCCAATCGCTTATTTTCTGGATAGTAAAACGCACGTAGAACGCGGTCGTTCTGTGTGTGATTCATAATGTCTGAACACCCTGGAATATGGATTCCGACGATATTAAATTCCCTCGTCGCGGGTATTTCGCGCACGATCGATTACCGTGCCGCGATTACCTCGTGAAGTCGCGTGTTCGAGGACGCCGTACGGAGTACACTTTATTGTGCGAAAATTGAAGAAAAGGGTCATTGTTAGGGCAAAATATGGAAACGAGCACGAGGAAGAATAGGGTTGTGAATAAATTGCATTATCCGGGTATGTCTCTGCAATGGTTAATATCCGGATTCAATAATGTTTGAACATCAGGGAATATAGATTCTGCTGATAATAAATTCGATAATGTAGAAATTAATAGTATGATGTTTTGGATTCTTCGGAGGAATTCTACTAGCCTTCTGCTTCTTCGGACACAGTTTTTATGTATACACTGTGTGGCATAACTATAAAACCACCCTGAAATTTTCAATCCTTTTATATTGCGGTTAAAATAAAAACGAACAACTTTTTTCTAGGGAATGTAATCTATCCTTTTCTTGAGGAACGTTATTTCTCAACATGATTTTAGACATGGCATACTTTGAGAACAAGACAAGAATTCAAAGTTACTTGGTGGTTTTATAGTTATACCACGCAGTGTATACACAAATTAGAGTTTCCTGGAGATCCTGTAAAGGAGTTATTCGCAGCCCAAAGTAACTAACTTCAATGTTTGAATTTCTTCAAATTTTAGTGTCTTCATTACTGCATAACTCTTTTACGACGCTAATCACTTTGACGAATGATCAGCAGAATTATGATCGATATTTCCTCGACAAACAGTCGGTCACATATTTTTATTGCTCACGGTGTTCACTTAAATCGACTAGTATAGATCTAGTGTAATTTCTTTCGCATCTCGCAAGGATCATTTAATTTCCCTTACGATTAAAAACGCGTCTTCTTTCCACGTCGGTTCAGGATGAGATATCATCTCGCAGGCACGATCGAGCCGCGAGAAAATCGTCAGTGGGTCGGAGCGCACCCTTCTCTCGTCGTTTCTCAGATGGATCATTTTTTGATCGTGCACCGATGACTCGGCAGTCCCTTTCTCTCCCGTTCCTCCTCCAGAAAACGCCTGGCCGCGTTATCTCGGGGAGGCGAGAGAGGATGGGCGAAAGGGAATGGACGAGGGGCTTCCTCGAGCCGCGTGATCCAAGGGATTTAAGGGACGAACGGCGAATTCAGCCTCTTCCACGATGTTGGCCGCCCCCCTCGGATGACGGCGGGGGATGCCTCCAGTCAATTTTTATCATATATCTGAGAGTTTCGTCGGATTGGCTTCTGCCTGACCTATGCCCAATGGGCCGCGCGAATTCTCGCGCTATCGCGCATGGCTATCGTCTCCGTACCGAATCTTCCTTGAATCCTGGATTTTTCCGTCGAAAAACCTTCCTCGTCGCAACCGTTCCTTCGAAGCTTCCAGCAACGTACGAAATTGTCGAGCATTCCCCCCCATAAGGAATATTCGGAAAAGATGATATAAATATACTGGACACGATTTTAATCGAATCTGAGATATAGCGCTTGCAGAACTTAATGATAGAGATCTTGAGAAAGATTATAAAACTATGACGAAGTGAATACAATTTTTTGCTTTAAAGTCCCAAATTTAGAATATTCAAGAGTTATTTTAGGTATTATTTTAGTACTCGAACTACTAAAGCAGTCAAAATGACTGGATGGTATAGCTATTCTTATAACGATGATTAAAATGTTATAATAACGCATTTTCTCAGACAGTTTAAAACTGTTATTGTAATATGCAAGTGGAGAAATGACTTTATTTATAAAATTGTATATTTTCAAAAGTTTGTCATGTCTGTATGATGTACGTTTATCATCGGTAGTTCTAGTGTTAATATCGTTTGTCTTTCTATGATAGGCATTAGATGTACCACTAAGTAATCGACTATATTTTGTCAAATACAGTACTTATTGTCGAGGAAATCAGAAACCTAGGCTGTTTCAGTGATACTTCTCGTCATTCTGTAATTTTCGTCGTCATTTTGAAAGAAGATAAATGTAGTAAAATTATTTTAAATTTAAACTGTGCTACCAGTTTCCTAAACAGTAGATTACTTAGTGGAAGATCTAATATATTCGTCAAAATAAAAGCAGACGTATAAACAACATTCCTTCACACTAGTGCTCCAATGTGTTGGACACTATATTTATCGGAATCTGCAGAATTAATAAATTTAAAATATCATACGTACAACTAACGAGGATCGAGTGATAAGTGGTGATAAATATGAAAAGAAAATAAGAGCTGTGAACTGAATATTAATAAAACTTCATCCAAATCTGCTATACATTTTTTAGTATATATGCTTAACTTTGGAACACCAGAGCGTTCGTTTTATTTCCTTTAGTGCCTCCGAATAAAAAACGATACCGAACTCGTACCGCGATATTTAATTTTTTCGCACACTGTACGATCGCTGGACGCATCCGTAAAAGCATTGGAAAGCGATGAACATCAGTTATTTCTGAATTTTTAACCGGGGATGCATCGAGTAGAGTTACCGTATGCCCAATGGACGAATAGGAGCACGAGGCTGGCATATGCATCCAGGAAACATCGGGGTCGGTGGAAGGAGGAGGGAGGGATGAGCCGTTTGGCGTTTTACCTGGTTGTACACGCGTGGCCTATCAACGTTCCGACCACGGCGGAATCTTACCCCTTTTCCACTGCCGGAAAAGGGGTGCCAGTTTTGGGCCAGACTTCGCACGCAGCGCATCAGGTAAGAGCCCTTTGTGTAATCTGATTTTCGTTGCCCTCCCGCCACTTCAAACGGGATCGATACAGTTTCGGGAGCACTTTCGATCGTTAACCTATTTTGTACACTTACGGGACCGTAATTCGTCTCTTTTCACCGATACGGGTTACGATACACCTTGGATGTTGTCGAAAGGATACATTATTCGGCGCGATGTTCTACGTGGTTGCTTCGTGTGCTCGTTCTGACTTCCTTCGTGTTGGTTTTCAATTAGATTTGTCGTGACTGAATTTTTCGTTAGTTAAATGATTAAAAACAGACTGCAGGATTTACATTGTAATATAGAAGGTGGTCCACTTAAGACTGAATACTTAAATATCTTTATTTTTAATGATATGAGAAATTTTTCGAACGATTGAATGTTTCGAAACATTTGAATGGTGTCAGAAGGGGAGTGTATTTAGGTGTTCCGTCTTAGTTGGAACACCCTGTATAGTAAGGAACTTCGATCAGATTCAATAAACTTTCTTAATTCGGAATCCAACAAAATTGTTAAGAGCTGAAGAAAATTTCTGTGTGTAGCCCAGCGTTTATGAATTAAAAAATTGCATTTGGAATATGGATACGCGGTCTAGCTATCTTTAGTGTCATTTCTGAAGTCATTTAAATCCTTCTGTACCGTTCAATAAATTGTTGTACTTCTGTTTCTTAAATTAAAGTCTCAGTTTGTGTGAAATCGACCCGAACACTGCAAGAAGGTTACACGAATACAGAAATGTTTATAAAAGACAGTATTACGTAAATTATCCCACGCAATCACTAATTTCCTTTTACTACAAAGAAAATCGTGTTTCGACTTCTGCAGTGATAATAAACTTATAACTAGACTGCGGATGTTTATCCAAAATCACAATTTAGAAGGTTGTTCATAAAGACAAAAACAATAATAGGAATTTCTTTCTTCCTTTAAGTATCTTATTGGGCTGAAAGAAAAACAGAAAACTCGTTGCATTTACTAAAAACTTTGTCCTTCATTGTATTTCACAGGAACCTATAGCCTATAAATGCATAAAATCCGCAGTCTACTTATAACATTTAACAGAGAATCAACTGCAAATCTGGTTCTAAAGTCCCTATAAATATGCACCAGTTCTGCCAATTTCGAGCGCACCGAAGAAATCAAAGAAGCTGGAAGAATAGTTAAAAGAGGGGTTCGGATCCCTTCGTGGAACGCAACAAACGAGACGGTCCACGATACGAATAATAAGGCGAAAGTCGTGTCTCGAGGCTCCTCGAATTTTCCACGTTACGGCTACGTGTGGCTTATCCTCGTCTTTCCCGATGCCCCGAACTTCCGAGATATTTGAGAGAGTGGTCTCGTCGAAGAGAGAGAGAGAGGGAACAGGGAGGAAGGAAGTGGAAGGGCGCTTCGGATGGTTTCCGAACAACCGAAGTCTGCGGAATAGTATCGATCTGGCTTGATATATTAGAACCAAGGTCCACCCTGCCGCCACAGCCCTGACGGGATCTCGAAATATGTTTTTTATGCGCGCCCTCCTGCGGCGGATGTAGCCGCCCCGAGAACGAAACGCCACCCCCGAAGTCACGACGCCTTTTTTTTCTCTTTCTCCTTTCGAGATGACTCGAGTCGAACATTTATACGCGTCACCATATTGTCCTCGATTCTCCGTCTAAGGGCATCAACCTTCTTGGATTGTCCTCATGAGACATTAAATCGTTCCTCTTTGGACGGTCTCTGTTGTTTCAATCTTCCGATTACGGTTTCTATATTGATGAAGAAGTTGCGATATTTAATTCAGGAGCTAGCGAAACGTAGTTGCGTTCTTCGTTTTCCGTATCTCGATCGGATAAGAAGTCGAAGAATTGAAGTTACTCTGGTTAATTCAAACTGTACAAGAATTGGGAACACGAATGGGCATATTAAAAAGGATTAAGAGGATCGTCTAACCTTTCATTATTGAACAGTGAAGCTTTTCTTGTCTTTTGAAATTCAACGTCGTTACATTTTCAATGTATATATCCTCGTTTTAATAGCATCCTTTTGAAGCATTTGTTTCAGTCCTCGCGATTATACGAAAGTAGACACGGTTTGAACGTCACTCGAAGTCCAAGCGTTTCGCGAGGTACTCCTTTAAAGAAGCGAACACGGGAAATAGGCAGCAATAAATGGTACCGTAGGGTCGATAACAGCCGTGCCTCGAACCGGCAAAGAGCGCAGCTTCGTCTCTGAGGAAGCTAGCACTGGGGTCCGATTGGTATATAACGTCCTAATTTTCCAAGCGGATGAAAACATATGAAAATCTGCGAGGCAAACGAGTAGACGTTAGGGGGCGCCAAGTCAGAGCCAATAAAAGTCTCTTCGTCCTCCCCTTGGCTACGTCGTCTCCACCAGCTGAGTCCTCCTCCCTTTTGCTTTCTCGTCTCGCTCGCCTCTTTTGTCCGTTCCACGGGAACGCAAAGTCCGCGGATATACGTTCGTATCCCCGTATCTTTCGCGAACGGTGGAGCAGAAGAGGAACGAGGGGGAAAAAAGAACGACAAGAAGGTAGGGGGCGAGGAAAGTTGGCAGAAGTGGCCAGGCAAGCGCGCGGATTCAGGAAGTTCTCGATCTCGAACGATCTTCGCGGACGAAGTCGAATTGGCCGACCGAAAGAAACGAGATAACGCCGGGATCGTTTGCATTTCAATTGGCGGACAGTTGCCCTCCCGAAGAGACGTTAATCGGTTACAAGAACCCCCCCGGGAAAATAATGAAATTATCGTAAATCAATATGCACCACCGAGTATCCACTTTGCCCGGTCCGCGCCGCGGCACTGGCTATAAGCGGTACAGTTGCTCGCAAGACTTCCTCCTCGGATGAATCCTAACCGCGAAAATTGCTGGCGAAAAGATTGGGGCACGTTCTTCTCACTTTATCGAAGCGGATCGAACACCTTGATTATGAGTGAAATCGAAATCTTTTTTTTTTTTAATTTTTTCGTTTATTTGCAATCTGTTATGGAAATAACTATAATCGAATGTCATTACATAGGTGAACAATCGTGCGTATTAGTAGATAATGTGCCCATTGGTACATATCTTCTGTGGTCTTTTTATGCAATTGTTATATTGGAAGAAGTTGAAGGTTAAAATCCTAAATCGAAATTTATCTATTGCAAATGAAGATGAGTGCAGAGATGGGCAAATTCGTTATCTTAATAAAAAATTTCGAATAAGGAATAAAAGATGAAAAAGTACATTTCAATTTTTACAATAACATAATACTTCAAAGATAGGGTGACGATCTCAGATACTCCTGCTTTTCACGAATAAAATTGTGCCCAACTCTGGATGAGTGTAGCTATGAATTCTTGTTAGGTCGATTTTTTGCTGGATCAATTGCAGTAAATTAGAACTTCTCCATAAGTAAGATACATTCGATGGTTTAAGTTCAGAAAGAATGTTTAAATCATTTCATATACGGAGAATATGGTCATGTAAAGTTTCGTAGTTTTCTTCGAAAGATTTGAACGTAATCAACCTTAAAATGACAGTAGATTAATATTGTAAACAATTAATAGATATGGCAGGATATGTAATTCTTATATATTTCTGTGTATCTGTTACTAGAGTGCGAATCTTTATGTAAATTCAGATTTTTATAGATCACTTTACTGAACTGAAATTATATCAGATATTTGTTTTGTTTAAGAAAGGACTTTTGGGGTCCAAGGTAAAGTAAACTTCATATTAATCTTAACGAAATGTTTCACTGTGTATTGTGCGTTTCGCGGACTAAAATTTACGACCAACGCTTAAAATCGGCAGTGTAATTATAGTGACACTACTATTTATCATAAATTTTTCCTAATTTTAGTACGAGAAATTAGATTATCCGCATAATCAAGACAAAAAAAATGAATTTACATAAAGATCGCTTTAAATTAAAATATGTACATAAAGAATTATTTCTGAATGTTCAAAAAAGCATATCTTCCCAGCCTCACAAACATCCCTAATAATCAATAATAAATACAATTCTAACATATCTCAGAATACACCGCAAGCAAGCATTATTCCCGAAACCAGATTCCGTTAAATAAATCCGAATCTGCTTTCAATTCCCTCCCAGTTCACATCTACATACAATTCCGAGAACAACAATAACTCAACAATTTTTATCACCCATTCCCGGGGTTTTGAAGCGAACGTCTCGATATCGGAAGCACGCTCGTCGCGAAAATATTGAATATGTAGCGGAGAGGAGGGACAACGACCTGCACCCATGTAAGAAAACACGTAAAATGACCCCATATATATTGTTCGGAGGCTGTTGCCTGGCCCCTTGGACAAACAGAAATATATGTCGGGGAAAGATGTCTTTCCACCCCTGTCGGGACTCGAGGCGTTCCTTTTTTAAACGACGAAACAGTTGCGGCCACGAATCGATGGTAACTACGCCGACCGGACCCTGGTACAGTCCCTCGAAAATGTACTGTCGACCTCGACCTTCGACCCAGGATGACAGAGCGACCCGTTTTACCATGGTCGAACCAGCAGACGATCGAGCTTGGACGAATCCTCTCTAATCCGTCTATTGTTTCCTTGTTCGTGGAAAAGTGAAGGAAACCTCCACCGTGAGGAAACAATCGCGAGACAGTGTCGACGTCGAGACGATTTTCTCCGTCGTGTGTACCGGCGTTAGGATGCGCGGGGTGCTCCAGTCTTTTGCATACATTTTGAAACGTGGAGCCACCACCGCACCGAATATGCTGGCCGGGCATGAAAAAAAGAGGACACCACCGAGGAAAACAAAAATCCTCGTGCATCTCTCTCTTACTCTATACCGTACTGGGGGTGAAACGAGATGTAGGGTTGGAACGGAAATGCGGATACAGGGTGGGGGGGGGGATGAAAACGAACGGGTAAACTAGAACCACGAAAAATCACAGGGACTGTCGCATATTTCCAAACGCACGGATACGGTCCATTAAAGCTCCTTCTATGGTTTGCGCCCTATTGTTTCCGATTAGAACGATAGTGTATAGAAACTGCCCCCGTTTAGACGTGCGCTCTGTTTTGGAATTTGGGACGTATGTGCGGGCTGATGAAAATGTGAACCTTTGGCGAATACTTTAATATGCGATGGTTCGTATAGTGAAATGTGTACAGTGAAAGGAGAAGAATATTAAATGCACTGGCATGACTATGAAACCACTGTAAAATTTGCAATTCTTATGTATTGTGGCTAAAATAAAAACGAACAAGTGTGGTGTGTCTGAAATCGTGTTGAGAAATAATATTTCTTCAGAAAAGGATAGATTATATTCCCTAGAAAAAGATGATTCGTTTTTATTTTAATCACGATTCATACGGATTGAAAATTTTAGGGTGGTTTTAGAATTATGCCACGCAGTGTAGTTGCATCGTAAGTTACAGGTTTGTATAAACTTTCGAGACAACTTTCTTTACCTTGAAATATCAAATCAAGAGCAGTCGATTAAAATTAAGACAATTGTATATTTCGAAGTTCCCACTTAAAACTGTCGTCATTCTGTATATATTTAAACAGGTATACGTTTTAAAAACTTACATTTTGGAAATATTGTTGAGAACTAGGAATAAATTAGGCGATCGTATGATCCAGACAAACATCGTTCGACCTCTGATCACTACTCGAAAGATTGATTTCCCGTAGTTTCGACGCGAAACAAGCGACGAAAAAATCGTCAGGAATACGCGGCGAGGGTTCCGCAAGGCGAACTGAGCGCGGAGGGTTATTCCGTCGCTATCGGAAAAATGTTATTTACGCAGGGCAGGAGCGAGCTACAGAGACTCTGTCCTTATTTACATGTGGTAAGTCTCCTACGGGACCAAATCCCGGACCGCGCTTGGAACCCTGATAATTCTTCCTTTGATCCCAGTCCCGTGGGCTCGAGCCCCGGCCCAGTCAGTCCTGTCTGCGCCATGGAACGAGTAAAGACCCACCGAAGGAGGATGAAAAAAACGAAAATAATCGGAGGAAATACCTGTCACACGGAGAAGATTGCGGAGCGTCTCGATGATGCTGATTTCTGGACACGTTGAACGTATTGCAACGAAACACTGTCCACAGTGGTCAAGATTTGAAACTTTCCCTATTTATCCAGGAAGCGAACTAATAACTTTTCTCTCCCTTAAGGTAAAGCCTCGTGTCTACAGAAGAATAATTTTGATGCCTATGCTCGTTGGATTCTGATAAGTTTTAATGAAAATCGAAAGAACCATCAATTGAAATATTATCATTTTCACAACCACTAGTACTTTCGTACTAGACCTAGCACTTATTTTTAAATATTTACTTTCTTCCTTTCGTATAATATTAATAACAATAATATGAGAGTTAGACATATGAGTTTAATATTTTCCTCTTATCCCCCCCACCATATGTCATATTCAGTGAAACAAGCATGATTTCTCTCTTTTTCCTCCTCCTCTCACTGTTCGCTAACCTCCTCCTCACTGATCCCATACTTACGGAATCCAACTGACATTAGCCTATGAAAATACGATATATTCTTCACTGTTCAGACACTTCTCACGCATTATAGGATCATTACAAGGATGTAAACAAGTAGAGGAATTAAATATTTTAATATGAGTGACCACCTTTTAGTGACGCTCATCATAATTTGGACCCCATTATGGTAAAAAATGTTGCTTTACGTGTAAAAATTCAGCACACAAAAATGAATTTCTTAAGATATTTAAACGGTCAGATGTTTGAACAATAAGGTAGTAATATCGTAAATTTTACAGAGTAAACCGCAGGCAAATAACACTTTTTTTCAGATCTAGTTCCTTTCTCCTGCATAAGCTGTTCCGAAATATTTTTGCTGAGTGGTTACACCGAATATTACTTCCAGGTTAGCAACGACCACATAACCTGCGTTCAACCTGACAAATAACCGTGATAATCAAGAACCGAAGATTTGCTCATTAGTTCCAGCATCGTGCGCATCGAATCTGTATTTCCATACGAGAATATAAATTTCGAATTTTTCCGCACCTTAGGAAATAACACGAGCGGAAAACAGGGGCGGGAGGGGGGGGAGGTGGCGTGTTTCCAAAACGCCCCAGCGTATCTGTGCGGCGGGTGCGCGAGGAATTTCCAATACGCCGATAAACAGCCGTTCGACCGGAAGTTCAAAGAGGAAGACACGGGCCCACCGTGGTAACCGCGCGGTCGGAAATCGATCCAAATTAACTCGCGACGTCATTTCCAGCGTGAAACGCCCGGCTCCGAAATTTCCGCGCCGCTGTTCCAAACCACCCCCTGCTGTCGTCATCCCCTTCTCTTCGTCTACCCCTCCGCCCCTCCGTGAACAGGGGGGCAGGCACTCGTCTTCCAGGTTCGCTTGCTTTAAGGTGTCTTTAAGTCAGCGGGCTTGATCTGAATTTTGGCAGAGTTTCAAGTCCCATTTGCTTTAGTAACGGCGGAACCTAACGAAAAGGAGAGACGCCCGATATCATCTTGAGCAAACTAGCGGTGAGGATCGAGATGTGTATGTGTGCGCGCCACTGGACGGATATAGGGTGTCCTACTATTATCCTGATAACATTCGTAAACACACCGGCGTACGGTCGCAGGCGGGCCACCTTGCGACACCAACGGTTTTCCATCTTTCGGGTGTCTAGCGGGTGACGCGGCAGGAAATGTACGAAACATTTCTGTGACAGGGATATCGAGTTTCTGGGACGTTTTCAGGAGGATATCATCCGCGACGTGACCGAATGGAAATGGTCTTTTCAATATTTCGCAGGAGAAAAAATAGTTTAAACCAATCCGAATGATCCCTAAGATAATTGAAGGTATTTAAGAATTCTATGTAATGTAGAACGATAAAACTACTCAGAGCCTCTCTAACCAACCCTACTGTCGAAGGAACGTTAAAAGCGGATGGTAACTACAGGAACGTTTCCCTAAAATCAATTACACAACGCCACGCTGACTGCCGACCTGCCTCGCCGGTTAGAGTTATTCCAGGTACGGGTGGTGAGGGGGTCGGCTCGGTTGAATAATCAGGACAGAATTGAACGCTGTAAATTCGTTGTAATCCCTCATCAGAAATTCCTTTGCCAGATGAGACACCGACGGTCGAATTCCGCCACCGTGGAAGAGATATCTCGACGGAATCCCGCCCGATATCGAACGTGCCACCCGGTACGTAATCTCTCCTCTCCGGTTAGTTAGCGGGTCTCGAGGATTCGGGCCGTGAGTATCCTTGCCGGATAGAGTATCCCTCGGGAGGTTTTCGTCCAATCGGCTGGCTGGTCAGCCGGTCGACGTGGTGGGGGCCGGTGGACGACCATTGGTCAGTCGAGGGGCGGCTTGGTATTGAGCGACTCGCTCCGAAGGGGGATGAAAAAACCGCCCCGAACTGACCTCAAACGTCCTACCCTCGTCTCGTCTGGAAACCCTGCCTAATGTTGCCCCCCTCCGCCTCTAACCCCGACTTCTCCCCCTCCCTATCCCGGTTTTACAGCCACCCCGTTCTCTCCCTTTCGCACCCCTTTGCGCTTCATCGGTTACGTTCGCCTCTTACGCGCCGTTCTCTCGTTATGGTGGACGTTTCTGCATTATATTGCTCTCGTAAATACGATCGAAATAAGAAACTATTTTTTTAAATAAATACTTCGATACCCTTCAACATTGTCCGATTAAAGTCTATATTATTAGACTATGGACGTTAATGGATCGTGATTACGACCGACGCTTTCTAACGGCTCCACCTCGGAAAAAAGAAACCGACGAGCAAGAACCGATACTCGACACGAAAGGCATTAGCCGCCACGACGGCAAAAAGATTGCGCGCGAAATTTCGATGCTCTAGGGGTTCGAGATGCGGAGGAACCGTATAGTAGCCGTTCTCACGTAACCGGAGGAAAAGTTTCGCTTAAACACCGTTGCAACGGGTTCGTTCGCGGTAGGACTTTGTCGAACAACGGGGTAACGAGCCACGTACCGGTGATGGAATTTTTTAAGAGAGTCTGCACACGGAATCCCCCACCCACTCAGCCACCCCCTCGGAAAATACGATGCGGTCTAACTCGAGCTACGAGCCCTAAAGTATATTCAGCCGGTCTCTAAGTCCAAAGGCTATTTGCATAGGCGATATTATATCTTCGCCTGGAAACTCCCTCCTTGCACCCCCTAACCACCCACCGTTTCACCCCATTCCTCTAGCTCGTCCTCTTTCACCTTCTGTCTATACGTCGCTTCTCGACAGGCTCTCTTTCTCTTTCGTCCTAGTCGATCCACCACCTTCTCTCACCTCCCCCCCCCCACGTTCACCCTCTCCTACCACCCCTTGGCAGGACATCTTGGGATCTCTGGAATTGGATTAGTAGTGGTTCACCCGAGTAAGACTTGGACTATACTCAATTTGAACTAAGATCGCGCCGCTCCGGAATGGGCAAATTGCTAAATCAGTTTTACGTGATCACCTATTCAGAAAGTTATTCGCGATCGAACGCGGATATTCCGCCCGTGGAGGATGGACCGGCCACCGACCGGGGATTTAACGAGAAAGGATACGAGAAGTACCCGGGGAGGGATGATGATTTCCACCGATTGATAGGGATTTTCGGGCACTTAGGATCACGAATCCACGCCGATCGTCGTTCTACAGGAATACCAATCTTCGAGCTACATTCTCCCTTGTGGAAATTAACCGTTCTGTAATCGATCGTTTTGGTTTTTTTTTGTTTCCGAGAACGGAGCTCCACTTCTGAAACTGTACTACGTTTCGATGGTGTACGATTTGGATCGAATAAAGAAAAAATACTCGGTTGACTGAATGATTGCAATCATTAGACCGTAGATTTTATGCATTTATAGCCTATCGGGGCTCTGTACAATTCAACGAAAAACAAACTTTTCATTAGTTATAACGAGTTTCCTATTTTATCTTGAATCCCATAGGATACTTAAGACAACAAACGAATTTCTACATTTGTTCTTGTCTATACGAATTACTTTGGAAAATATCATATTGCATAAAAATTAGCAGTCCCGTAATCATACATGTATGTACTTAAAACAGAGAAAATAAAATTATTTTTATGGTATACTCGGCGAATTATTCTTCCAAGTCTAGCTACTAAAAGGAACCTGAGTAAGACGAGTCACCGATCGTCAGGGGGTAAGTCCTCTGTCTTGTCCTCGTGAATTTAACGTTATCCGAAAATCCGCAATACATAGACATACTCTTTTTCTCGCATGGTCGGCATTTCTTTGCTTTGGATTAAACGATCCCTGTTTCTCACGGCCGGCTGAACTCCCCCCGGCTTCGTCTCCTTCTCTTTAAGACGTCTCGGACAAAGATTTTGCAAACATTAGCGATTCGATTAAGCCGCCGTGCCGTCTCGGGTGCTCGCCTTTAAATTCTCGTCGCGCGGAAGTTTCCCCAGTGAAATCGTTACTTAAGTTTCTCGCACTTTCACCGCGGTTCAAAAAAGCTACCGAGCAATGTTCCGCGACTATGTCTGTCTCTCTCTTTCGCGGCAGGAAACACGAACCTTAAAATCGAATTAATCGATCAACTGATCGCGAATGTTTCTCACATTTCTCGCTAATTAGAAACACAAAATAAATTATATCTGAAACTCTCATTTTTTCAACGTTCCCTTATTTCTGTAGGATTAGTTGAAATCAATCTGAGAAAATATTAACACTCAAAAGAGCTTAAAACTTCTAAAATCTGTTAATTTTCGAAATCGTTGATATTAATCTTAATTTTCAACCCTCAATCACCACATTCCACAGTATTTAACCGTAATAACTACAACGTGCACGCATGAAAACGCAACGAATTCCCAATTACATTCACTCAAGGGCAATCAAACGTTGGAAATAAGAAAACAAGGTATAGAGGGGTGAAAGAGGGGTGGATGGGGGAACGAAAAGCGGACATTTTCGTTGAAAAAGCCAGCGTAAAATGGCCGGTCATGGGTCGAGGAAAGCGTAAAGAATTCCAGGGTCCCGGTCTAACGCAGTTAATTTGGCGAATGGGGCTGTCCCTCCACCCCGAACATGGCCACTGCCGTCGCATATACGGGACTCTATTGCACACACAAAACTCGGTTGGTGTGTGTGCACGCACATTGACACACACGGAACGTCCACCCCGGTATACCGGGTGATCCTGGCGGAGTCTAATAAAAAGCATCCCCGTGAGCCATAGGATGGTTGGGTCAGAAGTCCATTCGGAAAATGGAGGGACCCGGTCGTCCAACTAAATCTACCCGATAACGTGCATGTATTGTCCATACGAGGTTCGTCTGGAAAATCGATTGCGCTCGCACGAATGCGAGTTAAGAAACGAAACATGGGTGAAAAAATTATACGAACCTTAATCAATCCGAATGGTTCATGAACGAAACAGAGGAACGAACCAGCGATTTTAAAGAATTTTTTCTTCGAACCACGAATCCGACTAAACCTATCCGGTCTGTTAGCAAGACGTATGGGATACGGCTAGTCCTGGCCAGGGTTCGACTCGACTTCCGACTTTCCCTGCAGAAAACATTGAGTCTGAGGGGTGGCGGCCTCATCCCTACTCGCCGGGATCGCAAAAGACGCTATAAATTCTGGCCATCCTATCCCTCCCAACCCCCGGTGAACCCCCCCTTGTCGACTTCCGCGGATAGTAGCCAAAAGTAAGAAGAGTAGCTATATCGATACTCTCTCCCTTGGAAGTCGCAGTTCCTGGGCTGTACAAAGTGCCGGCGGGACGCTTTCATTTTTGCCGAACGGGCTGCTGGTCTGAGGGTAAACTAGCGTGATTCATGGGATGGAAAACAACTTACGGGGAAAGGTAGACTTGGGATATTAAAATTTGAAGGACCTCTTCCTCGACGCCAGAGTGTTTCGCTTCTGATTGTGAAATTGTTCGTTGACTGTTCTGGCCAGGGTTTTGGACGTTTTGTGTCCGACGAACGATAGCCGAACATTTGGCCTTTCTGGATGAACTTTTATGAATGCGTGATTTATATCAGAGGAACTTTCGTCTGATAGATTTCATAATTAACTGGAGTTTGAGGTACAAAAGATCCTCCAAGTTTGAATCGATAGCGGTAAATATTGCTTTTTTATCATTAACAAGTAGAAGATCCTATTACTGTGTACAATTGTGTATTTTCAATTTTATATACCTTTAAGGTAGAATGTGCTAGGGCATGATCGATAAAGTAGCAGTCAAAATCAAATTAGTACAAGAGTCCCCCGATTTCATATGAGACAAATGAAAGCTAAACACCTGTTCTTTTGGAATGAACTTTTACAGATGCAGAATTTATATCGGAGAAACTTTCGTCTGACAGATTTCATAATTGATTATAATCTGAGTCTCAAAACATCATTCAAGTTTGAATGGGTAGAGGCAAATATTGGTTTTTTACCATTAACAAGCATAAGATTCTATAATTGCTTACACTCATGTATTTTCAATTTTACATATAAAAGAATTGACCTGTTAGGTTCAACATATCGTACTCTTCGCTTCGTAATTTTCATTTAAAACGGAAAATACGTTTTGCATCGATGAAGCATCGTTGGTTATGGCGTTATGATGTTTCGTAAAATGGAAGTAAGGAGGCAGAAATATGTCCGCAAGACGAAAAACCAGGGACAAACCGATTTTGCCGGTTCTTCCGGGCAGGAAATCTGTGTCCGCCACGGACCGTCTACCAATTGAATCTCACAGGGAATTTAACACCCCTCTCGCGAACGGAAAAATGCCGAAATTTCCAATTTTATCGAATCTCCGGTCGTCTGTCCCTTAAACAAATATTATCACGGCCGTTGACTGATCGATGGGAAATTGGAATGATTACGAGCTCGAGCCTACCATAATGTTGCAACGGGATTCACTGCGGAATTCTTTCCAAGAGGACCGATCGATTCCATTCGAACAATTACGCAACCTATTTCGCCGAAGTTAATTCATGCACAGAACGGTTTACATAACACTGTCAACTTTTAAGCTATTGAATAACATCGCCCCGTTAACGAGAGAAAATTACGTCATTGTCTCGTAACGGATTGTGGCGATGCAAGGAGTTGAAAATTTTACTCGGTTCGCCTACCCCAACATTAAGGACATCCGATACCTTTAAGAATAGAATGTGCTAGAATATGATAGATAAATTAGCAGTTAAAATCAAATTAAGAGAAAAACCTCAGATTTCACATCAGATTATAACGAAAAACACGACTTCATTCTTTGAATGTACTAACATAAATATGAATTGTATTATTATTATTATTGGGTCGATGCATAAGTAATGGTAACTCTCAAAATGACATTTCTGTATTACTGTCACCAAAATTTTCCGAAGACAGATCATATTGTTTCAGTGATACGTTATATATTATATTATGGAAAATACGTATGTAATTGCTTCAAGAAATTATTTTCACATATAAAAATTTTCATTATTCATGCATCAACCCAATATAATGTACAATAATCGATCATTCTGCTCCAAAAATTCTCCAATAAAATTCAACGGTCACTGATGTAATTTCATTAAATTAAATACCAAACCATAAACTAATGAGTTCCATAAGAATATTTCTACTAATAACCTCAACGATCCATCGTAGCAACGGTCATCATAAGTAAAATCTTCAGCAGACGAGCGCCATTAAGATCAATCCCAAGACACCACTTCGTCGCAGCCTATCATCAAGCTTCTAGTCTCGGTGCGTGGAGAGGAAAATTCGAGGAAACGAACGGTAAGAAGAACGAAGAAGAAGATCCATCGGGCATCTGTGTGCGAACGACCTTATCGGAAAGACATAAACGCCTGAAATCCCACTCGTAAATTAGGATCGACAGAACGCTGGACTCTTCTCTGTTCTTCTTCCTCTCTCTCTCATCTCCCGTTCATCTAATATTTTTACCGTCTCGGCATATTTCCCAACGAGCGTGAAAATAGGTACACCGTGCGACGACTTGTTTCCCTCGGTTTCGCAAGCCTTCCGAAATCAGATACACCGTATTGTTTCGAGAAGGGGGAGGAAACGCGTCGGGACTGTCGCGGAAGATAAGGATTTTACGATCGCCGCGACCGGAGAAAAATGAGCACGTTCAACGATTAACCTGGAAAATTTATTCGCACTTTTTACAAGCCACGGGAGCACGGCGACGATTACGTATTTGCGGTTTACGGTGTTGAAAAGTGGACGCCGAGGGGTGGATGACGATCGTATCGCGGCGACGAGAATTTCTTGATTCACGATCCATCGCAGCCTCTCGGGCTGTCGAGAATTATTACGTAAAAGAATGTACTAAAACACGGGAATAATTTTATGAATATTACACGACCACTCGGTATTACGTGGAATATTTCTATGGTTGCCAGGGAAAACGCCACATATCATATATTTTCATTTTCGAAATATTGTCGTTTGTTTGTACGTTGTTGGACACGTATTGTCGTTAGTTTTGCATACCAATTCTCCTTTTAACAATGTTTCCTTGTCTTCTTGCTACGATATAAATGTATATTTCCTTCACTTTGCATAATATTCTTCTGTGCATTGCGTTGTTTTCTGTGAAATACAAATTACATGTGTATGTATCGCTAGTATGTAATAGTGTGCTATTTCTGGGAAAATAAAAATATGGAATATTTTAAATTTTCATCCATTTTCTTCTGGTAAATACATAAATTTTATAACACAAATTTTTTGGAAGATCGATTTTCCTTGCATACCCGTTACGAGTTTAAATTTCATTGGAATTGTGATGCTGTGATATTTAGAAAGAAACTTGAAACAAAAAGTCCAATGCAATAAAATTAAATATACAGTAAGCAACGAAAATACTCATACACCTATATAAATCATAAATAAATGTTACTAAAAGCTGTTTGTATTCACCCACACGCAGAATTGATCAACTATTTATAAAACTATAGGTAACTATTCTGAATTTATCCAGGGTAATTAGGGTAGGTAGGTATTTCCCCGAAAACGTAGACTGTACAAACAGTTATATGGCGTTAGTAGCATGTTTCATGAGAATAAATTAGTAGGTACACTATGTCATGACAGATCTCATATTTGGATATTTGTAGCAGGTAAATTCAGAATAGCTGTATTCTCCTAAATAGTGTATCAATATATACAACTTTTATTAATACTTATGTATAATTTATCTGCATGTGGGTGATTATGCCCAACTTTCATTAGCACTTATTTATAATTTATATCGATTGTAGAAATACATTAGCTGCTTAAGGTAACTCTCCAAAATCCGACGATCACGCTGAAACCAAAAATTCATAGAATTCCGCATTTCCGAACAACATTAACACGTTCAAACGCCCCCGTTTATTCCCCGTCGATTCACCACAAAGCACAAGTCCCGGAGTCGATAAGAATTCAAGGAAAAACACCCCTCGGATACTGCTCCACCCAGCGATCCCCAGTCATCAGAGCAATATCCTCCTCCTTATTCAAAAATATGGTGAACACGTATGCGAGTGTTCCTCGGGCTCGCGCCACCGCCGTCGCCTGACCATTACAGGAGTCAAGGATTTTTATGGCTGGGCAAGACGAGGGGGAAAGATGACGATCCTTCTGTCGATGGCCTGGCGGTAGCACCACCGCCAGCAAAGAAGAGAAACAGAGAGAGAAGCCAGGTTGATGGCGGTGGAGGCGAGGTGAAGGGGGGAAAGCAGTGGAGAGTCTACGCCGTAACAAGGGTGGCACGATTTCAAGAATGCAGAGCACGTTCTCAACCAATGCCAGCAGCCAGGCAGTAAAACAAATACGCCCTCCCCTATATACGGGGTGTCCTAGCAATACCGCGTGTCTACGTCTCCGTACACTTTCAACGAGTATCTGGGGGGCGGGGGTGTTGGAGGGGGTGGGAGCAGTCGGTCTCGTTACCGATACGAATAGAGGTAACGCGGCGTGTACCGTACCGAAACCTTTTCATGGTCCTCCACCCGGTTCGCGGGGGTAGAGAGCGGCGTCTTTGACGATCGAAAACTCAAATTAACCCGACTGGTGGGACCGAGACAGAGACGAACGACGAAAGAGGTGAAGCACGAAAAGGGGGTATTTCTACGAGGCGTGCGCGCACCTTCGTGCCTCGTTTCCGCGCGACGAACGAAAGTGCTCTCGATAACCGCTCGTTTTATTTCGTTTCATCCCCATCGCGAGGTCACGGTGCTCGTTCGATATATCGAGTGACGGAATTAAGACGGTGGTTCTCGTTCGATGGTGTACACTGACGTGCTAACTCGACTTCATTTAGGGAAAAAAGGGGAGTAGAAGGGCCTCCTGCCACTTGGTAATTTTATGTCAAGTGCAGAAATGAAGGTTAAATCTAATGTTAATTTGTATAATTTTTTTGTGATTCCCGATAGCATGTGGTGGAAGGCCTTTCTTTTACGGCATTTTTTCCCACAACGAAAGCCGACTTTGCACGTCAGTGTACACTACGTGCAAACTCGACTTCATCTAGGGGAAAAAGTGGAGTAGAAGGGCCTCCTGCCACTTGGTAATTTTATGTCAAGTACAGAAATGAAGGTTAAATCTACTGTTAATTTGTATAAATTTTTTGTGATTCTCGATAGCATGTGGTGGAAGGCCTTTCTCTTACGACACTTTTTTCCCTAGCGGAAGCCAACTTTGCTGGTGAGGGTAGATTAACCAGCAAACTCGGCTTCCGCTAGGTAAAAAAGTGAGATAGGCGAAGGTATTCTTACAATTTAGTTTTGGGAGTTACTGAAATTTATGCCAAATTAACATTCGGTTTAACATTTATTTTAGTACTTGAAATAAATTTACTAACCGGTAGGAGGCTTTTCTTCTACGTCACTATTTCCCCTAGCGGAAGTCGAGTTTGTTCGCGAGGGTACATCCCGTTTAGACGGTGTATAGTAATGATTCAGACCGATCGCGTGTACGTCGAAGGGTATAAGGCGATTACGTATCCGTACGCGAGGAACCGACCCGGAATCCGGAATAAAGCAGTCAATTATTGTTCCGCCCTCCCTTTTCAAGTATTCTCCACGACGACGAATACCAGGATTCCCGGGTGGAACTGAGAACGCGAAACGGCCGATAAAAGCGGCACAATGACTGGTACGAGCACGGAAACGCAAATGTCCTCTTTCAGCGGGTACGTCTTCTTTACGGACGTGGAGGGGTGGGGTGGGGACGGGGTGAGCAACGAATGATGGACAGGTGAAAGAAGTGGCCAATGTGGGCTGGTTTCGGCGTCTCATGTGACACACACGTCACAGGCCTTTATTTTTCTCTCGTGTTTTTTTTTTTCTCTCTTCTTTACTTCACTTTTGATCGAGTGCTCGGGCTCTCCTTTGTCCTTCAGCCTCGAACAACCCCCTTCTTTCAGGGAGTTCGTTTAGCCACGACAAGAGAATTTTCTCGGGGACACAAGTCCCGCGGAAATCGAACCGGACAGCTCGAGCCCATGAGAAAGGATTCGATGGTAATAATAATGTGGACGGTAAACAAAGGGGTACACTTGTTTAGAACAGATTCAGGAGAATAATCATGATAATACTACTTCATAATTATTTCGGAGAATTTGTTCATTGTATAGTTCAGAATAAAATTAAATATTAAGATTCTACACCGAAAATCTGTTTTTAAACGAATATTGATGTAGGCATGATTTTAGGAAGTTTTAATAATGAAAATAAGGACCACGATAACGCTACCTGTTCCCAATCGCGAAATCATGTACCTGCCAACCACTTCTCGCTGCTCTGATCTCTGATCTCTGCTCGGTCAAACAGCACGTGGACGACTTGCTCCCGTTCTTCTTTTTTTTTTTTGAAAGGGTATCCGAACGATGGACCAGTTTTCCACCTGATCTGGATCATGATCACGGAACAGAGAGTATCATCCCTACGAGAGAAACCTGTTCGCTCGCGTGGCAAGGTCCTGGCCCCTCGGTATCCAGTCCTGGGACAGTCTCGCGGATCCTGTTGGAAAACGGGTCCATCCAGATGGGGATGCTGCTGCCTCCTCGCAACAATGGCTACTGTCCACTCCATTGTGCCCGGAGTCAAACCGCAAAATGCATCGAGTTAGCCTTTGACTCTCATTCGAAAATCTTCTCGGTCAATTTCCGCTGACAGAAAACTGGTCCACCAAAGAGGAGGGGGATGCTGTTCCATCCCTTTGTTGTTGGTAATGGACAGTGTCTACTTAAGAGCAATAAACTTGATACGCAAAACGCGGAGCCGGTTACCCTTTAACTCCTGTCGGGACTGGGTACCAGCGGGCCATTTTTTTTTGTTTAGTGTCCCGTACGGGGAATAGATAAATATTGAGTAGTATGATAGGAATGTTATAATCATTGTGAATTTAATTTTGGAATCGGTGTTTTTAAGTATTGTATGATTTTATAGTGCAGTAATGGATACAAGAATCTTTATAATAAATTATTGAATATTGATTTGGATTAATATCCATCTGCTAATTTTATGGTAGTGAATACTTTGGACACGAAGTGGAGAGCGTTGCAGAACAACATTATTCATTTTTGGAAATATATAACATTACGTGACTGCAAGATTGTTATTTTTATTATCCAAAAGAAAGTCGCGAGCTTATAGTATACTTTTGAAAATAATGTTTTTTTATTTCATGTACTATCGCCTCACAGAAGTTCCAATTCTCACCCCTTTCACCTCGCCGTCTAGTGAGGCAGTTCGTAAGCTCTAGAACGGAAGTAGAGGATTCATGCAATCTACTATAGCGACGAAAGGTATGTGTCTAACAGATGTTACATAAAGTATTTTTCAATTATTTCTTTAATAATAAGATATAATTTACTCTTCTAAGTTTCTCATTGCAATTAATTAATAGCAAAGTTGAAATAAATTCTGTACAGATAAATTGAATTTCTTCAATGTTATAGTAGTCAAGGTAGAACTCTACAAACCAGCAAATGATAAAGAACGAAGTAACAAACATTTGATCACATGTTAAAATCATTTTATAAATTTACAGATAAAATTGTAACGTCTGTTTGAAAGTATTCGAATATGAACCAAGAGAAAATTATATTAAAAAAGTGAAAGTATCCGATAACGTTTGTGTTGTGCTAGTCGTTTCTAGGCAACAATATACCGCATATCAGGTGCGACACAGAATGTCACGATGTACGACAAGTGTTATGGATTTCTGCCGTGAAACTAGAAAAAGTAAGACGTTCCTAATCCCGGTTTGCAATGAACGCAACGAATTCGCATCAAGCGTGCAACGGTTCGACAGAGGAACAACAAGCTAGAGTGGAGAAAATCAAGGAGCTGACGAGCATCTTAAAGGTTGATTCATAGAAATTAGTCATTCACATCGCAAAGTGTAATATATGCACTTTTCTCACAGGATACAGATAAAAATTTGACGGAATGTGAAGAAATACTAGCTAATTATATACGGAAGCGTCTAAGGGTATGTGTAAAATTATTTCTGTCCCTTTTACCTTATAAATTATTTATTCATTTTATTAGGATCTTTACTTATAAATTAAGCTTACATAGAATGATCGTAAAATAATTAAATACTATAAAATGTGTCACTGAGAGATTAATTAAACGATGAATTAGTTCAGAGAAAGTTTTTAAAATATAAATCCACAGGTTAGTAAAAAATTTCTTGAGTGTCACGAGTTAATCGTTAAATAATACATTTTGTGAAAGTATGTGATTCTTGCTGACCGCCCCATTCAAAGAATAACCATGTTGAGAACGTATAAAAGAAATGTCGAGTGATTATCCTGAATTACAATTTATTTCATTGGACATCAACAATCATAATGTTTGCAATCATCCGCTGATACTTTTCAAGGTATTGTGTTTTAACATTAGACTCAGTCTTAGCATTATGATACATAATCTGTTTTCAGTGCAAAATCTCGTAAGTACCAGAGAAATCGTGACATAATATATTAATGAACGTCGATTACTCTATCCACCCCTGATTACCACCCCTTGTACCATCCACCGTGATATCCATATCCGCCGTATCCGCCATAACCGTGACCATACGGCAGAGGCCAACCTGGGTACCATCCGTGGCCAAAACCGTACCTAAAATTAGTGATTCGTCAACATTTCGATCCTGAACTGTCTAAATACTATTTCGATTCGGTTGCTGCAGAGATTCGTCTCATCAATGCCCCAGGTATTTACAAAATATGTAAATATTTATATCACTTGTACATAACTTATTAAGACCATATTCGAAGTTCTAAACGATTTCGATTCAAACAATTTCTAATCGGAAAAGTATCAACTCTATTACCCTCGAGATTCTCTGCAACCAATATCTGCCCATCGCAGAATTGTCTTACACAATAATCTACCTACCAAGGCCATCCGTAACTGTACCCTATGTAACTCCAAGGATTCCACCCGTAACTTCTTTTAGCTACTTTTTTATCCTCGGCCCCATCCTGAGGTTCGACTTCCGCCTGTTTATCAGTAGCTGCTTGCTGAGGCACGTCGTTGGCGTTCGTCACTTTGTCAGGTACGGTGGCACACGAGGCCAAAGCAAAGACAAGCAACAATATCAGCGACTAAAATAATGATATTACGTCACTAAGGCACTAAATCTCTGATAAGCACCGGTTCACTTAATCGAGAATCCGATTTCTCGATCTCGAGGAAAACTCCAACGCTCTGGAATCGTGCCTTACCAGAGGATTCATGGTTAAACCTTGCTCACAGTCACACTGTGTGGTCTATAGGGTGGACAGTTCTTTTATACCCGATACTCTATGGAAATTTCTGTCGCGTTATGCGCGCCAGACTCCAGATCCACCGGTATTTTCTAATTCCCCAACAGACAAGTCCCCGATACAGTTACCATTTAAGGGACTATCGAGCCACGTAACAACCGCGACCCAATGATAGTTTCGTCTGGTACCAGCGCCGGGAAACATGTATGTGTATATGCGGAATTCTCTCGAGTTTAACAAGTATCCTTAATCGAATCAGCAATCACGTAAGAAAATACTTGTTCTATTGTTGACCGTCCAACACGGGAAAGTTGGAGCTCGACTTTGATCGTTTCATTTTTATTGAGCGATTAGAATGAATTTCGAGGAAATGTTTACTATCGTAAGGAGAGGTAACTTTGATTAGTTTTTTAGTATTGTAACTTTTTATTGTCAGTCAGGGTAACTTTGTCCCAAAGTCAAGAAATTACCATTTGCGATTTTGCAGCTCTGTAAATTGTTAAATTAAGGTGATTTTCACATGAGAACGTATTTCACGGAAAATACCTGCAAAAAGCCGCAAAATCGAAAATGATCATTAACCCTCGACGCAAGAGGGGGAGTATGGCTCCGTAGCTCATCAACGAGTTATCCGATTTTGTTGCGTTTTTTTTTGTTTTAAATTTATATTTCTGGGAAGGTTAGTAGCCATGTGTCATTAAAATCGATTCAATACTTTCCAGGGGAATGGGACTCATTAAATTTTTAATTTATCAGTTAATAACCCGTACTTTTTGTGTTGGGGATTTAAAAAATATTTTATTTTCTTTCTTTGGGACAAAGTTACCCCAACTTACGGTACTCGAAAAGTTTGGAATTCATGAACAAGTGTCTGTTCTGATTAAGTTATTTCAATGAACCCTAGCTTTGTAGACCAACACTTGCGTACTTCAGAATGTCGTACCAATAGAATTACAAAATAATAACATACATCGAGACATAGATATCGTGTGGCAACGCAACGATTTCACGTAAATTTCGTTATCGTAAAATAATCGCCGCGACGATCCTAAGCAATTCCAGTAACATTATGTTTTTATTATAACATTATATTTTTATTACATTATGAATTATAACATTATGTTATAATTCAGCATTGTTCGCGAGCGAGGATAATGAGGAAAATAATCCTGAGAATGTTCCCAAATGCTGTGCACGCGATTCGCTGGGTTTCGCGCGTCCCATAATTACTCTGCTAAAGTAATTAAGTAATTACCGACATGCCGGTCCGATCAGGACGGACCTGGAACGAGCGCGTAGCACCATTCACGGAGTCAGAACAAATAGCAAGCAGGAACTGGGCGGGTTACATAAAAACGAGCCCTTTTCCCGAATAGCATTACGACTGGAAACGTTAAAATTCCTTTTTTCGGTCCCTCTTGGGACGCGATTGTCCCCTTAAGGAGGTTTTGTCACACCAGTCCCGGAAATCGAAGTGACACCGTTTGTTCGGACTTTCTCTGGGTGGAGAACAGGTGACATAATCGACATACTTATGAAAGCCTGACCAGCAAATATCTAAACTCGACTCCAGCTTATTGTTCGGAACATGGTCGTGAATTGGCCAATATTACTCGATACTTTGATTCGATTACCGTAATATGGCGCTCGTTACGGATTGACTGATGCTTTTTTGTAACGATCCGCTGATCAAAAGTGCCTTTCGTGGGAACAACAATATCGCGTGTGTATGTGTGTGTGTATATATTTATTTTCACTTGCTCTCTCCCGTGACGGTCGATTAAATTCTTCTTCGATGGATACCATTAATAGTCTCATTTCCTATGTTGTGCAACAATAGGAGAATTTCTGGTAATAAAATGGGTAAAGCAAGAAACGAAGGGGAAACTGATCTATATAGTTTTATCCTCTGATGAAAAAGTTCGTGTTCATAGAGTCGGTTTTTGTATGATTGTCTATATAGAAATAAACGTTTAAAATGCTTTTAGAGATCCATTAAATGGATAAGATCTAATTCTATTCAGTTGGAAATATGAATTACTACACAATACGTGCATGCATGAATGAGCTCCCTTTCGCTTCGTAAAGGATGTAGTGAAATCGTACGTTAACGAGCATCACCTAACGATTGATTAATAATAGGAAAAAAAGGAACGGAGTCATTATACCGGTCTGACTTCATGGTTCGCAGCACGCTTTTCTTCGTCTGACGTGCTAAATGGTGTTTGGAATTTAATAATGGCAAGATAAAAACCTTGTCTTAATTCTCTAATTTTTTTCAGAGAGTATGGAAAAAGCAATCATGCATATGTATGTCCGAGTGAATGTTTCTGTCTAAAGATAATATCATCCAAAAAATTATACGTGCACTACATTCCAATGTAATTAACAATGAACGATATTTCCCAAAGCCAAGCATACGTTTCACCATCTGCAGTGAATTCTAAAATAATTAGCAGAGAACGACATCCTTCCTACATTATTCCAAAAATTGATAAAACGCTACGTACAATGAACTCCAAAATAATTAGCAGATGACAGACCGTACTTTCAGTTAATTAAAAGAACGATGGCCGGTTGCCTCGCGTAATTGCGTCCCCGCGACGACGCGTGCAATTATACCTAGAATCTATTGTGTTACGCCTAAAGAAACAACCACCGTCAGATTCTGCAGTATTCCGCGGCGTTTCTTTCCCGCGGTGTACCGTGCCGCTTCAGTTGCCGCAAATCAACGGGCAGGTCTGTGCAATTGAGGAGAAACTCGACATTTCTTTCCGACGTTATGCAAAAATTCATCCCCGCCATAGGACACTTTTGTTTAACGACGTCTAGAGCAAGACGGTCGGTGGACAGTACGCGGGGACTTCCCAAGTTTGACAGTACTGTGCTGCGAATCGCGTAAAACTTCGTCACGTGATGGAATCCCTCGTTCGATTCTTAATCATATAAATCAATCGAATATATCAAAAACTGTACAGTAATCTCATTCTCTAAACTACAACCTAGGATCACGGTTCATCGATAAAATGTAGGATCTAAAATAGTGGCTCAGAATAAACGTGACTGAAACATGGCACAGTGTTCAACTGCGGTCAGTGCATATAAAGTGTAATCAGCTACCTAACAGAAAAAGTGCTTCAAGCGTCAAAGATGAAACTTAGGACATTGTACGTTTTGTGTTGTTTGTGCTTATCGTGCACGTTCGCTGTTTCTTATGAAAATGATGACAGGAACGATCGATCAACTTTAAATCCTTCAGAACCATTCGAATCGCATGAACATCACGGATCTTTGGAAGAGGACAGTCAAAGGGACAAACGTGCATTGGGTTTAATCCTTTCGGGATTGGCGCAAGTTTTTGGCTACAATGTGGACGGTATCCAAGTGGCCGCGTTATCTAATCCGAATTCCGATCCACCTACGGATGGAGGAGCAACCCCGTTAGCGGCTAACCAATCGTCTTCGTCCAACTCATCTCAAACATCCTCGACAGCCGCGGCTCGGCAACGCGAAACAATCAGATTCACGGGTGTGCTGAACTTCGGTAACAACGGCAGTGTTCTAAATCATTTGCAGGAGTACGAGCAGATTTTCCATGGGGGAAGTAACACTTCAACCCCTATGACGAACGCCACATCCCCTGCATCAACGCCGCTTCCGCTCGATCCGAGAACCCCTGACTCTAGGCAACCGGAATCTCCTCTTTTGGTGCACATCCCATTACCCGTGATGCGGCAACCGCCTCTACCAGAGATTCCCCCGCTGGATATTAAGCTGTCCTACCCCAAACCGATTCGGTTCGTTCCCACCCGCAAAGAGCAGGAGACGGTGAACAGGAAGAACGAGAGCTCGGTGAAGCTGACGCTGCAAAGTGAGTCGATCAAGGATCCAAAGAACGTGAAATCACAGCCACTACCGAACAGGTACACCCCCACGGATGAACCCTTTTGGAAGAAGGAGTACGAGCAGAGACTAGCCGAACTGGAACGCAAGCAGGCTGAACAAGCAGAGAGATTGAGACAACAGGAACGATACAAGAATCGTTCGAAGGATAATAATTATAGTGCAGAGGATGATAAAGAATTCCGGAATCGGGGAAAACAGACCCAAGGAAATGACGATTCTGGATGCAGTGGCAAAGGGCATTCGTCGACGGATGAAGACAATTCCAGGGAAAAATACCAGGATGAGGATAGGACTCCTGGATATTCGAGTCAGGGGGCAAAGGAGTCGGAGGAAAGCGAAGATGAAAGGTATCGAGATTATGAGAAAGACTATAAGCCGTTTAAGCAAGAGGAGGACTTTTCAGTGAGTGATAATTACACTAATGTTGGACAGAATGAACCGTTGCCTCTCAGCGGCGACGATGAACACCAATGGCCAGAACAGCTCAAGAATAGTTACGGAGAGCCTCTCAATAGCAGCGAATTAGAGGACAGGTTTGCGAATTTCTTCAGCAAATTCAGGCACGTTTACAGTTCGTTCGAGCGTCCTGATTCGAAGGAGAACCCGAAGGTAGAAGATTCGTCGAGTTCTGACGAAGACGAAGACGCGAGTAATGAGAAAGGAAGGGATGAGTACAACCTACCTGCTACGAACAAATACGAAGAATATAGTTTAGAGGAAGACACAGATACAAAGAGGAAGGATGATCTAAAAAGTTCTGAGCAAGACACATCTACCAAGTCTGACAAGTTATCCAACAAATTTCCATCCGATGACGAAAATCAATCGGCGCTGGATGACCCTAAGTCGGAAGAGGAAGTAGATTTCAGCAAGTTCATGCCTCTGATTGTACCAGCTCGGTACTTATCCGCCCCTGAGGAAACGGAAGAGGCGAAATCTGGAGTTCCCACCGTCGAAAAACGGAACAGAACTAATAACGGGACAAATCGAGAAAGTACTAAAAAGGTTTCGAGCAAAGACGCAAGAAGACCAAAGAAAGAGAATCTACAGCCTAAAGCAAATGTCTTGAACCGAGAACTGCCCAAAAGGCTTCATGAAGGTGAGCAAAAGGAAATAAAAATGTGGCCACCACCGTTCGACTTTCTTCTGGATAGTACTATTGATACAGACGTTCCTCCCGAAATATCAGGACAAACGTATATCAAGTCTTCGGATGTTAATCGTAAAGTTGAATCTCGTGATGAAATAACAGATCAGAAAGGTGAAAGACATACAACTACTCGTAGTTCAAGACAGAGAAGTGGAGATGACCCACAGAATAGTTTCTATGAGAAGTTCAAAGAAGGCTCTGAAAGTCAAACAGTGTCTCCAAGACAACCTACCGAGTCGGTAAACCAACAGAATAGAACGTATTCTAAAGATATGGTTGAAAAACCACATCAGCATCTTCATCAGGGAAATGATGTACCGGACTTTTGGGAACGGTATAAATATACTTCAAACGACAACTACGGAAACGGGAACCGACAAAAAATTGAAATAGTGCATTCCACCCAAAGGCCGACACCAAACTCGTCTTCGAAAAGGTTTGAGTCTTTGAAGCGCAGTACTGAAAAAACTGAGCCTGTTGCTGGCATTTACTACACCGAGAGATCTCCTGTAAAAAATGCTCAGACGTTTAATGATAAAAATCATAATACGCGAGAGTTTCAAGTCGAGGCATCAAAGTTTGTACCGCCGATTGCGTTCGATGGACCTGCACCAGGTTTCTTTCATTTTCCTGGGATGGATTACGATTTCAATCAAAGAATAGACAATGGAGCAATGATAGGCGTAGCTGTGCCGCAATACGACGTTTATCGCTATGACGAAAGTTTCACGAAATTTGCCAGTGAACCGGAAAACAGAAGCGAGAAAGTCAAAGCCGAAAGTTACACGGATGGAGCACCCAGTTTGGATATTTCGGAACGAAAAGAGGTTGAAGCGAATGGACCAATGGGTTACGTTGATTTTGTTCATGTATTATAATAATTAATACTTTTGGATTGTTTACTGAGTGTCCCACCGTAAATGGGTACGTATGTTATTATTGCAAGTTTTAAGTAACAATTAATCTACGTTAAATAACAAATCAATAATTTTCGTATTTTTACGATAACATTGAATGTCCTTGAATGTCCACTAAACCGTCATGCTAATATAAGTCAGCATTATATAAGGATATAATTTATATTATTTAAAAATGAATGCATTTACAAAGTAACTATTGTAATACTTTAATAAAAGACGTTGTAAATTTTGAATAAATTTACTGTACGAAACTATCATAAAAGAGAAACAAATATTAATTTTATTAATGCAGAAAATTGTATTATTCCCTAAAAAGAACACTGTATTTATATTGATACGTACTAATTTCAATTATACTTTATAATACTTAAAAATATGTTACAGGACAAGCGAGAAGAAATGCATCGACGTAACGAACTGGAGAATAAGATGGCTGAAATTCTAGAAAATTTGAAGACTCGCTTACTTGTCGAATAAATTACTATCATTTTGTAAATATAAAACTACATATCCTATTTCATTCAACTATCTGAACTAACAATTTCTTAATGACAATATTTCTGTATGATCGCACATTCGAAGTAATATAAGTTAATGACATAAAATAGACAACATTGAAATTTAACATGGAAAACCGTTAGAGGAAAAAAGTATGTTTCACTTACCAATTGCTGTCCTTCATTAATTTGAAACGTCTTTGTGCCCTGTGTTGCAATTCGTACCCAGACATGTCAAGGAAGCTAATGACACTTAACTTATCGCGTAATTAACACTTTTTCATCACTTTTTAAATTTATTTAACACGACTTTATACGGTCCTCCTTCCGTAACGCGCACTAAACTTTTACTGATCCAGAACGTTCTTGAAATTTCGATTATCGAAATAATATTGGTTACTGCAACCATATCGATAACTCGATATTTGAATACGACACTAAGCGAGCAGAGCGCGCCACTGTCGCGAAGTGAGTGTGTATGATAGTATGTCAGAGTGCTTGAATTTTATTATTTTAATAAATAAATGTAAAATATAGTACTGAATGTATTAATACTACAAATCGTATATTTTTATAAACTGTTACTTGAGGCAGTATTATTGAAAAGATGGAAGTGTTTTTACAAAATATAGGTGTAGGATTAAGACCCATAGATGATCCATTTTTTGAAGATTCATACCGGGCTTGCAAAATTTTTCAACGCAAGGGCGTCACCGTTGATATCGATGAAGAATTGTGTCACGAACCGTAAATAAATTTTTTTTCTATTTTATATTTATTTACAATGATTGCATAACCTCACAACAATACAACTTTAGTATTGTTTCAATAATAATGACTTACTACTCTTCGTTTCAGTATAAAAGAATTTCCTTGTTATGCTACTGGTTGTATAACCACATTTAAAACATTGGTTGATTTTGAAATGCACTATAATAGTAATCATCGTTACGTTTGTTCAGAGTGTAAGAAATCATTGCACAATTCTAGATTATTAGACATTCATATTCAAGAAACTCATGACAGTTTCTTTCAAGTATTATCTACAAAACAACCAATGGTAATTATTTAATTCTTATTATGTTACGTGTGTTAAACCACTTGTTAATATTTATATTTTCTTTATAGTATCAATGTTATGTTTCTGAATGTGACTTAAAATTTAATGATCCAGTTGAGAGAAAGGATCATTGTATAAATATACACATGTTCCCTAAAAATTTTCGTTTCGATAATGCTTCTCATTCTGTGAAAAAAGAACAAAAAGATAAAATGGAAATCGATCAGCCTGAGCATGAAAAGAAACAGCCAAAGAATAAGAAACCTCAGTTAAATAAAAATCAAAAAACTAAAATGTTTATGCCTGCAATGAAAAGCACAGTGCCCGTAAATTCTATCATTAATGACAGTCCATCAACTTCCTCAAAACCTACGAATAATCCGTCTTCTCTACATTTTGTTCCCCGACAAGTACAAAAATCATATACAAAGGCACTTACTAAGAATCAAAGTAATGAAAAGAATGTCCTTGAGACAGAATGTATGATGGACCTTGCAGAATCATTACCCAAATGATACTGCTTACTAACATGATAAACTTTGTATAGTAGAAGAAAAATATTTTATAATAAATCACATTCTTTTAAAGCATTTGTTTTATTATAAATATATTTTAAATATCGCAACAATATTTGTATGTACAATGTAGCTTAAAAAATTTTTGCATCTCACATAATTCCTACTCTACCTTCAGTTATTTACATGTTTCTCCTTGATCATTTCATTCACTATACACATAATTCATTACATAAATTCGGTTTGTTTTGATTTGCCCATAATATGTAGAATACTTTCAGCTTAAAGTACGCGTAACAGTGGCACAGAGAAACTCTTAAGTCTTTATACTTTGGTAAAGTTAATATCAGATAGCCTATCTGGCACAATCTTCGTTACCTTATGAACAACTCGGTGGTACTAGGCAACTTGTGAATGACTGTAACATTACTGAATGGCACAAGAATTCATACATCCATGGAAAACAATTTCCCCTTATACTATCTCATCCAAACACTTTGTACATAATATATTACAATGATCTAGATCTGAAAATCTTAAACTCAAAAAGAAAAACTAGTAAAACAACATGGCAAAATACTTCTGTCGCATACCTGAAACCTACCAAATAAAAAAAAAACAAAAAGAATGGCAGAACAATGGCAGATGTACCCATTGCTAAGTTACTTAACAAAATACAGTATAAAATTTATACAAAATCGCATATTCAGCTACTTTCATCAGCGACAAATACGACCTCCCTGAACCAGTGCTCGACAAAATTAATTTAATTCTTCACGAGCACTCGAAGAACATCAACAACTTTATACAAGCTACTCTAAAACTTAACTGGAATAAACCATACATCTGAGTTTCGCCGTTTCGTTCCTGAGCGCTACCAATTCGTACTTCAATTTCATGTTCTCCTGTTCCAAGAACGCTGCCCTGATAGCGATTTCGTCTTCCTTCGCCCTCCTGGCATCCCTGGATCGTTTCGCGGCTTCGTTGTTCTTCCTTCTCCTCTCCCAGTAGGCCGCATCTTTCTCATCAACGGTACTAGTCGGTAAGCCAGGGCTCTTGGTAACTCTTCGCATTTTAATGTTCGTTCCCTCGTTCGATCGTCTGACAGAGTCCAGCATCCGTTTCCGGAACTCAGAGTACGCCTCGTTCGAGTTTGGATCGTACATCATCTCAGTCGCCCCCATGGTCAACGACAACGGATCTTTTGGGTACGCTTTGAAAGGCCTCGGAGCCTTTTTGCCAGATTCCGAATTCGCGGCGGATAACGCCACGTCTTTGACAGGAGGAGTCGTGGTGGTGGTGGTCGACGAAGCGGAAGTGCCGACCATTTGAATCGGTTGAACCGATCCGTTGTTTTGCGTGAACAACGTTGGTAAAACCGTAGGAACGACTGGAATTGGAAGATTCATCGGTAGAACCGGGAATCCAGCAGGTTGACCGATCATATTGTTGCTGGTCGTCACGTTCGAGCAATTGTAAATCGGCTCGTATTTAGTTTTCTTCGGCGAGTCGGACTCCGACGGCGGTGTCACCATGAACGTCCGCCCTTCGAAAGGACTCTTTCGTTCGGAATCGGAATAATGGCCGATTTGTTGTTGTTTCTCGGTGCTGGCGGGCGAATTCGATCGCGAACCGGACGAGATCGATCCGTCTGACGTCATCGGGGTTTGCTTCTTGCACGAAAGATCGAGAATCGGCGACTCGATGGATTCTGCGGTGAAGTCCAACGCCTGCAGGTTCCCCACCAACGGCCCGGTGTACGCCTCCATTTTCTAACAGTCCACCACCTAGAGCAGAAAAACAGTGTCGGGTAATTAAAAAAAAAAATCCATGCACTTAAAAGCTGTCCGCGTGAATCGACAGCTTGTCTCCGATTTGCACTGATTTCCACGCAACTTTCGATTTCTACGAATACACTATCGATATTAATTGGACACCGTTCGCCGGAAGGCGATCGCGATAAAAGAAAGTAATAGCAGCTAAATAGACGTTATTGCGTCTAGATTATCGATAAGGCTCTATCGAAATCGTAGAAAGCTAACGAAAATGCGAGCGCAACGAGTGATAACTGTATCGATACACTTTAGAAAATTGCCCATTACACTAATGAAAACGAAAACGAGACTTGAGCAACAACGGGGTTTCTTCGTCCGACAATTAAACGGGGGAAAAAGCAGAAATATCCTGCGATCGAAACCGCCTTTAACGTTCAAGTATCAACGGACGAACAGGGTACACTGATTACGCAAGTTTCGTATTCGTCTACGTACACCGAGCGACTGCTATATCGTACACAAGAATTCTCTCTTACCTAATTATTAATCCAAGGTCAGAGCACCGGTCACTAGTATCACAACACTGTAATCGTGGATTTCGGATCGTACGCGTTTCCCGAAATTCTCGAGAATCTGCCAAGTCGTAGACGTACGGAGAAAAACACTTCGAATGACCGAGAGCGGGCTCGTCACAATTTTTCGGGTAAAATCGTGCTCACACAGCGAATCGCCAAAATCGTTTAGAACGAGAGGGGGTGTAGTTTCGCTTATATACCGGCCAACCCTTACAAGACCCGGGGGGTAGGAGGTCTCCTTAGAAAATGGTGGGGAGCGGACTTACGGATGACCATAGCGCCGGGGTGGGACTGGCACGCGTTCGCCACTTCCTATATTTTCAAAATGTTTGCAGTACGACGCGTTCACGTAATTACGTCGACACGATTGCGCGTTTAAGGACGTGTACTCGCTCGTATTTACAATCGAATGATTCCATCGGTGATACCGGGTAGAGTCGACAATAACTTCTGTTTTTTTTTTTAATATATTTTCGTCCGAGGCGTTCAATAATTCGTTCATTGTGTGTTATTAATACGTTTACATAACTCTATCATTCTTATTATTCAATCAATTTTGGAATAGTTTCCAAAATTAGTATCGGCGATATAGTTATTGGTGGAAGTTTAACAAAAATAATTTTCTGTTGATATTAAGAACTTGAAATTCAAATGTTGAAACAATTTAAGTGGTAATATTTTTTTTATTTAAGAATTTTAACGTCGCATCAACTGCTTAGATTTGGTTATTAGCGACGATATTGTAGGACGGTTTTACTATGAAGAGTTAGACTTTATTATAGAACATTGAATGTCTTAGGAAGGACGTTCGAAATTTGTTTATTATCACTGTTTAACAAACAAAATTAGTTTTCTGTATATTAATTAGAATAGTGGAATAAATATGTACGTTCAATCTTACAACGTGCTATGTTGTATTAGATTTGCGTGTAGAAAATTGTTTTCTAGAGCTCACTTATTATCCAGTATCTAACGCTGGATATTATTTAATATCCAATCACAGAATGAAAGTAATTAAAAACATATAGCTTGCCAGCAGGGAATTATCTGAAGCTAGACACAACACTCCAAAATATTACATTAAAAACCTTCCGAAAATTACTAAAAAAAACACTCAAAAAGTATTCAAAGGGTATACAGATACAATTAGCAGCAGCTCAAACTATTTTTAATCCACCCTTTCAACGACGAACCTCAAAAAGATCGGTTTCTCGGCCTAATCGGCCTAGATCCCATCTACCAAGAACAACGTCGTAATTTCATGCACCGAGAAATCGAATCTTTTTAAAAACAATAGACTCGGCTATAGTACGAGACACAGTGGGCGTGCTGTTAAGAGGCCAATGCCATAGTCCATCTCGCTCGTGAAACACGAACGTTGCGTCTAGATTTATAGTTCCCGGTAGTCGTGAAACTGAACGTGTACCTGTCGCGGTCGTAGTCTCGTCTGTTGACGTCAATGGCGAAAGACATCGATTGCAGCAGCTTCTTGACCCCCGAACAATCGAATCCCGCTAAATTAAGTCGTCCGTCGGTGTGGTCTTCGTGGGCTCAGGATTTCCAAAAATCCAGTTACCGGTTGTGACACACTAAATCCTCTCCCCCCCATCGGTTCGTCCTACGAAATCCTACCGGGCGTGTTCGCTTATTTGCCGTACGGTCGACGAAAAGTTTTCCAACGACGTTTGGTAGCCCGGTATCCGCAACGGCGGGGTGTCTTTTCCCCGTTTCGGACGCCTTAACCCGTCCGGTACGACCTGAGTGTACACTGTATCTCCGCGTAACCCTTTCGTTCTCGGGCCTTTCCTTCTCTAGTTCCCGTAGCATTTCGCCAAAGGCCCCATTGTTTCTGGCCCGTGTCACGTGATTTACAACCGACGAAAGGGATGCGGGGAATCGCGGAATTTGCGTAAAGTGCCCATAAATTAACCGGCGAAAGCGTTGCGGCCGAGTAAAATTTGCGAAATCTTCGGATGTCCATCAGGGTGGAGGGATATGGTTCTCGGAGTAGTTTCAAGCTTACACCTTGAGGCTCGTTGCCGTTGATGGATCTTTCCCAGTCGGTCCTCGCTCGTTAAGTATGGACAACATATGGGGACGATTTTCATCCGTACGCGCCCGGGAAGATGGGGCCTCTCTTTCTTTTTTCGAACAGTGCTGACTAATGGTTCAGTTTCATCGGCGACTATGCAAGTCCGTCCGTTAATCGTTCCGACGATTCTCGGGCCGGTCGGTCTTTCGTCGGTTCGCCATTGTCTTCTCCCTGGCTTCCGTTCTCGAGAACGGGTGGCCTTTGCGGACTCCGTTCTGAAACTTTAACTAGATTTACTTTAGTCTCGTTTGATCGTCCATTTACAGGAAGCTTACGTGTAGCTGATAATCCGTAGTTAAGAAGCGAAAATTCGACTCTTGTCTAAGGTTTTACCCTCAGACGCCAGTTCAGTGCAATTTGCATCAGCGAAACAGTGTCTCGTCTGTTTTGAAATTTACCATTCCTTTATGACAAATTTTTATAGTTTAAATTTATTTCTTACTTGTGCTGTTATTACCATTGAATTTCTGAGGAAATATCATCCTAAACAATATGTGTTATGAATTCTAATTAGGCTTCTGTTCTCTTCAAATTCTCAATCATCAAAAATTCGAAATCCCGTGGTTTCTGAGGGGTTATTATATTTTTGGCACATCAACAGTATTAATTACCGTGCATAGTATATTTCGGTAGTCGATCAGTGGTTCTTCGCGGGAGTTTCGAGGAAAGCCCCGAGTGTGAGAAAAGTATGGAGAAAAGGGAGAAGACACGGTGATGGGAAAAGCGAAGGTACAGTTATGGCCACGATACAGTAAAGACGTCTCATTATGTCGTCGTCCCAAGATCACGCCAAATTTAGTCTTTCGCTTCGGGCCCCGTTAAAACGTCGTGTCGTCCATAGAAATGCAACCCCCTCGGGCGTCTCAATTCACCCGCACCGCCTCCTTTTCTCCGTGTATACAAATTTTTGCTCTTTCGGCCACATAACCCACATTTCTATGGTGCACGACGAACGACCGCAACCCGTTATTTGCGATTTTTCCCGTGGCCCCGTCGGGGCCCGACGACAGATGAATGCGCCATTTGCATCTGCTCCGTGGGCCACCGCAGAACGGACACACACACACAAACCGATGTAACGGTACGTCGATGCAAAATCCTCCCGCGATGATTTGCCGTGGAAACGTCTCCATTCACGCACCAATGGAATCGCTCGAAATTGCCCCGTTGCGGCCCGATCGGTTTCCCCCTGGGGACAGTGAAATGGAAAATGGTACACAGATTTTTGGGTCATTTCGCGGGGGCACATGTTCCTCCCTATACGTTTCGTATAATAGCGATCGTCGTTTCGTTATGCGGATTCCCGAATTTACCATATCGCCAGGGGTAGATTGATGATAGTATTTATAGAATTAAATAATTATATCTTGTTACGGTAAATGTTAAATCGTTATAACAAGAAAATACGATTTGTAAAGATTTTCGACGAAAACCCTGCCTTTGTCTTTTCGCTTTACAGAAAGATGGAATGCTCTACGGTGTAATAACAGAATATTAATTGTATCGTTTACCGGGTAATAAAATCCGCTAATTACCTAGAGCATTCCAAGGGGAGAATGGGTAGGAACGGGTATACGGAACGTTTCATAAAATTTAATACTAGTGAAAAAAGGGGACACATATAAAAAGTTGACCTGCTTTAGCCCCGTTTCCGAGTTATACTAATTCAGTCTATTCGATGAATTGTAAACAATTTATAAACACTTTCATGATTCTCGTGCTGTATTTTTTATAAGAAAACTATGGTAAACCTAACAAATGAATTTTTTCATTATTCTTTTACAGAATGGACCGTCTAACATGTCTACCATTACGTTTTCTATTCACATCCATACAGTTTATTCGTTGTTTACTATACAATCTACTACACTGCGTGGCATAACTATAAAACCACCCTGAAATTTTCAATTCTTATGTATTGTAGTTAAAATAAAAACGAACCAAACATACGATCGAATATGAAATGGAAAAAAGAAGTGGTTCGTTCTTATTTTAACCACAATATATAAAAATTGAAAATTTTAGGGTGGTTTTATAGTTATGCCACGCAGTGTATACAACCCTTAATAACTCTCTTGGTCATCAAGAATCGATGCTATCAATTGTTTCGAGAGGTCCACGAGATTTCTCTGAATTCGTGGGGTACGAGAGCCCCGATCGACACTCACAGATCGCTAGCTAGCTAATCGACGCAATCGTTGAATTATCGGTGACTTTAGTCCGATTGTTTGAGCGCAACGTTAGATAACGTAAATGACAAATAGAAAGTCGCCGATAATTCGAGGCAACATAACGCAAGACCAAATCTCGTTGGTCGTTCATGAATTCTTCTCGATTCGAGCGTATTCGATAACGATAATGTTTCCTGGAAGGTGGTTCAATGTTTTCATTTGCGATCGCTGCGATTGTCTGTCGAATAACTCGCTTCGACGTTAAATAATCTCGACCTTGCGACCCTTTGCGAAACGCTTACACAAACAGTGAATTCGTAACGGAGTATGGTAGCCCGGTTGATTTCTAGAGCGGTCGGAACCGACAAGTCATAATCGATAATTAGCGTGCTTTCAGTTCCGTAGAAATTAAATTGCTTTAGGGCCCTACCGAGGTAAAGAGGAAGGACGAAACGCGCGTATTGTTGGGAGGCCTCGGTAAGTTGTTATTGTTCCATCCGTTCACAATAGCCGACGTTATTATGCTGTTTACGTACCTAATCGCGTTAAAAAAGAAACAGTTTTAACAGCTAAGTTCGTTTAAAAAGATTAATATTCTGGGTATAAGCAGGGATCTATACCGGGTGGTGATAGGATTTCCACGAAAATGATGACAAAAAAAGGAGAGAAGCATGTTCGATTACGGTAATCGCGAAATGTTGAAGGGTAGGGATGATCATAACGCATCAATGGACATTGTGTGGCGTTCGTTGAAAGGGCCGAATGGTTTTCGTATTCAACGGTCAGTATGGCCCAGTGACGGCGGCAGGTAGAAAGTAGAAATTCCCTCTAACGTGCAATAAAACCTCTCCGCCAGTTTCGTGTCAACCGTTCGTTAACAGCGACAATCGCTTACGAACTTGCCTTTACGTAGCCGCGAAGACAACGACGGCACAAAGGGCCAGAGACGGTATACATGCTGCAAACTCATTACGGGTTATGTGGACCCCGTGCTATTTAATTAAGTTCCGTGCATACAGCGATCGAGATTGCTGTGAGACGTGACAATGCACGATCGACGATCCAGTGCGCACTGAAATTCGACAGTGTATAGCTGTTGCGTGGAACTTTTACTTAATTCAAACAGTAGTCTCTTTAAACCGGCTATCTACGGAATAAAGGAAAATGTAGAATGCCATAACAACATAATCGTATAATTTTTAGGCTTCGATGAATGAATAAAATTATATAGGTTCACTTTTTAAACGTCTGGTCGTTTCGACAATAGGATACACGCACCAAGGAATAAATATTTAAGAGATTTTGTAACTGTCAAAGCCGAATTTTAAATTGTATTAATATTAATAAATATTCGGCACGTGAAAATTAGATTTTTAAATATCTGTACCTTGTACCTTTACGTATAAATTTCAACTTCAAAAATTGGAAAGTTGTCATTAATGAATTTAAAAAGAAAAGACACGGATTTCACCGGTGTGTGGACAATATTAAATAAATGAACATTTCTAACTAATGGCGCGAAAATTGTTTAAATATGAACAGTAAGTAATGCACTATATTTAGTCAAATTGATATTTAAATTCTGTCTCAATGATATTTGTTCTCGTCCTACAATGTTCGTAGTAATTCTGATAGAAGGAAAGGGTAGAAAGGTATTTTAAATTTAACCTCCGATACCAGTTTATGAAGAAGAAATAATTGATTACCTTTACGTACACCTAATATCACCGAAGTTAATAAAAGTAATGTGAGATGAAAATAAACATCCTATGCAACAGTTTAAATTAATTATTTATCAATTCCATGCAGAATAGGAAGAAGTCCTGGCGGGAGGTCCTACCGTCAGCTCGTCCCCGGACGGACATTAGGCCTTTTAATAGAATCCGACACCGTAGCTGTCCAAGAACGTTTACAAAAAAAAAGAGAGTCGAAGTATAATGGTAGAAAGAGACATTAAGACGTTCGAGGCGAGCGTCGTCTCGGTAGCAATTACTTTTCGATTTATCTTGCGGTCGGGACCACCGGCCAAGTTTTGCCAACAGACTTTCGAGATTTGCTTACTTCCGGTCCCCGCGCACGCCTTCTTCTCTCCCGCGGGAAACCCTTTCTCTCGTCGGGAGCTTTCCTCTCTTTTCGTTCAGAGTTTCCGTACGACACGCCCTCGGTCCGATCTTCAAGAATGAATTTTTATTCCTTGACCGAGTGCTCTCCTTTCATCGGCTGTGGTATTGAGGCGTTGCCTCTCCCTTGAATACCTTTCTGTATAAACAACTTACCGATACATCTTATTTTCCCACAAAGATCATCGGGGATCCTCGGAAAACTCTGGAAAAAATTGTTTGCTGGGCGGTCACTTCGTCTGTTGTGACAGCATGCATTGTGTACGTACAGGGTGTTAATGAATTGTGGGATCTGTATTCAGTAGTTAATAGAAGAAAAATCATATTAGGAACTTCCTTGGTCACTTTGGTGTAATTAAGGAAATTATTACTTTTCATCGGGTAACAAATCTTGTAGTTGTTGTTGTGTGTTAAAAAGTAGACTTGTTTTATGGAGACTTTGGTAAAGGGTTCACGCAGGATTATATACAAACCCAGGTCACAACGTGTGCCCACTGCCCAAAAACCGGGTAAAACCGTGCAAGCTGAAACTAGGAAAGCACCGAACCGAGGACAAAACATTCGAGAGCAGAGATCGTTCAGTGTCCGATTACTAAGCCGTACGGTAAAGAGTTGAGAATCTCTAGAGACTAGGTCGAAAACGTTTGCATGCTATTTGTTTGAGAGGTCCTCGGAAAGAGTGGCACACAGTTTGCTCGGAAGGTTTCTGCGTTTTGGTACCGTTGTTCCATTTTGTTGTCGTCCTTTAACTGTACCCCGACGCCATTCTCTTTCGCCGGATTAACCTTTTCCATTCGAAAAAGGAAATATTGTGTCCCCCTCTGAGAATACTAAAAACTCTTCGTCTGTACCGTTTTTCCCCAATTTCTTCGTCCATGGAAGGTCTGCGCTTGACATTTTTTTACACCCCCTTGAGGAGGGGTGAAGGCCAACAAGGGGGCACCTCTAATTAAATGGGAACGAAAATTCGAGCAACGCGGCGAACAGGCAAAACTATCAGGGCGAAATGCAATCGACAAAGAAACCGTGATTATTGCGGAAAACCGTAATAAAGCAACCGGTTTCGTTGACGAGGCCATCGGGGGCCCCTGGATCCATGGTGTCGAATAAAGGACGAGAAAGGTCGTAAATGGTAATGCTCGCTTCCTCGTGCACTCGAGTCAGGTACATACGCGTCCTCCTAACGCAATAAAAGCAGCCGGGCCGGAGGCTTTTGCCGAGGACTTTTTCGGCCGGGCTGAGCCAGAGCGACGAAAAATACCGTCGTTTCGATTTTTATTACACGCGAATTCTACTCCGGCTGGGCCCCGTTTACAACGGGTGGAACTGGCAGACGGGGGAGGGGGTCGGTTGGATTAAGGAAAACTCGATTATAGCGTAACGGATTAACTTCGCCTCTGACTTCGAAAACGGTTTAAATTAGTTAACGACCATTCTCGGGACGGGTACATGAAAAATTCACTTTTCGCCCGCTCCCACCACCCCCCAACGTTGTATACGGATTAAAGCAATTTATATCTACACTTTTTTGTCGGTTCTTTTACAATCGATGGCTGTCGTGTTACGAGCCTCTTCGGAGATTTGGGAATAATGCTATTTTAACCTTTGTATTGGGCGATTGGATGTTGTGCTTGCCCGGTGTGACGCGAAATAGTCGATGGACTTGGAATCCAGCTAGCACGAGCCCGATAACGATCACGCGGAATCGTCATCCCCTGTGGGGGATTCGATTCTTAGTAGGTTCTCATTTCGTTTGTTTCCGTGTTGCTTCCCCGTTATAAAATTCGATGAGGAACATTCGCCTTAGTATTTGTTCGTAATATTTCGACTGCCTTGTAACTCATACATATAACACAAATACCATTTTTTCGTCCTGTGCCAAAAATTCATATTTGCACTAAGGCAATTATACGAAATGAGGTTAGAATGTTAAGACAATAAATACAATGGAAGAAAATCTTGGTTTACAAGTCTACGTTTCTTTCACACCAATTTGATCTCTATGTTAATAATTTCCTATGCGTATTAATCTGACTGTCAAAGTGTCAATAGAACGTACTCTATTAAATTTCATAATTGGGCACAATTTTCCTAGAACTATTCCAATGCTCTAAAAACAACCCGACCGAATGTCTTTTTAACAGTACATATACGTTTGCAACGTGTCGATGGAAAATGAACGTTGTTGATCAGGATACGCCCACTACTTCGCGCGTACCGTCTAAAATAGAAACTATCGGGGGTACAAAGAATCGAGGCGAACCAGGTTGAGAGCCAGTCTTTTGAAAACATCGGGATGTTGGTCAGCATGTCATATGGTCAATAGCCAGTGGCCGTGTGGGTGGATGCAGGGTGCAGATGCAGGAAGGCCGTGGCCAACCCTTCCGTAATAATGTCCAAAGAAGGGGGCTGTGCCGTCGGGTAGTACCCTTTCTGCATTGTGACATCCCGATCCACCGGGGACACAATGTGTATATACGTCTCCTCGTCACGACGCACGGTCCAGCTAACGGTAAACGTGCGTCGGTGGGTAAGGGCCGCCACCTCATCCCGAAATGTGTGTCAAAAGGCCGCAATTTGCGGGGACGCTTAAATCGGAGGAGCGTGACCCCGCACACCCTTTCCCCGGTTGTCGATCGAATAGAAAGACTGTATCGTGGAATTTTCGAATAATCTTAACTCCGTGAAGATCGATAAGTGACAGGACTTATAGTACATCAGGAAAGGAATCCTTTAAACAAATAAAATTTTGACATTGGATTAAAGGCACTTTTCTATGGTACGAGATAATAGTTGCTGTTGCTGTATTGTTTTGTTATAATTTTGATATATATACTCGAAGTTGTTTCAAGAGTAAACAACAGTGTGTACCTCAATATATCCTAAATCTACAGGATGTTAAAAAAAAGGGTCTAAGACTTTAGGGGCTTATAGTACTCAGTGAGAGGAGTAAAAAAATGACTATTCGACCTAGGTCCTAGAACTAATATTTTCGGTGTGAAATCAACTTTTATATTTTCGAGCGTTCGATGTCTCTTTGCAACATATTGAATGTAGACAGCAAAAGTGGTTTAGATTAATTCAAGGTTGCATGACAACAGGCGATGCGAGATAAGTGAGGAATATTTGAAAATGTACGGCGATCTATGATCCACAGATGTAAGTTTTGTATTGAAAAAGAAAGAAGACCATATCGAACATAATGTAACAAATGTGAAAATAAACATCCGTATTTTTTATCTTAAGGATTGATTTGAGGACATATGATGATTAGAGATTGTTCACTTTTCCCGGGATTACTATAAGCACCAGACAGGAGAAACAAAAATAAAGGAGATATTTTGAAATTTGAAGGAGCTACACATAATTTTCTATAACATATTCTATGAATTAAATGACGTTTTAACAGATTAACATAAGATATTGCAATAGATAGAGTACCCATTCGTTTATTTCGTTAAAAACGACGAAATGCAACTACTGCTTTTTCTTTATAGGATGAGGTAAATCGTATTTCCCGCGGACGCATTTGATTTTAATACCCGGAGTATCTACCAGCTTCGCCGATTTAACCAATACGATATTGTGCTCTTGAAGATGGTGTCCCTCTCCTGCAAAAAACAATAGACACACAAATGGTGTGCAATCTATTTAATCTAACGGATCTATTTTAATGTTAACGTAAATATATTCTCCAATTGGATTTACTTTTTTAATATACGTACCGGGTATGTAAGCAGTCATTTCTTTCCCAGTTGAGAGTCGGACGACAACGCACTTTCGATTCGCAGAATTCGGTTTCTTCGGTTTTCTGATGACCGTTTTTATGACCACTCCCTTCGCGAATGGTTTCCCCTCTAACGGATTCTTCTTTTTGTTTGGCGTCTTGTAAGGTTTACCGCGGTTATGCATTGCTTGTAACGTGGAACCAAACCTTAGCTGTTCGAAACCTGTCACAACGAATCATGCTTATAGTACATTTACCACGAAACGAAAAAAAAAAATGACAAGAAAAACATTTTTCAGAAAAAACATGGCATACTCATTGACACGAGCGAACATTCATCGAAAGAATTCAAATATTTTTATAACAGTCCTATCATCGCTGAACGCAATAAGTCTGCAGCTTTTCTAACGCGTTCACAATACCATCATCAGCATCGTCATCTTTATCCTTACTCGATCGACCAATCGAGAAGAACATTCCGCGAAACACATTACGATCATCGAATATACGCGAGACTCCGATGGGGAAAGCAATAGGCGAATGGGAACAATTGAGTTTTCACTCGAAATTTTTCCGGTTACCCAGCGACCCGCGGATAATAGCAGTCATATTCCACAAGGGCATTTTTCCATTGCAAAACCTCGCCTCTAGATAGGTCTTTTCTCGACTAATTATCGCTAAACCATATGAAATTTTAATACAGAAAAAAAATCCTCCATGGAAAGGACGTTCTTCTTTGAATTTCAATTACAAATAAAAATTGCAAGATCTCGTCGAATGAAAGGGTTGTAACGATCCTCTAATCTAGAAGGAACACTCTCTGATAGCGACGATGGAATTTCTCATCGAAGATTCCGCGAGAAACGCGACAAAGGCTTGGTCGAAAGGCCAGATAGGGAAATAGAGAGAATTTCCAAGGATGATCGCGTACTAGTCAAGGGCATTGTGAACGGGGCCAAGGGAAAAATAGGGGACCCACAGCGCGGTAACGGTACCGGGAAACTGGAAACTCTTTCGCAAATAATCTTACGGGGCCTAAGAAAAGAGGGTCTCTGCCGCCAGCGGAATATCAAATATGACGGACGCTTGACATCTGCAAGCCGTCCGGCGAAAGCAGTCCTTTCTCGTTCGAGCGTGTATAAGCTTATTAAGCAACATTGTTACGAGGTCCACCCACCCTTGCACAAAACGTTCAGGATCCGTGAGACCGCGTCGAGCTGAAAGTGGACAGCGATGTTAGCAACATTGCAAAATTATTGCGTGTGCAACATTTTCCTGAAGATTAGGTGTGTCAATGTTAGCACTTATATTCAGGGTACATTGCGTTAAACGCCTGTTCCCATTTCTTTTACGAATTATGTATTAAAGTTTCACTAGTGAGCAACCATTGATAAATCTAGTTTATTTACAAAATTTTAATGACAGTGAAGTTCTAGACATTACGTATTAATACAGTCAAATTATAACACTGTGACTGCAATTTGTGTTCAGAAGAAACCTATGGGAAGTATTTCTATGAAAATAATGACTAAGTGTATACCTTTTTTTTTCAATTCTAGAATCATCCCCTATCAGGCTGCCTTTTTCCCATACGCATGATTACAAAGTCTCCTAACACCAACAGAATACGTTTGGTCCTCGCAGAAACTACTCGGCGAATAGTCACGATTTTCTAATGAAAATCGAATGAATATCATCGATTCCAGGGTGAAATTTACACCCAAGAATCGATCATCCACGGTTTTGAAACGGAGCTGGTTGCGTCCGTCGAGACGTATTTTAAGTGAAACGTCGAGGATGACACGACAATTTCGTTGATATTCTTCCCGGCCCGGGTTACACGAGGCCACGAATCCACCAGGGCCTGTTAGTCGAGACTGTACCATTGTTGTTCATTTCGAGATCTGGCTGACCATCGTCCGTCAATACGACAGATGTCCAAAGCCCGCCGCCTGCTAATCCGACCTAACTCGGACTTAACTAAGGCAAGAGACCAGCAGAACCTATTATGCACGGGAAGGCAACCCCTTTTCCCGAAGATCAATGCGCAAGATTACATTGCGAAAAATTTTCGACGTCGCGGAATACGCCTTTGTCGCGTTCACGTAGCCGAGATCACGACGCTGGTAAAGCCCCTGTCTGGCTTATCTCCTCGGGTTGCGTTCCGTTGTTGTTCGACGCAGTCTGAAATTTTGCGTAATTAGCGATTACCAGGTCCGAGAGAAATTGCAGGAGGGAAGTGAAAATGAAATAATCACCTGTAACAACAGAAAGATCAAGAAAGTGAGGGTAAAAAATAAAGGCGCAGATGATCCTATCAGTATTTCTATTGGAGAAAGAAGCTGTAGAAACTATCAGTGGTTATCACGAATCTGACCTAAGAATCGAAGATAAACCTATAAATACATTTCTCAAGACATGAGACACTACAAAAGTAGTTAAAGTACAGATTTTTGTACGACTCCAAATTCACATTACACTTTTTAACCAGATAAGTGGATTGTAAGGATTAATAAAAAACAAATCTTACGAAAGGATAAACTCGGTACGTGATGAATCCGACCAAAGAACGCACAAATATATTTCATGAGATTGTACCTCCATGAAATAAGTTTATGTACTGTTTGTATATTCTTTCATATTTCCCATTGGATCCTCTACCGAAGTAACGAGTCGATTCAATGGAAACAGAAGGGAATCGAAGAAACGATATACCAGCAGCGGTTGTCAACTTGCTGCAGAAACTTTTGGGCCTTTGTGACGTCGCGAGAAACGGGAATAACAGTCTTAGCGCAGCCTGTATCCATCACGGATCGGTTCTGACAACTGGTCAACCGCAAATGGACACGTCACCCCCTTCGATTCCCAGCGATTTTGCGGGCATCGGCCACGGAAAACCCCGCTATTCCCCCTATTCGTGCCCTTTCTTGCGGAGTGGCCGGATCCCCATTTTGCATTTCGAGATCTCTTTCGGTTGTCCCGGGGGATCAAAGAGGTAGAGGCTGCGTGCGCTTTTGCGAGCCACGCGCATTTTCGCGATGAAGAATGCCGTAAAAGCCGTGGTCCCTTTTTAGGTCGACCACCCCTTTTGCCGCATTTTACCCACGCGGAGATACGGATCTGTCGAAAAGGCTTACGGAAACTTGAGATGTCACTCGAATAACCCTGTCCACCGGCATTGTCCGGCCTTGTTGCACTTATGGGAAACGCAAACAAGCCGACGGCGAAATGTCGCACGATTTCACGTAAATGGGTCAGTCCGGGTTGTGGAGGTTACTTAAGCCTGTAGGAAGCCCCGATTCTTTCTTGCTTAATTTTGGCTAATGTATTGGACCGCCTGATCGTTGATATTTAATAATACGGTTTGTCTGCGAAGAAGACGATTTTCTTAAGAGAGATGGTAAGAAAAGGTAAAATCGAGTGGAAATTGTACTATGAGTATAATATAGTAATCGAATATATGATTATAAATAATATTTACTAGTAGTTTCCGATTTATATTTCAGATGTAGTTTTGTGAATGAAAATTATTAATAAGAGTCTCCGATTGGGTGTTAGGTTGATACATGGACAATATTGTTTAGAGAGTATTCTTTGTTTTGAATGTTGAATCTATTGGAGATTATTAAAATCTTATATTGTAATAGAGTACAAGTATGACTCAGATTTAATACTTCCTATCCAGCAATTTAATACAGGTATATTTGAACAGATTTTCGATATTCTATAGAAGTATGTAGGTTTTCACTAAATTAAAATGAAATCAACGTATCTTTATTTCTCAACCGATATAATTTTTTATAAATACTAATATATACTAGCTTAAGTGTTACCTTGAAATAAGTTTCCAATGTGTGACGTTGCAGTGTTTAATAGGCTCCCTGCTGAAAGAAAGAAAAGCTTTTATTCTATATCATTCTATTCACTATAATACACAATGCACAAATTTATTTCAAGAAAATAAATACCTTGAATACCGAGGTTTGCATATAGCCTGGATAATTGTAATCTGTTGCCTGTAATACAACAAAATAAAGAAATCAGAAAATGGGTGAATATAGTCTGTATTGGATGTATTTAATTTTTAACATAATGACAGAACTGAGAAGAGATTAAGGAAAAGAAAAATATTATTTCTCTATGAATGAAGAGGTTAGACTAGAGGTTACGAAAGAAAATACACAATTGAAATACGAAAAAGATCATACCTTCAATGGAATTTCCTAAGCAGAATCTAGCTGAGCTCACTATACTCCTGGCCAGAATGTTCATGGTTGTTGTAATTAAACTATTATTCAACAATTAACTTCTCTTAAAAAACTTAAACCTGCATTTTCAGTGCTTCATCTAGCGACGAAATTATAAACTACGTCGTAGCATTACATACATTCGAAGACAGATCGATCATGTGGATTACTATATTATCTTCACATTTGAATTCTAAACAATTTGTCAAGAAAAAACATAATTTAACATTATCGTTTCCACTATGATTTGCTACAAATTAATTACGAATGAACTGCTGATATAATGCACTTGTATTGTGCGTAAATGCACAAAATACAACACTACACAACAATGACTGTAATATTGTTCAATAAACTTTGTATTAGATTTTTTAACTATTAGAATTTGTAACGAAGAAAATTAATTACTTTTAAACTCCTATATCCAAACCTTAATCTACAAGTTAGATTTGTAGAAATATCTACATTAATCTAACAAAAATGGCTACCATAATTCGTTCTCTTTAACGCAAAAAATTACTAATAATTAAACTTCCTAATTATATTAAATGAATTAAATCGGGAGTGAGATAATGCTACCCATTAAAAAGTATTAAAATTTATTTTACACATCAGACATTAGTACAAAATCTCATATAGCCAGCGGAAATGATAAAACATAGTAAAGCTGAGAGTTGCATCAATTAATACTGTGATTCTTCACCATCCGCGTCTACCGTAGCCGCTAGAAAGACCACCACCGAGTCCACCACCGAGTCCACCACCGTATCCTCCAGAAAGTCCACCGCTGTGTCCTCCAGAAAGTCCTCCGCCATAACCTCCAGAAATTCCTACACTGGAGTATCCACCAGAGAGACCACTGGAAAGTCCTCCGCCATATCCACCGGAAAGTCCACTACTGTGTCCACCACCGTATCCACCAGAAAGTCCACCTCCTCCGCTACTAATAAGGATGGATTTGGACAGGCCACCTCCAAGTCCACCTCCAAGACCACCGCCAAGACCACCGCCAAGTCCACCGCCAAGTCCACTGCTAATACCTGAAATTAAAATAACAGTAATAACAATTCTTTATCACAGCGTAATCAACAGTTTCGTTTAGGATAGACAGTCACTATTTGTAGCCAATGTCGATAGAAGAAATGTATTGAAATAAATGAATTGGTCATATAGAGCTGGTTATTAATATCCACAGGACAACCACATGTTTTGTAATATTTCAGTTCCTAGTTCGTACATTCTAATGCAAAAGAAGTTCCTAATTCTCTGGTGTTATGAAATTGACTTTAAGACTTGAAGTTACTGTATCAGTATATAAATGAGAGGATAATTACGACATAGAGTAACAATTCATTTAACGAAACCGGTTGATTCGTTTAATAGTTGCAGTGTAAGGGATGATGTTCTATAATGGGTTGTGCTGTTATTAATTAAATCTTAGTCTAATGGTATAAAGTTTATTAATAAGATATTATGTTACCTCCTCCGTAACCTAGACCTCCAGAGCTCAGACCACCTAATCCACCTCCATGTCCTAGGCTGATGCCTCTTTTCTCGATGTTCCTTTCCTCCTGACCGTAGATCGGGCACGCCAAGGCGACGACAGCGAGAACAATCTACACGGAAAAAAATATTATATAGATATAACTTTTGCCTATGATTTTTATTGCGAACACATTTTTCAAATCTCCCGTATACAACAAAGGGTATGATTCTTTTCCTGCAAATACTCTTTAGAAAAAAATAGATATGTATAATAATCTTACAAAAAGAAGAAATTAATATTCAAAATCATATAGTCGATTTAATTTGATTGAAAATCTTAAACCTCTGAATATCAGTCATGAATTTTTCACAGAAAAGAAAACTAATAGAGAACTAACTTAAAAATCTTAAAAACGATATTAAAATAATAAAAATTGAAAACAAAAAGTATGCATTTTATCTGAAAATTAGTAAGATTGAAATCCTTAATTGAAATTGCCTGGAGACGTGTACAATGCTTTTTGTCTGAAATTGATGTTAAACGCAATTAAGTCGAAATTGAATCAATCAACACGATTAAGGAAATGTACGATTTCAGTCAGGCTGAACAACTTACGAAGGTATTCATGGTGGTAGCGATGGATAGTTCACGATCGAAACTGATGCAGACACCGCGTAACACACCCCCTTTTATACCACCCGAGTGATTTTCTACGGTACCGCATCCCGGCGAATCGGGTTGCGTTTGTATTCGTGTCACACAATCGCGCCCGCCCGCCACGTGTTGGCTCGACACGCCTTTCTAAAGCGACGCTGGCCGCGCACCGCTCTTGTCGCGAAACGTCTTACAATTTTTTTTCCGTTTTTTCTTGTTTTTTTTTTCTATTACAAGATCACGCCAAGATACGAAGGGCCCGCTAGTGGCGATTGGCAAAGAAAAAATAGGTCAAATGTGAAGATCAACGATCGATAAGAAACGCAATCGTTATTGACGCGAAAGCGGCGGCGGCAATTCGTCGCCGCTTCCTACATTTGAAAGGCGATCGGCAAAACAATTATGAAAGAACCGAACAATCGGTCGATCTAAAACACGATATTTGTACAGGTCTCTTGCGAACTCGATTTTCTAATTAATAGAAACTGGTAACCGTTACGTCTGATATCGTTCGAACGGAGTCAATAATTTCACGTCAAACGTTTCGGTGGCGGTTTCGTAGCCGGCTCCGACCTGTATCGTATTCGTGGTTAACGCGAACGGTGCCCCGATGGTATCGGATAAATCGAAAGCGGATGAGCCACAGTGGCACGCGGTCTTCTTGCGGAAACGATTTTTCGATCTGGTCCACGTCCAGTTTCCCCGTAGTCTCCACCTAGAATGAACCTCGTTAAAGGAGGACATCCCACAGTGGAGACGAACCAGAAGCCTATATCTCTTGTGCTGTATTTTCCGCGCATCTCGAATTTCATCCGTGTCGAAACTTTCACTGTTACTAGTAGGCGCTAAGGGGACGGTTTTCGGTTGCAACGTTACGTAAAAGGACGAATCCGCATTTTTTTTTTCCGTCTGCGCTCTATGCTCGCGATTTCCTCTCTGTGCTCGTTTTCCCCCGCGCTGGTGACGGATCTGGGTGACTAAAACTGTGACTAAAAATCGGGCAGGTGAACGGAGATGATGGGGCGAGAAGGTGACAAGGAAGTGGACGATCGCGTTTGGATTAGACGACTTCGGTTTCTGGTTTAAACTGACGTTTGCCTGGCGATGATGTAAAATTAGATTTCATGTGCGGGATGACTCGAAGAATCGAGAAGTGTTTGGTAATTAAACCATTACCATTGAAATAGTTACCTTGTATATATATATTTTATAAAGTAGTTTCGTTTAATGGGTGATCCATTTGAAAGAAGTAGTATTCTATGACATTCTTAGCACTACTACTTTTTATAAACATTAATATCTTGATCACTTAGAATATTTGTTGTAAAAGTATTAGATAAGGTGCTTGGTTTTACATTTGACTATAGATACGATTTTGTTACTACATGTACGTAAGTTCGTTGTATATTGTTTCTTGAAAAAAGTTCGTCAGAAACAATAATGTTTGAGTAATTCAATGAACAGTTTTACCATCAATGATATTGTATGATGTGTATCCACAAATAAACAATTAAAATTCATACTTATTACATATTAACTAAGCCATGCGAATTACCAATAGGGATAGGACATTTTTTCTTTCGATTAAAATTCCAAAAAGGCTGCTACTCCCAGTACTTTACTAAATATCTTGAATACAATTCCTTTTATATCGTATATTAAATCGGAAATACCTTGTAGTGTAATTATTGTTTCTATTTCGTTGTAATTCCCTTACAAATTTATTAATTCGAAAAAGAAAGGTTTTGAAGATAACTGATCCTTTTGAAAACAGTAATTTGATTTGAACAAAATCATTATATGCTAAGCAATATATTACCAGTAATAGTACCTACTAAAAAAAGCTGTCAGAGTCACGTGACCCAACACGTGAACTTTGAATCGATATCAATCTGGTTTGTCGAACGGCGCCGAGAACGATATTTTATCGTTTTGTTTCCGATATAAGAGTAACGCTGACACTATCGTTGCATAATAGAACGCAATTAGGAAAAGTGAACAAATATCTTGCGGGTTTAAATGTGGATATTACTAAACGCCTCGGTTGTGAAATCTCGCTAAATATCGCGAAGGGGATTATTGTGCAACGATTGTCGATCAAGGGGTTGCACCATATACGAGGTGTAATGATAGTTCTTAACATCCAATACATTTTGCGCCCCATTACCATTTTGATATCACACCCGACGTTACCGACAAAGCACGAACCTGTGCCACAGCACAGACGAGACCGAAAAATAGTTGACGCCGAATATTAATGTTTCTTAACAATTTTTATCTTAAAAAATTGCTCCCGATTTGCTCCCTCTGAATCTAAAATTGCTCCCATCACAACGTTTATATTTAATGAAATACAAAATTAGATTTTCTAAAGTAATTTATGACGACAGGACAAAATCTGAATTTTTTTTAACAATATCCAGATCTTACAAGCTTCGATATATCTCGATTTCTATTTTTTATAATTATTAACAATCTGCATTGTAAAATGACTGATAGAATATGTCACCGAAGATGTGACTGTTATAAATATTACATTGTTGAAAATATTTAATTAAGTGTGAAATAATTTAAAGTAAGCCAAAAATTTCTGTCTTTGTTAAACTGTTGTATTCACAATGGAAAAATAATGTATTTCAATTAAATTTACATAACAATATTAGCATGTTTATAATAGCAATATTAATCGTTATTATTTTCTTGTACTCGAAAAAAAAAAAATAATCGGTCTGGCAGGATTTGAACATAAAGCCTCTTTCTAATACGTTTACTTTTCAGCGAACGAACACAAGGATTTGTGACCATGGTTTCGTCGGTGATTTTCGAAGATATTGAGCACTCAAAGTTACTGGACCATTTTTTATAATGCACGTATGATTGAACAGTAGTTTCATATATTTTTCTTCATTGGAAACAATGTAATCAATAGTGTGAATAAAATTGTACTGTACAAAATGATTAATAGCTAAATTTGCTTAGTTATCTTATTTATGTAGAAAAGTGTAGAAAAGCACGGGTTAGTGATGGCAACAAATAATGTGCTGGGCGACAGAGTCGGGTGTGCACACGTGGGTGAGAAATACATGTGAGCGAACAGTGTTCCTAAGGTACAATAAAATAGCCTGCAATAAACGAGCTTCCACTGTAACTGACTTAAAACTGTTTACCAAGTTGTATGCAAGCAGATGGGACATGGTACAGCCTAATGTTAAAGATGGCGTTAGACTTATTGTTAGAAATATCGTCGAGCGCCGTCGTAATACGACATACGACGGTCGTATGTTTATAACTGAGTAGTCTGCTTTGATTAACTTCTTATCTTGCTACTATCACTTACTATGACATAATTACAGATGGCGTGCAAAATCATTAACGGTGATTTATCACAGTGATCGCCGAATCACGATCACGGTCGTGATTTAACTTCATTCACGACCGTGATTGCGATTTTTTTATCTTGAGTGAATTTGCTCACTGCAATCGTAAGTCCTTGATCTTTAAACAGAAAAACGTATTCAATATGATTTTACGATGAATTACATTACTATTCGTGTTTGTAAAAATCAGTAGAAAAAACAAGAAATTCTAAAAGAATGATTTGCTAGGTAACATGTAGATTATAATTTATAATCATTAATTTATTCATTATTCTTCATTGTTTCGAATTATTCCTTCACTTTATACGATATAACTCAAATTTTTGTTTTGATGTCGTTAATATAAAATATACAGATTATGTATCACGATTAAAGAACTGTTAGATTTGTCCACCAATCAGAAACGATTACGAGAAATCACGAATCACTGTGAAAAATCACCATGATTGGGAACCAGTGATGCCAGGACGTGGGATTTTTCCCACGCATGCGCACTACCTAATCCTCAGTAACGTATATACTTCACTCAAATATGGGGTATCGTTAGACCCCCGTGACAATTGAAATACGGTAGAAATTACAGGAAGAGGATATTTTTAAAAGAAATAACATATTTACATGGAAATAAATGAATATATATTTTTTTATTATTTTGTACATCTGCAGCCGATTTATTACATGAATACAAACATTTGTTGCGAGAGTAAGAAAAACTGCAGAAAACCTTACTAGTATTCAAACAAGAACATTATATATAAAACATATAGTCGTGCTTTCATCAATTAATATTGAAAATTTCTGAATTTTTAATTCTGTAATAAGCTTAGCGCTTTCGCGTTTGCCTATTACATTTTTTATTATCTGCGTACATTTAGTTCGTGACAATTTTAGATCCTTAACCACCTGCGGATCTGAACAGGTTTCCTTTAATAAAGGGACCATGTGATTAATTGTTTGAAAAGCTATATTGTGCTCCGCGTAAAACGCAGCTAACTTTATTTCGGCTGTTTTGACTTTATTAACATGGTCCAAATCAGAATTACTATCAACTTTTGGTAATAAAACAGATGGTGTGATATCACAGCTTTTGCTTGTATTTTTAATATGTAATTGAGTCCGCGAATGTCTAATAAGTTCTGATTTTCCGCATGCCAAGACTTTATTGCAAGCCGTGCAGAAAGCTTTTTTATTATTATCAGATTTTAACCAGTCTTTGAAAATATTATTCTTTAGCCAAGATAATTGGAATACTTTCCCTTTGTTACTTCTCTTCTTATCCGCCAATCCACTCGAACTAGGCTGCTGGTAATCCATCTTCTGGTTTCTGTCACTGTAATACACTAATATTGCACTACAATTCAATATATTATATAACATTACGCGACTCACCTTCACTTTAACGAAAAACGCGGGAAACAACTGGGAAGGGCCCCTTACGCGTACCTACTGTTGCACATAGATACATCCATGGAAACAACCGCCGTCGAGCTGTGACGTCAGCATGCGCATGCGCACGAAGGCTCCCATGTGGGAGAAAATCCCACGTCCTGGCATCACTGTTGGGAACGAACGTGATCGAATCATGAGTGATTCACAAGTAGCAGTTCATGCCATCTCTAGACATAATAATATAGTTGCATAAGTTGTTTTTAACATTGTCGCCGAAGATATGAGTTGTTCCATATATGACCACCAAATTTTCATTTAATTTGTTATATTCATTAGTTCCATTATTTTTATATTAGATCCGACAGTTATGTTTGGTAACAAGTACTTACTTTGTTCGTTACAATTTTGTGGTTATAATGTTGACAGTATTATTTCTCGTCAATGTCTTCGAAATATGATATTTTCGAGTGTTATATGTAAGAAATTAAAAGTCGAAGATTCGTCATGCATTAAAGCAGATAAAGTAAAAGAAGAGTCTGTGTTAAAAACTGATGTTTGTTCTGAAATAGAATCAAGACAAGTGGGACAGTCCGACGAAACTGTTCGTTATGATCTAAAGAAACAAATTGATAGAGGAAAGTATATATCATACTTTAGTGATACAAACAGGAAAACAGTAAGAAATGGAGAAGAAAAATATGTGTCAACAAAGTCAAATCATACACCGAATAAAGAAATCTATGTGGGTGAACCTAAATCAGAATATCAAATTTACAAGAGGAATGTACATTATGAAGAGAAATATAATGTACAGACAGGAAAGAGTAATGCAAATTATAATCATCAAATAGATCACTATTATGGCTATAGACCATGGTGCAAAGATATAATAAAAAATATAGATTCATTTAGCATTTATGGCTCTGACAATTTTATCACAGAGTATAATGAAAATGCTAAGTATTTGGATACTTCACACGTATTATTTATTCTTCGCCATACGAAATCCATAATAGAAAAATTACAGACAGAAATGACTGTTAAAAAGACGATAGCAATTCATGGGAAGGAAAATTTTAATCAACATATTAAAGGTTTCAAGACCATGTTTGAGTTATTTTGAATTTTTACCTGGCTTTCTATTTACTTTCATTGATCTATTCTTTTTTAGACCGACGTGAACTTCTTAATCAATTTTACTCTCACATAAAAGACACATTGTTAGAGAAAGAAGTTCAAATTTCTCCTAATGTTGAATTATTATACAGGAGCGTGAAACCTGTTTTAAATGACATGGAGAAAATAAAGATTCTTACACGTTCTGTAAAACATCCAGTCTTGAGATACAGGGAAACAGCACCCTGCATTGCTTTCTATAGGTAAAAGATATATCGATCTTTCCAACATACAATAATTCTCTTGTACTTAGTGTCTCTTCCAGTACAGTGAATTAGCTCATGTATTATTGTATCTTCAGTTTGTTCAAATGACTTGTACAGGGGTGCCTTACATTTAATTTTTTGGAGAAAAACAAATGTGCAAACAATAATGTCGCCAATTACTCATCCCACAATGTTGCGGCTTGTTGCTGCCATTGGAGCTGTGAATGCCTCTGATGCATTCCCGTTTATGGTAATTATTCTGAGAATATTCAATCTCTTGTTGAATTTCATAATGTCGGGAGACAGTATTGAATTCAAAGGTCTTTCTTCTTTGGAGGTGGGAGGAATTTTATTTTACCACACAAATCCGTGAAATTGACATAGTTTAATTAAACCGACACATTTTTTAATCATGTGTTCGGAAGTTCAACGATTACTGAAATTAATACATCTGTACGAGCGTTAATTTTTAACGATGTTATTAAAGGTGTTTGAGTATGTTGAAAGTCTTACATATGCTTCCCTAAAAGAGATTATGAAAATGACCTGGTTTTCATAGGTGTAATAGTAGGAAAACCCCTACTCTTTTGGCATAAGTGATGTAACACGTTCAATAATGGAGACTGACGCAGATATGTGACATTGTAAATGAACTTACAGATAAACAAAGGGTTGATCGTGGATATTTACAGCAGTGGTGAACCGGCGACTCCTCACGTGGTGGAACAGAACCTCCTGGAGCTTTACTGGATAAGGTGGTTGAAACGATTAAAACTGTTCCATATGAATTTCAATAAAAAGATGAAATTTTTCGAATAGTATATCAAATTTGCGAAAATTTTTGATAAACAAAATTGTAGTAAACACTGTAAGTTAATTTTTGTTGTAATCCGAAATGAGATAAATATATGTTTTAAGAAATATTCTTTGTATTAGATGATTATTGTTGTATTAGAAATATTATTAGGAACTGTTTAGAAATAATATAATCAATATTCGTTCTTCATATTTATTTATGCTGTCAAGGCGTAAAGAACTGATTGTAAATATTTATTCTAGTATCATTTGGATTAAAAGAGAATAGAATATTACTACACATGAAAATTTCAATATCAACATAACCAGAATTTTACAATTTCCCGAAAGTGAACGCCGATGGAAAATGGTGGAAATTCATAATAAAAACATTGCCGTTTTCTCGCCTATCCCCTCTGGTTAACATATAGCAATTATAACTTGGAGTCAACCCTTCGTAGGGCGCGACATTATCCGACTCCCCGTTACAGGGCCTTATAACCGTCACGCGCAACCCTTCGTATACCCCTGGGAATCGTAAACTAATGGCGAAGCTGTGTAGTGGAAACGCACCTTTCCCTGTGTTTCCCTATATTTGAATTTCAGAATAATCCTTGGCCATTCAAATTACCCGTGGCAACATACGGCGGAAGTTAACACCGGAAAGTGTGAACGAACGGTTTTACAACTAAATTACATAATCTTATATTTGCATTCTTCATATCCTTAACGTACGAGATAAAAACACAAACAACAAAAGTTAAGAATAAATTTTCTGTGCAAATGCAGGATAATGGGTCATGGTATGTTACGTTTGCATAATTCTCCAATTCCGCGATGCAGGGAAAAGATACCTCATACTTTCATATACTTCAGACATTTTTATAAATTTATCAACGCTTTGGTAACCAAATAAGTTGTTCTACATTTTGCATAATGTATCACTAAATAATTGTAAATATTTCGATCATAAATGTTACTTCATTAGTCGAACAATTGTAGCATTTACGAAAAATATAATTAAAAATATAATTTCAATTTCTGTTTCAAATGTTAAGTAGAAAATATTGATTTAATCTAAAAAAAATTCGCTAAATCTCTTTAAAATATTAAAATTAATTCATAATAGAAAGGACACATTCGTAAATTCTGCAAATACCAGTTTTGCATGATTATACAATTTGGAGGAATATACTTAGTATTCGAAGAAAGGTCCGGGATTGTATGTTCGTCCAAAGTTTTTCTAAATTGCAGCTTCACGCATCCAATGAAACAGCAAAGTCCATTAAAGAAAACTGGGAAGACGGTTTTACGGGTTGTGCATTCGCCTCGAGATAAGGAAAGTGTATCTCTTCATTTCTTTATACAGGCAGCAGTTTGGACAACTCGTAACCTAAGCTTATGATGAGTCGTAGCACTATCCTGTTTCTATCCGCCTAACCGAGATTGGCGAACATACGGTACAACATGAATCCACTGATCCCACTACACTTCTGTATCTCTTTTATGGAAGACAAAGCAGTGATGCCTTTTGTTTCTTCTTCGCTACGTCTGACAGTATGGGGGTAAGTGATTCTTTTTATAACTTCGTACACTTCCTGATATTACTTTCCATTATCTTTTCATGAAAAGGAAGATCTCAATATCGTTTATTATTAGATACTCTCATAACATCCTTTGTGAGTAATTAGATGCCATAGATTTGTTGTACTTTATTTTCAGTAATTGATTCGAGGGTAATTCGACGAGATATAATAAAAGTGCCTCGCGTGCTGATTAACCATATTATTTTTTTTTATGTAATTGATGCCTCGGGGATGTCGAGGAAAGGTGATCATATTTCCGGCTTAGTCGTTTAGCGAGCACGCAGCACGAGACGATTCTAAATCTTTCAGCTAATCCTCGCTAATCCTCTCGTAACAGGGACATATTTTCATTGGTCGGTCAACCCCAGGCAGAAACCACCCTCTTTGAACGGGATGAGTTATGAAAACGATAACTTTTACAAAGGGAAACCTCCCGCGGATACGCGTCTGTCGAGAAACCAACGAGCTATACCCAGGAAGATTAACGAATTTATAGGAAATCTTCGGCGGAGAGAACCTCCTGGAAAAACGGTTTCCTTCTTTTCCCAAACTTTGTAATTCCATGAGTGATTCTAAATCCAAATCTTCCAAGCTCTCTTATTTTTCAAAAATAAATTCTAAAGTATTAAATCATTACGTAAACGAATACATTATTAATTATAACAAAGAAGCGTCTATCATTTAGACGATTAAATCTTAGAATATATTATTTACAGGTGAAATCCCAAGATAACGTACTCCAGCGAGAGAAATACTGTCACGAGTAAAAAAATGTTCAATTCCATTTTATCGCGCGAAATATCTACCGAAACGTAAATCCACCGTCCAGAAAAACGTCACACATTGAGGTCCAGTAGTTCACGCGAGATGGCGCCACTGTCGCTTTATTTAGTACATACGAAATGCTACGTGCATAATCACGTTCGTTTCGTTTTCCTGAAAAATGACATATTATCTCCTTGTGACACTTTTCATGCAGCAGTACAATATATTTAAAACGATATTATACGAGTCCAAGCGAAGTTAGTCACTGTCTACGTGCATTCTCCAAGAATATCGTCTTCGTAAACTTAAAGGGACGAACCACGAGAGTATCAGGAGCAATCAAGGGGCCACTCAAGGAATTACAGAATTTCCCGTGTCAGGTTCAAGCCGTCGAGCGATTTCTCGGGTAAATTACCCGGAAGCGGACGGTAGGTAATAAAATCATAGTCACGCGATGCGTTTCTATTCATTCCTTGTTCCGCGGGGGAAGGCGACCGACCGTGGCAATCGAAATAAATCCCTGGCTCTGCCCGTTGAACTTGTTTCTCGATTACGAGGGAGGTCGCAGGGGGGCAGGGCGGGCGCGTTTATCGTCGCCCGGCACGACTCGCGTTCTTAACGGTTAGGCCGACCCGGTTGGCCTCGTAAATGGCCCGGGGTCGAGTGTGAAACGGAACTTTTCTTTTCCCAGGCCCTGTAATAACGCTGCCCCTGGATGAAAAGGGTCCCTGGATTGCTCCCCCCTGCGGACCAACCGTCTACGTACCGGGAAAACTGGAGCACGTCGTGGAGAATTAAGAAGTTTTCATCCGTGACCTTTCAATGGCAATCTTCCTCGAATCTTCCTGGTTCGCGTTCACCGGCTGTCCCGATAGTCGAGTGTCCAGACCACTCTTCGCGTCCGAGAACTTTATAAATACGATGGAGTTCGACGTCCGTGGGGGTTGGAGGCCGCTGGAACGATCGACAATAGACTCTCGAAGAGCCTACCAAGGCGCATCGAAGAGGACCACAGGGATAGTAGCCGAGCAAAGCTGTGAGTATATGCCCGAATTAATCCTTTTCGGGCGAGAACGACTTCGTCGTGCATGAATTATTGATCGTCTGCACCTGTGGGACCACGCTACATTTACCTTTCGATGATAGTTAATAATCTGATGGCGACAAAGGACCGGGCTGCTGCTGGCGAAACGGAAAATGGCCGAACGACGGGACTCTGCGCTGGACGGCCGGAGGGTGAGTGGCTTGCTTCTATAAAGGGTGGTGAAGAATTATTATTGCTACTAAACAGGGGAACTTCGGTAACCTGAAAATGCCAGTGTTTTTTTTAATGCTGCAGGTTTGTAAGGGGTGTCAATAGAAGTATCGGACAATTTTTGTTTGGTTTTTCAGGGTTAAAATAGTTATTAAAAGTTAATCTATGTTTTCCTATTTTCCTGTATATTTTTAATATTATCCTAGATATAAAGAAATTTTTGAAACGAAAATTTAAAAGTTGCTTGATAATTCTATTGAGATTTCCTACAAACAGCAAAGTTTCAATGAATTGATGAAGTTCCCTTGTAAGTACCACAAAATATTCGTGCCTTCTTTAGTTATAATTGCTATTCTTGGTACATCAAATCGGTTCTGGGCGATTGTTTATTCAGTTCATGAGTCTTGGAGAATTTGTATAATATTTCTATGAACGTGAAAGTGAACGTACACTTTGAAAGGTCAAAAGATTTAATATCAGAAATACTAACAGTGAGGTGAGTTAGAAAATGTGTAAACAGAAATGGAGAATTTTAATTTTGTTTTTACTTTTGCATTTTACAAATTAATGAACAGCCGAGTAGTTATTGGACGGTACTTTATTCGTTAAGTAATTAAGTTAGTACTTTTATGATTCCAGTGATTTTTAATTCTATTTTTAAATATTATAGTACCATTAGTTACTAAATACTGTACATTGAATTATTAAATGTTATATTTAATATTTTATTTACACCCGGTACAGTAGCGCATCCTCTATGCCTCTGCATTGAAAATTATCTGGCATCTTTCTCTCTTGTTTCAATCTAACGTGTCACCGCTCCTCATGGTGCATAATTTAAAGGAAGCATCGCACCGCCTCATTAGGGACTGCAGCTCGTTCAAATTTATTATTAGCTGATTATCGATTGCATTATTTAACGTAGGTGTTGCTTGTGGTGGGTTTATTACACACCGGACAATTATAACCGGACTAAATAAACGTGACGTCAATATCTCTTCTTTATATACTCCTTCAGAAGTTGATATGCAATCCTATCAGATTTTCCAGATTGGTAATGAATTGACGAATAAACAAATTTACGAATCTAATTGCTAAAATAGTAACATATTCTGCGTTGTACCATAATTTGTCTTTCACAAAATAATTATTCTTGCAATTATCTTTTGAAAAGTTATTCACTTTTCTCCCTTTCAATACCTGGGTGATTCATAATTATTGATAGACTTTGCAGTATCGGTGATTTTCACGCTCTCCCGGAATCTCTAAATTGATAAACTGAGATCTCGAGACATAATTATTTACCAATATATCTGCCCTATCGGACTAGCACTATTTCATGTATATTACTTATTTTTCTATGTTGCAAATGTCTCTAAAATGGGCAAACAAAATAGACCGATACCTAATATTTATGTATCACTCTAATACTACTAATAATATCTCAGTTCCTAATATATTTGGTTCTTATAATCAAAGAAGAAATAGACGTTATCGTCGGTTTATCAACTTTATCAACTTAGCTTTAACAATTTATCAACTTTATACACAATTACAATTCGATGCTCGAAATAACGGTACGCAACGTGTGCAAAAGCGTAAACAAAACACAACGTTCAGAAAATGCTCGGTCGCATCCTTTGACGACGGTTCGGAATGAAAAAAAATCCATACCACCACCAGGCATCCGTTTAAAAGGAGCCGTGTTCACGCGTCGTTTAACGGTGCAATTAAGCCGCGCGCAATAAACTCCGCGAAGATTACGCAGCAATTATTCTTGCGTAACACAGTTCTGTCGAGTGGCTGGGGGGGGGGGGATTTATTCAGCGAGGACGAGGGCAAGAAAAGATCAGGGGACGAATACTTTCCTTTAATGCCAAATTGAAATATTATGGGTCGACTCCGGTTCTCTCTTCCTTCGCCGTTTCGCCGCCATGCATCGGGTGGACCTTAAAATTTAACTGAAACAGCAACATTTGCAATCTTGTGAATATAAATAGTGAAAGAGTAATCATGCAAACGTGAAATGTACGTGTTAGCAGTCATAATGTCATCCTAACAGTAAAAACATTTTATTTATTTATTGATATACGGGTATATAACCCTTTAGTTTATATTTATTTATTGATATATAGTATATAACCTTTTAGCAGACATGTTAGTGGTAGAAAAAAATAAGGCTTTCACCATTATTATTTCATGTAAGTAGAAGCAGCGAGTAATATACAAACACCAGACATATTCTCGAGAAAATTCCAAATTAAATTTCCTCGAACATAGACCTCCATCCAGAAAATTGTATTCTACATTTTCCACTTTATTTTGCATACGAAGACCATCCTAGAAAGGCATGATAAGTTACATATTTGTTTTTTTTTTACATTCATTAATTTTAAAGGTCCAAACGCTCATGTTATTTTTCATGTTCTGTCCATTTTTAAAAGGCTCCCTTTGAATGGTATTTCTTATGTTATATCCATGTTTAAAATTCATTTTTATATCTTTGGACCCGATAGATTATCCCCCTTTTCAACTATGTCATATTACCACTAGAACTACCAAGGATAAACGTATATCCATGCCTATCAAATAAATAAACACGACAAACTTTTAAAAATATACAAATTTATGAATTGACTAATTTGTTCACTTTCACGTCGGAATAAAAGTTGCAGAAGATCTGAAAAAATGCATTGTTGTAACATCTTAATCATCGTTATAAAAGTATACTAACCAGTCATTTCAACTGCCTTGGTAGTTCTAGTGTTAAAGCACTCCGTTTTAACTACCGGATGACATAAAAATCAGGAAGTCAAGAAAAACGGACATATCATATTCTTCATATAAAATCTTCTTTGACAATATAATTTGACTAATAATTTAAACCAGTATCTTTACAAACGTCCCACGATAAAATTGGATGATCCTACACAACTGTCAAATGAAAACATGACATAACTTCAACAGAAAAACAAAATGGTAACGCTTCTTTTATAATACCCCGTATATTAAATTTTCGTTCCCTTGGATGAATTCATCCAAGAAAACCGCTTATCCAAGCGGATTTGCCTCCCCATTAGTTCATACAATCGATTTGTTATACTCTCGAACTCGGAGCCTGGAAATTCACCGGGTCACTCTGTATATGGCCACCGAGCGTGGAGTTTCTCGAGCAATTTGATGGCGCGCTATATTTTACAAAGAAAGCTCCACAGCGCCCGTGTGTATCGCGAAATCGGCGAGATCTACACCGAGCTTGAAAATATAACCCTGGGGGGGGGGGGGGGGGAGCAGAGCGACGTACTTTAAATTCCCCGATGCTCCTTCGCCTTCGAGCTCGTGTACAGGATTCCAATGCCGTTGGAACGTCGAAAAAGCATACCCTGAGAAATCGCATTTCCTTTCTTTTGCCAGCGTTTCGCGCTTTTATATCTCTCACAGACGTCACCTTCTTTTCTCTATCTCTTCGCTCATCGTCCGCCATCGTGTGGTCCATCGTCTCGCGATTAATAAACGTTCGAGGCGACGTTTCCGTAAATATTTGCTCCGCCCCTTCCTATGAAAGAAGACCGAAGCGAAAAATACGTCACCTCAAAGGGCGACAGGGAATCTTGCCTGTTCCCCGTTTCATTATTTATCGATTCCCCCGTCGCCGTCCTGCACGGTGAATTATTTATCGGATCCCCAGGATGCATTTCGATTTTCAAACGACTCTTTCGCCTCGCTCGCGGAAACGACAAAATTACAGACCGTTGTCTGTCCTTCGAGCTGATTAATTTTTTAAACCTGAAAACCCTGCGCTTGTGTGCCTCGGAACTTTGACTATACGTTATTTTCCAAGTGTCTGCCTTGTCGTAGGACTTTCTCGATGGGTCATCGCTCCCGTAGGAATTATGCTTCGAGCTGTAGGAATCGAACGAGTGGGTAATTGAAGGGTAATAGGGAATCAAGGGGTCTTGGTTTGTGTATCATGTAGCGTATAAATGACAAGGAATGATTCGATTCGGTTATTTTCCTTGGTATTGGCCGTCTTTTAATTTTGCATTCATGTAATTATTATATTTATACTTTATTACGAGATTATGGCACAAAACACGCTGACTACCGATGTGAATATTATTAATATTGGGAACAATTGCATAGGTAAATTCATTAAGTTTTTTAATGTTTCTTGTTATACGCGGTTTCTCAGGTCGGGTAGTATAACCGGGCAAGAGGCTGTTCTACATGCAAAAACAAATTGAAAATGTGTAATAAACATTTTGCCTACGATGCTTTATTTCCGAGATAATCGACTTTGAATATCTGCTGGATACTCGTGTAATTTAATAGCACTTGGCTCACGTGTCTGTTCATCACATTCCGTTTCTACTTACAGTCACTACGAATGCACGCATACTCGATGAAGCTTCCACGTGATTTTTCTCGAAATCGAAACCTCGTATGAAAAAATTTTATTCTTTTTTTTCGATTTATTTTTCCTTATCCCTTTTAGTGTCGAACAACGATATATCGTCATTAGCTACATTTGCGAAAAGTGCCAACGACAATTTATCATTGTACATGATTCACTGTTGCTTGAAAATAATAAGTCTTAACTTCTTGGATGCGTTTAGTAGTTTAGGAAACTTATTTATATTTCTGCCTTTGCCATGATGTTACGTTAACCCAATTAAAATATTATGAAATATATACATAAATTATTTGCTTTGTAGTGGGCAGCCCTCTTGACACTTGCTATGCATCATACAATTATTATTTATTTACCTTTTGGAATACTTATAATATTTTTATAAATAACTGAATATACGTCGTTTATGTTTTGTACTATATATTCTACACCAAACTATGTCAATGTGACAATGTTTTTTACTTGTAAATGCTGTTTACAAAATATGACCAACTTTTCGAATTCTCTTTATAATCTCGAACAAACATTATTAATATAATTTTAACAAACACTACACTACTTTAGTCATTAATTCATCTTCTCTGTATTTCTTAACATGTACCATTTCAAATTTTCTAATTATCATCTGAAACTAAATATTTATAATTTCTTCCTCAAACCTTACAAAACTATATCGCTTTGGCTCAGCACTTTTCGCTCCGGTTCAACTTTTTCGGTCGGCACTAAAACCCTTATAAAATCACTTCCTGCCCGGCTGTACTATTCGACCTCAGACGTACATCGAGAAAAGTAGAAAGCGCCTCGAAACAACCCAATAGAACCGAAGGAATAATACATGTTCGAGTGCAGTAAAATCGAACATGCAGTGCACACGTAGCCAGGTCCACCGCAAGGAGTTAACTTCGTGTATTTCCCGGCCGCGGAATTCTAAATCGAGGCTCGCTGTTTGAGCACGGGGATCCATTAAAAATTCCTGAGGCACAGGAGACCGAGTTCGAAACAGGTGTCGCGTGGCCGATGGCTTTTCCCTTGGAGGAGCTTTCCGGTAACTAGCGACTTTAAAAGAAACATTCAGTTGGCTGTATGCGTATACACGGTGTTCGCGATAATTTGTACCATCGTTTTTTTCGTAAACAGTAAATATTAGAAAAAAACTGAAGAAGAGGAAGTTATAGTATATTTTACTAGTAATATGATAACGTATCTAAAGTTTTTGTATTTTCAATATTTTTCTAGAAACGAAGGTGACCTTGATTTTTTTAAATGGAATGCTACATATTATTTTACATCATATGAAAGCGGGCATTAAATCGAGTTCAACCATGTAGTATATTATGGTCTTTAGGGTCATACAAGGGCAGAAATAAAATAAATAAGTTTAAAATTTCGTAATATTGTATTTACCAGTATGTTGTATTAATAAATTTAAGAGAATTTATTTCTGCCCTTGTATGACCCTGAAGACCATAATATACTACATGGTTGAACTCATTTTAATGCCCACTTTCATATGATGTAAAAAAACATGTAGCATTCCATTTAAATAAAGTTAAGGTCGCCTTTGTTTCTAGAAAAATATTAAAAATACAAAAACTTTAAACACGCTATCATATTACTAGTAAAATATACTATAACTGCCTCCTCTTCGGTTTTTTTCTAATGTTTACCGTTTACGAAAGAAACGACGGTACAGATTATCGCGAACACCCTGTATACGTGTACGTGTGTGTGAAGACCGTAGTGTTCATAGAAAACCGCGCGAGTCGCAAAGCGCATCCGCATTCGGCGGCGGTTGCACACGTAAACGGGGCACTTGCGCGCGGGGGATGTTCTCCCGTCACGTGCACGTTCCAGCGCACATGACTGCCCCGTAGTCGCATTTTCGCGAGCCAATGACTGTGAAATCGAGCGTTTTCCCCGGTTCTTCTTATTTTTTTTTTTTTGCTGCGTTTCGTCGTGAGGACGCACACACGGGGTCTCCGAAAATTCCTGGGCGAAAACGTTTCCGCGCCGCGATCGATAACCATCGAGCTTGATTCCCTAGCTAGAACAGATCCGTCCCTGTGTAAAATGGATCTTCTTGACCCCTGGGTAACCATTTGCCTATTTTTCTAACGGTTGACATCGCGTGGAAATTGAAGGTAAAATGCTGTTACGAATAGTTTGGGGGAATTCGGAGTGAGAGGATGATGGGAAGTTTTTGTGTATGATTTTTGGTTTTGGGAAACGAGGCGTGAGATCTAGAATTTGCGTAAGTAATTGTTGGTTGTTTAGGAGACACTAGGGGATATTCGTCCAGTGAAATAATAGTCGTGTTCACTTTTTAAACGATTCTCGACTCTCTGCTTTTTTGAGGATCACCTCAAGTGACTCTTCAAGACCGGCTCTCTCGAGTCTGACTCTTGGATATTCTACTTTTCAGCCAGACACATGCTTGTCGCGCGCTCGTGCCACGTGCCTTCTTGCATCTCTGAGGGCTCCACGTGCATTCTAGGAATCTCTGTTCTTTGAAACTGTGCTTGCCACGGGGATTGAAGATGTAGCGGTATAAACTTGGTTATTTAACTTTAAGCAACTGAAGCTGAAATATTTAAAATTCCTTGCTAGGTAATTTTTTACACAGTTTATTTTGCAACGTTGTAAAACAACGTGTGGCACAAGAAGATTCTGGGGTCTTACTCTTATCATAATATGCTGTGGAACAGTTGCCTTTGAAACCTTGGGATAGTTTCTTCTACGAGTAAGAAAATTAATTAATTTTCTTCAACTGTTTCGCAACAGACCCTAAAGTTTCCATCCCGAGATGAAACGAATCCTTCATCCCCCACAAGCTTCTGTTACTTGTAACCTTTTCCTGAAATTTCTAGTTTCAACCTTTCCTCCTTTCGGCGTTCTGCTTTCTGTCCTCGGAAATAAGACAAATAGTTTCAATAATAAGGACGGAGGCAATACTCACCACATAATTCATCAGTGTACACGGATAATCCTCGGTGCAAACCTGAAAAATGAATTCATCGGACAATCAAAGGCCTTCAATCTTCATAATATAATCCTACTCAAAAAAATGCTGTTGGATGACCAACCTACTTACTTTAATTCAATCTATAAATAATTGCGACCGCGCTGCTCTGTCTTAAACAAGTTAATCACCCTTATTTTCCTAGTTACTCAGCCTGTATTAAGGCTCACAAGCTTTCCTATCTTTTTCCTAAGATAGAGCGATAGTATACAAGACCTTATGCAATTGTATAAAAAGCTCAGACCTAATTCAGACAGATACTTGAGAGCTCCGAAACGTTTAGCCACCAACGAAGTATAAGAAAAGACCTTTCATCTTATGGGAGTTGGTGGTCCACCTAAACTGTACTACCGACACCTCAGGAGCCTCTGATTTTAGTGACATCAACGTTATGGAAACGGTAAATCTACGGTGGTTAGTGACACTAAAATGAAAATGGGGTAACCTAACCCTAGAAAAGGCCGCAAAAATACATTAGATAAAATGTCTACTCCTATACCTAGTCTATGGTTTAGCTTACTGTGAGACTTTTACGACACTCTGTCACGTGTAATTAAATAAACCTCTTCAAAATTATGTTTAAAAGTGTTGCACTCAATACGACGACTCGGAATCCAACAACGTACCTAACTCCAAAATATAATTACAAAACCCACCAATCCAGTCTCCTCTGGAACCTCTCACAACCTGTCTCCAATCATAAGAAAAATCAGTAAACAGCAGCCCTCGACTCATTACCCCAAAAGGCATCGCGTTCCTCCCTATTGCGTCTCAGCGCGGAGCAAACATTTCCCCGACGTCCCGAAGTATATATCCCAACAGCAAAAATCAACGGAGAAACTTCGAGCCGTCCCTTTACCCAACACACGCATAGAATCTCGCGCGGGGTCCTCTCGAAGACCGATCCTCCTAAGTGACTCTCCGTGCGATTTCACATTCTCCGCGCGGAGAGTCCGCTTCCTGTAAGGGCTAGGAGGAGAGGGGTGCTGCGTGCGTCGGAGGAACCGTAGCTCACGAAAAGGGCAAGCAACGACGAGAGCGAGATACTGGAGAAAGGGGTGGGGGGGGAGGAGTATCGCACGCACGACGTGGCAGGGGCCGTAGCCGTTCTCGGTTAAATGAGGCTAACTCACCCTACCGTTCGGTGTTTCCCTCCCATTCTCGTACTCCCGGCGATCCCCCTCCCCTCCCCCGTGTCTCCGTCCGTTCCACGCATCGGCTCTGCTCTCCTCGCCGTGCTCCCTCCCCCCTCCCCTGCCGCAGCCAGTGCTCTACCGCCCTCGCTTCAAGTCGAACTCGGCATGTTGAGCCTGGGCGCGGCCCCGCGCCCAACCGAAATCGATTTTGGAAAGACGAAGAGCAGAAGGGTACGACGTACGCGAGACGGAGAAAGACGTTGATACAGATTACGGACGATGCCGCATGGCCGGGCTTCCTCTGATCTCCTGTATCGGGAGGGTGGTCCCTCTTCCCAGCGAGAGAGGTCACGGCGGATGAAGTGAACGGGGGGGAGGAGGTACGCTCCCTGGATAGGTGAAGGCTTAACGGCGGAGGACTAGCTTCCACCTCGTGTTCCGCGAACGAAGACAAGCGGCCCGCTGTGTTTTAATCATTAAGGCGCTTGTAAGGCTGCTCGCAGCTGGGATCTTTGATCTACACTCGTCGCGTGCTGCAAAGCTACTTACACCTTGTTAGGAGGAACCTCCTCGGAGGTAACGGTAGATAGAGAGAGAGGGATGTCTCTGGAGCGACAAGTTAACTCGATAATAACCGACGACATTTTACGTGCCGCTGCCTGCATGCGCCACCTGTACCGGGAGAGATCGTTTTGGAGCAGCTATCTGCCTGAGAGGGATGTTTTTAAGGTGATTTCGCCCTGAGGACGATGGAGTGGCTCGGTAATGCATGTAATAAATTTTGTCGTATTCTGTAGCGGTTATTGACTGTAAATCATCTTTGTCTATTGCCTTTGTTTACCCGAATCGTGGTGGATCGCTTGTGGTACTGGAAATCGTTTTGTCACTCTCAAGTTTACGTAGTACGTGCAATTTTCAGTAATATGATTACAGTAAATCCGCGGTGAGTGTTCGATGGCTCCTCGGCACTGAAGATTATATATTTCATAAACTAATGGCTATATGCAGCTGAAACAAATATCATTGAGTTCAGAATCTTAAGCTCTATCTATGTGCTGCACCTCATTAAAAGGTTAGCGTTACACCTGGGGACCTCTTCTTGTCAGTGCCGAAGAGCCTTCGATATGTATATATTTAGGTTTAAATAAGTTTAATAAAAATTTAATTCTATGATAATATATTTTGGTTTAAATAACGAGCTGCATAAAACTTCGCATTAAATATCTGTTTCAATTACTGTACTAGTCCTAGTACTAATAATTAGAGTGTGGTATAAATAATAACGTAATAAATATTTCTAGTATTATATATCAAATTCCTCTGATAAAAATTTCTGAAAGCACGTTACGACACACTGGAACCGTAACGAAACATTCACTGTGCATTTGACAAATGTTATTTTTACTGTTTGCGCGCGACAGTAGTAATGCCCATCGGGGGTAGTCTTTGAAATTCACAAAGCGACGCGTTTCGTACGTACACGTAACATTCCATTTTTTTCGAAACTGGGGAAAACAACTGGAAAGCTCGAAACACATCTGCGAACACTGTGCATGACGGAATACTAGATGAAGCAATGGAAAATGAGAAAATAACTACTGCTGAATTATGCAATCGTGAGTCAGTGCGACATCATTGTGCACACAGAATGCAAGAGCTGTCCGCTTTTTGAAAGCCGACAACAACGCCGCGCGAATTCCCGTCCATTAATCGTGAATGAAAGTTCCAACGGCGCGGCTGAGCCCGCGAGTTTCCAAGAGCGTGCGCCACGCGTTCGACGGGGAGTCGAAATTTTCAAGTTGATCCCCGTTATTAATTCAATACCGGGGGTCGCGTTCCGCGAGTCGACTCGTCGGCAAACTCTTTGACCGGATAAGCTCGTTTCGACCCGTTTGGTTTATTATTTCACCTGTGAAAAATCTATGTCGCTTTTCTGATTAACCGGTCGTTGTGTACAGCTCGTTGTAATGCGATTTGCGACGTACAATATCGACAGAGTTTGGTCCTTTCAGACAGTTGCCGTTAATATTGGAAACAGTCTGAGCCAGAGTTATGGTTGAACGGAAGATTCTTGCGTTTTTGGCGAGACGTTTCTGTACTGTTGGATTATTACTGTGAGAAAGCAAAAATGATTCAACATTCTAGGACATCTGACTCTAGACAAAGATAGTAGAAAGATTTACTGTAGTGGGCCTTAAGAGTCGGGACCCTCCACAGTTCAGGCAATATTGTAAACAGTGTGAAGTCCCTTGCAGTCAATCATTTCGAGAAGACGATAGTTTGAAAAATATATTAAACAAACATTTTATTTCATCACCCATTTCCAATATGTACAGCAAACATTTTACGAAGATGGTATTAAAAAATTTGTGGAGCGGTTGAAAAGAGTAATAGAGACTAATGGAAATTATTTCATTGATTAAATAAATTATTTTCTGTAAAGATAGTACATTGGAATTTATTTGGAATAAAAACTCACGAACTTTTCGTTTAACTTAATATAATACGAATCTAATGTTTTATTCGATAAAATGGATCGTTAGAATTTGGTGAGTACAGGTTAGACGTCTGATAAGTTCGTTGAATGGCATGTACTATGAATAGCAGTGAATCTTGGTTTTGACGTGTGTGACATTGATCTGTCATGAAAATTGGGACGCTGAGAAGATGGGACGTCCGGTGCCGAACATGACACATCAATCCCCATTCAATACATCTATGTAGTATCTACATCGTCGAGGATTATTCTGGGTCATCCACTGTATACGTGCTTCCAGAAAAGCGACTAGTTTATCTTTATTCAAACGGTCCTACAATTTCTTTCATAAATTATTTCCATTACTCATTCTACACTTTTCTGAACTGGAACGTAAATTATGAAAACTAGAAAAAGTGTGATAACAGAGAGCAGCATATTCTGGGATCCTTGACAATTCCATTATCTGCCCTGATTTACAACCAAAAGTTTTTACCTAAAATCTACTACCCAGAACAAAATTCCAGTAGACAATTCGCGGTCCAATAATCAACAAACGCCAACTTTATCCCGGAGAATAGAAATATGATTTTCGTTTCATACGTTAACATGAAAATGCCCATTATAGTAAATTGATCCCCACTACTAGGCGGATCTTCCTTGGAACAATGCAAGTTTTTCTCATTATACCAAACACAGTATAATCTGTATCATATTCACTTACTTCATGTTAACTCATATTCTTTCAATACCATTTCTGATAAACTACAAATAATCCAACTTAAATCCTGTTTGGTCTTATTTCAATCAGAAAAATCTCACCAATATATTACTACAAATGTTCATTCACAAAGAGCTAAAAATAAAAAAAGTTTAATCGTTCAATTATATTGCTGTAACACCTATACCCAGGTTTCTATTCCTTGTCTACCGAGGCACGGTCCGAAAATCGTGTCCCTCCGCTCTAAGTGCTCTCACGTGGTCCCGAGTTTCGAGTTGTTAGCGAGATTTTACCGTGTATTCACCGAGATTCCGCAGATCGCGTTGGAATACGAGTACACAGAGCGAAACCATGGTAGAAAATAGTCGATGAAGGTCTCTGACAAGAAAATTGAATTTCCAATAAGCGAATACGTGCAGGCGCGGGGCTTAAAGCCTAATCCTCGAGCGAAGGCACAGCCTCCGGGCAAAATTCAATCGTCCTATCCTGCTCATTGCGCTCTTGCCGGGAAACGTTCGTACGTGCGGCCGCCCGCGTGTTCACGTGCTACAGCTCGAGCAGAGTCGATGCTCTCGAGGGAGGAGGGAGCCGAAAGGGGAGGGTTGGTTCGGGCCTCCCTCGTTCCCGTCGGTGAAAAAGGCCGCCCCCTCTGATACACGAGATCAGAGAAAATCCGTACGTGCGGCGCCTTCCGCAATCTGCATTACGTATTTGCCAAGAATCAATAAACTGGAATACCGCTGACACTACGGCGTGAATTGTAATAAAAAAGCTTCCGGAGGGGCGGGGGATGGTCGAGAACTTGGAACGTTAGGTGTTAGACAGACGTTGGGAAAGTTCTTGGTGCTCTCCACCCCGTGTGCAATTTCTGGCCGCAGTTTTTAAGAGAAGTTTGATCAGAGGTATATATACAGGGTGTCTCACCGAAACACGAACAGTTAAATATTCTCTTTGCTTTTGATGATGTGGGAAATAGTTAGGTGACAATTTTGGTAGTTTTGAAGGAGGAATTCTGTGGTAACAAATTTCTTTAAGGACAGGTATTCTTGTCTATTGTATCTTGTTGCGGAAGTTGAGACGCATTTAAGTATTTCTGAGAGATGACCTTGGAGTGACCTTGAACATCACAAATCAAAGTGTAAAAGAGTATTGGGATGGTACGTGGACTTATTCTGTTAATTTTATTTCATAAATGCTTAAAAATATATTTAAATATATTTATAATGCTCTGCACGGGCAGAGATTTAAGCTGTACAGGCTAAAAATCAGGCGTCAACTGTTAAAGTGATGTCGCTATTGAAGGCCATACAAAACGAGCAATCACAATTACGATTTCAATTTCTTCTAAAGTTATCGCAGCACAAGTCGTAATATATGATTCTTTGTATCTTCTGGAGTGGTAGATGTTGCTACAGAGTGTCAGTATAGCTTCAAATCATTTGTCAGTATAGCTTTAACCTGTTAACACGACTCCAAGTAGCCTGAAAACGCTTACCTTGGAGCACTTCTAGAATTAAACAAAAATTCTGTTCGTTTGGTTAAAGCGTGCGGAAAAGCTTTCAAGCGACGCGGTAGAACAATATCGAGCATCGATACGTTTGTATTATCGGGAAGATAAGGGGGTCGTTCGCGCCGGAGCAACACGGTTCATCGTGAAGTTAGAAAATAATGTTATCCCCTGGAGGATTTAGCGGATAGATCGAGAAAGTTTCATCGAATTTTCTCGCGGCGAAACTGCAAAACTAGGTTTCCGGTTGGTCAGATATCGGCGACGAGAAAAAAAAAACAAAAAAAAAACAGCATAACTGAAAATATCTGCCAGCTTTTTCGCGGCGGTCTCTAGGTCAGTTGTTACAGCCGCAACAGCCACCTGATAGAACGGATCCCGATACAGGATAAAAGGAGCTTTAGCCGGGCAACAGTGGGTATTGATCCTTTTTTGGCCGGAATGTCGGGGAGTAGACAAGCCTTTTCACCGGGGAACTTCTCGAGGAAAATACCGAGATCGAGAACCGAGACAGGTTGAACGAACAGCTTTCGATACTTTACATTCACTTCGACGAAAACCAACACTCCGTATGCCGTGTAAATATTGCATTAACAACAAGTGAAATTTCGTGACCGAAATTTCAATATGAATTTACTAAACAAGAATATTTCTTAGAGTGGAATGCTACTATATTTTATTGTTATCAATATATCCTTTTTAAAATTAGTGTACCTATGAAAATTATGTGGTATGAAAATTACATACGAATATTAGAAATATCAAATAGTATAGATTCCTAAGTGATACTTACTCGAATATATCGGTACTTCATAATTACATCTTGAATGTAATCGGTATTGGTAGTTTCACGATCGTATGTGCAGTGTCACGTAACTGGTGGTACAACCGAGTAGGGGTGATTCCACGCGAAAAAATGAGTCGAAAAGATAGAAGAAAATTTTTTCATGTGAGATTATATTTTCGAGAAATTCGACTTTGAAAATTACTCTGAAACGCGTGTATCCGTCATGGTAGTAAGTAGAAACAGACTGCAATGAACAGACACACTAGCCAAGTTCTATACAAACTATAAAACAGATTTTCTCGAAACCAAAGTCTCAAATGAAACAATTTTATTCTACATTTTCGACATATTTTTTCACGTACAATCACTCCCTACTCGGTTGTACCGCCAATTAAATACCACGCTACACATCAGTGTTCGTATATCTACATATCAAACAAGAAAAAGCAGAAATAAGAGAATTCAATGTCTCATTAAAAAAAGCAATGTTTCCCTATTCCTTCCATAAATCCACCAATATTTCCCATTCTACGTTTGCACGAGGATCGTCATCAGTAAGCCCTGACAATCGCGTCTTCCACTCCGTCGTACGAAACAGTTAATCGTCGTGCCCGCGTAATTTCGCCGCGGGGCATCGATAATTTCGCCGAAGGAGTATTCGAGGAAATGCAGCGGTGGATTAGACGTCGAATAGGATCAGTTCGGAATAGGGTGTATCGCGGAACGAATCGGGCACGAATTAGGGGTACCGCCACGTGAATTGATTCCGAATGAGACAAGATATCCCGTGGTAATCCGTCGACAGCTTACTTACCACCGCGACCGGGCAGATATGTAGGAGCAACAATCTAATTACCGCCGGAAATATTTCATGCCAGACACGTTTCTCATACGGGAGGAGGGGGAGGGGACACTGTCGGCAACCCCGTTGATTACGGGGACACCAGTCGTTGGAGCATCCCCGTGTCTCCCCGGGGTCACGGAAGTTTAGACACTTCGGGGTTCCGTCGTCCCCCGTTATTCGCAACGACAGTTGACTGAAAATCACTGTCGGCCCAAAGAAAGAGATATCCCTCCAACTACTCCTCCCCTGGCAGTAGGTCTTGGGTCGAATGGAAATTTCGTAATCTTGTTACATAAGAACGCGATCGCACCTGACGAAGGATCAGCGGTTTGGAACTGAAGAGAGAGGAGAGTTTAGGCATTGTGCAGAATGTTTCGGACAGTGCAACCGGGCAGCAGGTGATATTATAAGTTTAAATTAGTTGAAAATGTAGAGTCAAATATTTGTTGGTATGATGCATCGTTTCTGAGGTAATCGAAATAGAAAAGAGAGTTTAGGGATTGTACATGGTGTTTCAGGTAGGGTAGTATGTACAGGGTGTCCCACCTAGCTCTGCTACCCTTGATTATTCTCTTGTTGGTCACGGTACAAAAAAATAGTTCGGGAGAAAGTTAGTGTATTTTAGGGGGGAAATTAGGCTATGGGATTGAAGGTCATTTCAAGGTTATATCTTCTGGGATTTCTCTAATGGTAATGTTTTTTTAAATGGAAAGCCCTATTGTTTTGTTTTCCATTACAAGGAAGAGATTAAAACGTATCCAACAATCTCGATCTATAATATGTTGTGATTTTATTTACTGCAGAATTGTGCACAATTATTACAGAAATAAGTTCTATAACCGTTTTGGAACTTATATAGAACCTAAAGATAACGGTTATAGAACTGATATGGGAGCAGATATCAGACCCTTAACTGAAACTGTCATAGTCTAAATTTTCGGTTCTTCGTAACAGTTATTCAGAATAAAGATTTTCCATAACAGTTTCAGTCGGAGCCTTTATAAAAGAGTTTGAAACAGTTATTTTCGGAACCGTTTCAAGCCCTGGTACCAAAACAACGACGATCCCCTCGCGAATCTAGAGGATGGTCCACCTTACCAGCACCTAGTACAGTAGTTATATCTGGTAAACAGACCAGAACTCTGGGATAAATGGCCCAAAAGTCGTACAACATCGCAGTATCCAGTCTACCAAGCATAATAACACGTGTCATCGAGGGGGGGATGGCATCTAGCACGGGAACAACTTTCTTGCCGTCCGCGAAAAAATCCTCGCGACTTGGCAGTCACGTCGAGGCGAATGAAAATCGTTAAGACTCAGTGTGTGTGTGTGTGTGTACGTCGTCGTTGGGGGTTCAGAGAATACTCGGTGGGTGTCTTTGTTGGTACGCGTCCAAAGGCGGCCGAGGATCGATAAGCGGTTCTCGATTTTCGTCTCTTTCCACGGTTGGGTTTCGCGGCAACCGGCCGAACGGAGACGTGGCCGCGGCTTGTGTAATTCGGTGTGTTTTAGGATCGAGTCGTCGAGGGGAAGAGGAGTGGGTTGGACCGTAAAGTTTCTAGGGACAGCCATAAAATCGGCCGCAAAACCGCCCGGGAGCGGCGTGCCGCGCGTGGCCTTCGTTTCCTCTTTAATTTCATGGCCGTTTACAGGAAACTACCGAGCAGCGCTCGTTTCCCGTGGCCACGCTCGTGTGCAGGTCAATATTTAACCTCGCGAGATCATAAATTACAGCGAGCACGTGGTCGGTTCAGGGGATAGAGTCGAGATCGGCTACGGGCTGATCGTTGAACAACGAACCTTTGGGCGTTCCTGGATACAGTATTGGAAACACGACGATGCAATGGTAATAGTAATAATATGTTTCTTCATGAACGGGATATGAGTATTTTGGTAAAATATACAGGTGTTTGGAAGTCTGGAGAATAAACAAAATATTTAGATATGCAATAGTAAAGATGTACCAAAGTTTTGAAACATTTATTGTAACTGTACAGAAAGTTTAACACGAATTTCTACGGGACTGTATAAACAATTACAACAGGAAGAAGATAGAATGTTACAAAAATATTTACAAGAATATACAGAAAGTTACGATTTTGTGGAAAGAAACGCGTGATTAACGATAAAATAACAAATAACGGAAGAGGAAACAGAAAAAGAGAAGCTGAATTGGAGATATCGCAGTAATAATAATATCTTTAAATATTTTGAATGCGTTATTAATTTGCATTTAGAGGCTGATATTTGTTAGCCGAAAAAATTCGGGCTATAGAGGGTTCACATATTGGGGTTCAGTCCATTAAATTTGCTATTCATATGTTATGATCGGATGGAGACACAGTTTATATAATGTGAGTCTTAGATTTAAAGCCAGCGGTGGTCTAGGGAGCATATTTTTATATATAGCTGGAAAAACAGATATTCCATTTTAGGCAGTGGTCTATCAACATGCCTAGGTATGTACGGAAATTACCTCTATGCTGTTATTCTTCAGAGAGATACAGTAAATCTCCGATAAGTATTCAAAAGCTCCTCGTCGCTGACCAGCAGAGATCCCCAAGTGTAATGCTGACTTTTTAACGAGGTTTAGCACAGTGATAGAGCTTAAAATTCTGAAGTCAATGATATTTGTTTCAGCAGCATATGGCCATTAGTAGACTGCGGATTTTTATGCCAAATGAAATTTTCTAAAGTAATTTATAAAAACAGGAGCAAATGTAGGAATTTAGTTTTCCTCTTAAATGCCTTATTGGATTCGAAATAAAATAGAAAACTCGTTGGATCCAATGAAAGTTCTGTCTTTTATTGTATTTCACAGAGCCCTATACGCTATAAATGCATAAAATCCGCAGTCGAGCCATTATTTTATGAAATATTTCATGTTCAGTGCTGACGAGCCTTCGAACACTCATCGAGGATTTACTGTAGTATTAGGTGGAGACAGAATAAGCTTAGGTCCTTAATTGAACTTCGTACAAATGGAAAGTGACGCGAAAATGATAAATGACACGTTTTTGAAAAACAGTGGCGAAACAGAAGTTACCATTTCAGAGCTCTATTGATTCGTAGAGGGCTGGTCATCGAACAACGGTATGTCTTGAATTCTCGTCATCGAGCACACCCCGCATGGGTTACGATACACGGGATTCCACGGTGGTATCCGTGATTGCATTATACCGTGTGTGCATCCTGTTGCACGTCCGCCGATATGCTTCTCTAATTCGACAGACGGTGGCTGGGTAATTCAATGAACGAACCGAGCGATGCATGGAGACGCTGTTCAAGAACGTTTCCACCGCCGCCGCGGAGGCGTTCCCGCGGGAATTATGTAAATATACAGGCGTAACGACGCCCCTAATTAGTGTGTACGCTGCGACGATTATTAATTAAATTTTCGAGGCTGAGTAGCATTAGGCGAAAATTGGTGTCACTGTAACGGTTGCGCCGATGTATTCGGTCGGGATGAGCAACGGGGCTTCGAATTTGGGGAAGCATACATACGTCGGAGGGAGGTTTATCTTGGGGTGATGCTTGCGTTCATTAATGGATATTAGTGTGCAAAGTTCGTGGTAAGACAGAAATATGTGTTTGTTAAGAATATTTAATGGGGAAGCTGAGAGACACGGTGTTTAGCAGAAAGGCACCGAATGAAACAAGGGAGGTTCAGGAAATTGCGTCCCAAAAGCAGTCTTGGGAACAGAGATATTTAGAAGGTGTATAAAATTTAGGATTCTGATAGAAGTATTTGATCTGAAATAGGTTATTTAAGAGGGAAGTTACATCACAATGGAATTGATAAATGGTACAAAGAAATTCTTGACAATGTCTGTAGATGTAATTATTATCAACTGTTATTGGACGAGAATTATACTTAGCAAACTAAACAGTTGTTCAGATGTTTATGCAAACTTACATTTTTGTAGACTAGTTTACAGAAATTAGAATCCATTAGAAATTTACTCTCATTATTAAAGGTTCTGCAAGGTTCTAAGTAAAGTAAAGACTTCAATAATTTTTGTTGTATATCTCACAGTACTGAGATAAAAAATGACCCTTGTCAAATATTTCGGTTTTTGTGATAACAACCGATTCTAGTAGTCAAAAACGAGCTAATAACATAGTAGAATCTATACAACTAAACACAATCTTGTATCCGGTTTCATTCTGAAAAGAAGATTGATCGATTCTTAAGACTCTTAAAGATGCCCAAGTATTTTTTTTACTCTCCTGGAAGATAGCGAAAATTGACAAGAATCGTTTCTTTGCGAGCTCCACAATTTATAAATGAATTTACATCAGAGCCAAATTACTAATATTAAAAATAATTAAGATTTAATTAAATTAAAATAAAATTTAATAAAACGAATAATTAAAATGAAGACAATATCACAGAGAAATATCTCTAGTCGAAAGTAGCGGAAGTGAAGGAAAAAGAGTAACAAGTCGCGCAATCAGTAATTGCTCTAAATGCACCGAACGAGTCTGTAATTCACTTCAGGCTGTATTGTAGCTATCAAATTACCCATTCATCGAGTTCTGACGCTCCAGATCCTGCCCAGTCTAAGACAATAGAAGCCCATTCAACCCCCCCATAAGCCGTCTTAATCGTTCTCGCTTAGCGCCACGCGATCGCAATTAACCTGAACGTCGTCCAACGGAGCTGCAACCTGCGCCACTTTTCAGAGCCGTCAAAACACGTCGATCCCACGAACGATCAATTTCACCGGCCGTTTACGTCACTGTTAATAAAACACTGGGGATATTGATTCCTTTTCTTTTTTTTTCTACCCGGAAGACGATGGAAGTCTCCCCGAGGGATTTGGCCGGGCGAAAGAGGATCGACACCTAGTACACTTCATTAATCACTCGTTCGGCTCCCGGCAGTTTTTCCGTGTTAAGCTGGGTACACACTGACGCGATACAACGTTTAATTTTATAAGCGTATCTAGTCGTCTACGGGTATTCTTATGGGTTTGTCTTAACAAAATAATTGCGAAATAAAAAATAGTACAAATGTCGTCTAGCATGAAATTCAATTGAAAAAAATGGGCGTTCTGTTAGGTTGGCTTATATGATATGTCAACATAATGAAAACAATATACTATTGTTTTAAATCATATTTAAAAAAAAAGAAATACAGTAATTGATGAACATTAAATATTTCATAAACTAATGGCTATATGTGGCTGAAACAAATATCATTGGCTTCAGAATTCCAAGCTCTATCATTATTCTAAACCTAATTAAAAAGTCAGCGTTACACCTGGGGACCTCTTCTTGTCAGTGTCAAGGAGCCTTCGAGCATTCATCGAGGATTTACTGTATTCTATAATATATGTGTTTTAAATACTAATAAGGTCCATACCAAAAATTCCAAAACCTCATTATAAAACGTAATGAATAATTAAAATGTTCGTGTGATTTTTTTATACGAGTTTAAATTTGGGACATGTCCTGCAAAGTATGCTGAAAAAATAAAATTATCATTCTGTTGAGATTCTTCATTAAAAAATAATTGAAGGGAAATGCCAGAAAATTATAATGTTTGTACAGATACTAATGAAGATAATCCACGACAAGCAACAAGAGAAATACCATTTAAATTGCGTTGAGTAAACTACGTGTGGTCAAAGTTTCATTCGTGAAAACGATATTTCATATTATGCACCAACGTAATATAATAACAGATATGAGCAAAGTTGCGATTTAAAATAACTTATGTTTAGCTGTATATTGTTCTTATACAATAAATCAGTCAGTGCAAAGTATAGAATTGAAGAATAAATATTCACAAAACAGTATTTCTGGAAATTACGTAAAATAAGATAAATGTCTTCGGTGTCCTTAAGAGATGAAATAACCTCTACCTAAATTCCATTTTCGTAATTATCCATAAACACAATATGCTTCGTGACCCCAATAAAAATCTGCCAGTTTAATATTTATCCAGTAACCACATTTTCTATAATTCACTTCCAATAATATTTCCAAGAAATCTTCACTCTTTCTATTCATCATCCATTACACTAGTTTACAGTGGTGACGAAGACTTCACTACGAAATTCTTATGCAAGGTGGTTCCCTAAACTCAAAAATCGACATAAGACGAAATCCTAAGGATACGTTTTTCAGATATCACCCGATGAATATTTTGGTAATTTTTTAAAACCTCGGTATATTTTTTTAAAAAATTACCAAGATATTCATCGAGCGATATCTCAAAAATCCTTAGGATTTTGTCTCATGTAGATTTTTGAGTTCAGAGAACCACCTTACATAAGAACTTCATAATGGAGACTCGGTCGCATATAATTCTTTGTATTTTCTAAACTAGTGTTATCAGAGTAAGCGTATCCAATCCTGTGCTTGGCAGTTCCTCTTCTGGCCGTAGGTTTCCTCGACAATATTCTTTCCTCGAACCTGGCATTCACTGCATTTCATCATTGCGTCGATCACCGTACAAAGGATACACGTATTTTCTAGAAAATAGAAGGAACACGGTATAGACGCCACTGTCGACACGAGTGTTGTTTCTGTAACAGGGGAGTGGAACATGGAACTATGGCGACAGATATTGGCCTGCCTATATCTCCGATCGATCCGACAGGTCGAGCAATTTCATTTTAATCAAACCAGTCGACGCGGATGGGCGGCGTGTCGAATCCCCCGGCGGCTGAAACTTTCCTCGAGCATTTTTCCGTGGCGGACCGGTGAATTATTCGGGAGAGAACGGATTCGAGGAGAGATAGTGGGATTACTTGAAAGTGATCCTCGAGACGCATGCTAATGAGTGTAAATTATTTTCTAGGATGTAGTTCCCTTGTGATCCGGCGCGAGCTCTCCTCCTTTGCAATTTATTCCGGCCGTTCTTCTTTTTGGAGCGTTCCAGCGTCTGTCTCGATTGTTCTGTCGGTTGCACGGGGTTCGGCTATGTTGGCGGCGCATGAATAAACGAGTGATTTACAACAATCGCGAGATAATGATCTTTTATTCATTAAACGAGTTTTTTTGCAGAATAACATCTCTTATTTGTAAGTATTGGGTCATTGGAGATGAAATGGTCAATTTTACTGATGGGTATATTTGACGTTATCTTTATGCATGGAAATTATTCATGTAGACCCTGTCTTTATTGTAAAGCTTCAGAGGATGTTCTACTTGTTTCAAGGTACTATCTAACGTAACAATACAATCAATTATCTTGTTACTTATTTTATTACTTATTGCACAAATTTGATTAGTTATTACTAGATTGCAGATATTTGTGCATTTATAGCATACCTGATTAGTTGTGACTCAAGACAGTAATAGGTTTAATATATTTTAATGTCATTTTTATTTTATTTTGAACTTAACAGTAGGTACCAAGTTGTAATATAATAAAAAAAATTTCTTTCGGTCCTAGTACCTGTAAATTAATCCTTAAATATTGATATTTGCATAAACATCCGCAATACAATAATTAAGTTAGAGAAGTAACTTCATTGCCAGTCGGAATTGTGCCATTTTCTTCGCATACATTGAAAGATGAACATTTAATCCGAACTCATAAATAATCTTCAACTATCCAAGTTTCTGCTAAAAGATACTATTTATTCATGACAATATTCAGCGATAAGATGGTAGCTAAAAATTTCTTCGAAGAGTCATCTCTAAATTCAGAATAATGATTAGGTAATGATCATAAAATGAAATTTGTATTTCAATGAAAAACGTGTGTTTAATCTTATTTTGTCTAATAAAATTCATATAATGTTGAATACAATATCGAGGACCATTTCATGTGCAACAACCTAATGTTAGAACATCAGCTACACTTGAAATGTCAATTAATATTGTAAAATATAATATCTATCGATAATAATCTGTAGACACTATTTACTCAAGACCATTAATAACTCTCCTACGATCTTTCAAGTTTACTTCATATTAAATAGGTGTCCCGATACTAATTAACGAGAGTATTTACTCTGCTCTAATTAATCGCTAGCCAATATTCGATTATATCAGATACCATACCGCCCCAAACCCAAACCTAGCCCTACCTGACGTGTTCACGCACAAGATATGGTTCGATTTAGCACTGTATAGAGTATGTTAACCAAAGGTACACACAAAGTTCAGTTTTAATTACCCCATCACAGAGGATATTATATCCGGACCAAGCTCGGCAAATTCCAGAAACGAATATCAGTTTACCTGGTCGCACTAGTAAAAGGCAGCTAATCCCTCGACATGATTCCGTTTAATATGATCGAAAAAGTGTACAGTTCATAGACTATAAACAGAATCCGAAAGCGGCTTAACGGCGCAAAGCCGTATTCCGTTGCCGGCATCAAGGCTTTCACGGTATACCCTAAATCCTCGACCCGTAGAAAATCGTCCGGGAGCCACGTATTCGTCTCCGCATCACGAAGACGCGAGACGACGACATCGTAAAGCTGTAAGAGAACAAGGCTAACATCGAATCCGATTTCCCGTAAAATTTCGCTTCTACCAATGGTCCCATATACCTAGCCGCTAGCGACTTGGTCCTAGGAAGAAGACACGGTATTACGATACGCGGGCTTATGATCACGTACGCTTCCTTAAAATGCGACGTCTGAAAGGATTTCGCGCGTGGACACAATAAACAACCAGAGGGAGGGGAAGGGTGGAAAAACGACCGAAAGAATAGGAGAAAATCCGCCTAAGTCGAGTGCCTGGATCGAGTCTAAACTTCGACGTTCCTTGGACTTTGGGTCTCTATGGTTCTAGCTGGCGGGACATGTCTGGAACGAGGACACATGCATCCGATGCGTCCGCGAACCTCGCGATAGAGGGAGAGGAATAGAGAGGGTTGAACGAGGAGGGAAAGGGAGCCGTGAAGGGTGGCACAATTTAATCCGTGGTTCGACGTGCGCGGCTTGTCGAGTTCGAGCCCGCTAATGGAAGGTTAAGCCAGCTGATCCTGAGCTAACTTTGTACACCTTATCGAGCAAGGAGCTGATCGAACTGCTCTCTCGTTTACCTTGTCCAACCATCCATCCCCTCCCTTCTCCGGTTCATCGATCAAACAGGTGTTTGTCTAAGGAATTTACGACATCGAGCCGACCAGGCGCCGTCCCACCGCGTGTAATTACACTTCACCGAGATCTACTTCCTGATCCGGTGAATGTAGAGACCGGAGGACGTTCACAACGGACTTTATGGCCAGCTCCTCGAGTCTACTTTCTATCGAACTTTCCTGCTGGCTGGTGACGAAAGGGACCGGGGTGGAAGATTTAACGGCGGATTGGATTCGGTAACTGCTATCGATTTTGCTCCTCTGCGCAGCCAGGTGAAGGGGGGAGGAGTTTAATGGAGATTTCGATCTGATTACGGGTTGGTTTTATGTGATTGCTGGATCGATAGAAGGATCGCTGATTTACGGGGGTAGAGGCTTTTCTGGCGGAGCTGTTCTACGTTCTAATTCTGGTTCGGTGACCTCTGTATATATATATTCTACAGTGATAAATTCTAGGGCACATTTCCCAATTACTGCCACCTTAAAATTGCAGCGTAACTTCACTTAATCATTAATTATTAACCTAAAAATTGTCTCACTTTGGAATATAACATTATTTAACATTTCATTTATTAAAACAAACGTTTTACACATTAAATATGAAGAATTAAATGGTAATTAATTGAAATTAGCGAGCAACCCCACAGAGTCCCTATAACTGTCACCTCAAAAATTAAAGTAATTCTAATATATTTTAACAATTCCTTTTGTACAATAGATTGGATAGTAAAATTATGGCTCTTTTTTATATGATATCGCCATCAATTTCTACTTACGTAGTCGCGTTTTTGACGCTCAAATTGCACTTTGATTTTTCAACATTAATTTTTAAATACCAGGTACATACAAGTACATATATTTCTTTGCTTGGGTATAGACAATTCTCTATACGTTACGTTTCCAATAAATAAAATAAATAAAATGACAGTATTAGCGACATCGGCAGAAATTAGAACATTTACCCTACATGGATACAATAATTTAGCAACGTTATAGAAAACAACCTTAAATGATGAAGCTATTGACATTGAATTGTTTATTAAGAAAAATAGTGAATGATAATCGTTTATTTAGCCAGTATTATGTCTAGACCTTGAATTACTATAGATATTAAGAATACTTATAGGTTTTATGAGTATTTCTAAGAGTACAATATTCTTTTTTGTAAACATATATCGACCTCGCAGACGACAACGACGTCTTCCAGGCAAAAAGGGGTCTATCACGGCGATACCTGAGCCCGCAATTATTGGTTGGATCCCTGTGTACGTTGCTACAAGGTAATTTTCCAGAGACTTGAAGAATATGGTCAGTTTCCTTCGAACCTCCGGGTACCCCGCATGCCAAGGAATCATTCTAAACACAGAGCGCGTGCTGTCCGGGTGTTCAATCTCTTTCATTCTTAGTTTCATTTCCGTTTCACAATACTCTTGTTCTCCTATTGCTTTCTTTCATATTTTTATATGTTTATATCTACGTCATTTTCTCTATTTTGTGAGTATATGTGTTTTGTGCAGAAATTCATTCAGACGCGAGTGTACGGAAGACAGAGAAGACTTTCAAACCCTGATTGTCAACAGAAAGTGAGTTTTATTATTAATGTTTTTTATTATTATTATACGGTTTTTAACCACTTGCGCTGGAAATTGATTCTCTGATGTGCATGATCTTGATCCTGATCTCCGTCTTACGCCAAGAAGTAATTTCTATTCAAATTTTAAACAGATGTGTACAATAAATTTCTTTATTAATAATTTTGTACAGAATGGATAAACCCCAAAAAGAAAAAAAAAAGTGAAAGTGCCACACACATTAATTCCACTTGTGAGACAAACGACCATCAACGTGTGTAGCATATCATTGTCATTCTTGAGAACAAATAACCATCAAAATGCATAGTATGACATTCCAGCGCAAGGGGTTCATTAACCCTTTCTTTGTAAATGCACGGTACCCCTAATATGTAAACGTTAGTCATTCATATCCGATTGATTGTTCAGTGGGTCGTAGTTTTAAAAAAAGTCTGGAAAAATTCATGTAGTATCCTCAAACATTTTAAATTAAGATACCAACGCAACAATTCGTTTAAGCTGGGGGGCAAAGGTTCGCCACCTGGTAGTTTTCGGGAAACCCACACCTCTCGAACTAGCTCTGGCATGAAGGACCCACGTTTACACATTAAGGGTTAAATTAACCCTTTCCACTCGGAATTTCTAATTTTCCATACATTCTGTCCCTTCAGAGGGGACAGTCGAGTGCAAAGTTAAAATTAACTATTTCTGTTTTATTATTATTATGCATAAACTTCGTGCAACAAGGAACAACTTCATCCAATCATTTGCCAGAGTGATTAAGTTCACAAAAATGGTCAAAGAAATTTATTTTAAATATACAAAGTTAAGCACCACACAAGTGCCTTGGCACTAAAATTAGAAAAAATTCGAAAACTGGAGTTAGTCACTTTGATCTCTGAACGGTTCAATATCATAGTACACGATCCACCAACAACGATCCATATCTTACAAGAATCCAATACAAAATCAGACCATAGCTCGATGTTCATTTCTCCCAGCAAGTTCCACAAAAATCCCAAAAAAAGAAATCACAGGGACAGCAGGAACGGCACGCGGCCTCCCGGTTCGATTGAATTTTAAGCGCGCGGACGCTCTGCGACAACGTTTCCCCGTCTGATAAACGAGTTTGACCCCGGAACGATAAATTTCCCTGGTAGCTGCAGGTGTAGCCGAACGAGACGTCGCAGCAATTTGTGAACTGAACGAACGGGGGTGGGGGTGGGCCAAGTTTCTCTTCCATCGGCAAGAAGTAAGGGAGCTCTGGGGCGCCTTGTGTTTTCGAGCTTTCCGTCGCGATCCAGAGGTCTCCTCGATTTAATGTCCGCACGCTAAACGTATACAGGGTATCCCAAAATAACTTCGACTCCCAGAAATGAGGTGTTCGTGGGATGATTTGAAACAACTTTTTCCTTAGCAAAAATATTATCCGAGGCTTTGTTAACGAGATATTAACGAAAAACCCCGACCAATCAGAGCGCGCGTCAGCCGGCCGAGCTCCCGCGGTAGCGTTAGCTAGGCGCTGCGATTGGTAGCTGACGCTACTCGGAAGCTCGGCCGGCTGACGCGCGCTCTGATTGATCGGGGTTTATCATTAATATCTCGTTAACAAAGCCTCGAATAACATTTTTTCTAAGGAAAAAGTTGTTTCAAATCATCCCAGGAACCTTTCATTGCCAGGAATCGAAGCTATTTTGAGACACCCTGTATACCAGGAGGAGGGCTTCCCCCGGCCTAGCCGGGCTGTATTTGGGCTCAACGATCCGCGAAAACTTTAGCGAGGCTAATCGCGCGGATACCGTCCTCTCAATACTCGCCTCTTTGATGCCGATTCGAGCTGCTCAGGAATCTCTCGGCTCTCCCCTTATGATATCGCACCCCTTCGTTTATAGGCCTAGGAAAGCAGGCCAAAGCCGTGTGAGGACCTTCTCGAGATCTTATCGAATCGTTCGAGCCCACCCAGCCCATACATACAGATCACTCGCGTCACATACGCTCCATAGCAGGAACGTTATGGTTAGATTGCTCGTCGCATAAATGAAAGTCAAAAACCAACCCACTGCCGCCGATGTACGGGAAGTTCTTCCTTACTACCCCTTCGATCGTTCCTTCTATATCTTGTGATTCGATTTGGGTCATGGATGAGGAGGATTCAAAGGATCTCCTGGCGAGAGAGGACTTCAGCGTTGCCGCGTGTAGGATAACCGTCTGATTCTTGCTGACAGAGAACGTATTTTATGAAAGGTTAGACGGTTCACGGGGTTTCCCGTTTTTACAGGGTAAGGAGAAGTGTCCGACATATTTCAGGGTCGCTAAATTTTTTATCATGGAATTGTGTACAGGATATTTCATTAACCTTCGGGCACTGTTTAATACATTGTTGCGTTACTATTAATTCAACGAAATTTAGTGTAAGATAAAATTAAATTAACCCACTAACGACCGCGGGTTTTTAGTTTCTCATCTGGGTATCGCCGTGTTTCAATAAAATAGTTATAATTACATTATTTCTAAATGTAATGACGAGAAACTTTGACCCGATGAAGTCAAGTTAATATTCTGCATAACCAACCTATACAACTAATTTAATTAACAAATATACTACTGACCAAAAGTATGGGACCAGAGTTCATGATTGGACAGTAACTTAGTATTTTCTAACGATATAATAAAACGTTACGGAACCAGTATATTTACAAATTATTTTCAATCAGTTTTAACACATTACTTTCATCAAATCTGTGTAGAATAATCTTATTGGTCCCATAGTTTTGGCCGGTAGTTAGGTTTCACTCATACAAAATACGAAAAGTATGAAATATCTAAACAGAAATAATAACTGTTTCAAAAATTTTCACGATACTTATGTAGTTTACAATTTCTTTATATATGTTCTACATATGTTACAACCATTGAGAACGAACACTGTTCTCAAATAAAAGAATACAAAAAAAGGAAATGAATATTGCTCCACTATTTTTCTACAGTTTTGTGCCACCTAATCTAGCAATTTCTAAATGTTTAATCATACTTGAAAAAATCATGGATTAAAAAATTAATACAGAATTACATGCCGTGTTATTTCTAAAAGAAATTTTTACATACATCGTGTAAGTGTGATCTACCTCTGACCCCGATTACTAAAAAAAAATTGTTTAAAAATAGTCCACAAAACCAAATCATTTGCATACACGTCCGCCGTTCAATCAATTCATAAAATAGCTCTCAAAGACGCCAATCGATTCCAGCCGGCCCGCTCCCCCCTCCACCATTGACCCAACCGTCCGAAAAGTGCCCCGTTCCAATTCTCCTGCAGCGCGCGTTCGATCCATTTACTCTTTATTTCACGACGCTGCTCGTGGGCCGACCGATACCCGCGTTAACACGGTATTTGAACGAGAAACCGGACGGCTCTCGATACGTTACCCAATTAAAAGCCGATACCACCACGCCGCGCGACGTCATAACGCAGCGAACCAACTCCTCATCCCCTTTCACCCCTTTCTCTGTCTCTACAGGCGCCCCAACCCTGGTCCCATTAAACTCACCGGTGGCAGGGTATACAGGGGCGGGGAAAACTTGACGGTGGCAACTTCTCCACGCGGCACGCGAGTTAAATAACAAAGCGAAGGAACCTCGAGAGTACACTGTTGCGACAGGAAACTCGCATTAGCCCCCGCGAACGTTCCCCGGTCACGGCTCGTTTCCGACGCGAGTCGCCGGATGCGTCATACGGTGACGAATAAGGAACAGAATAAAGCAGGGAAATGATAGTACAAAACGGGAGAAAGAAAGATAGTGAAAGTGGGGGTGGTTGGATGAAACGAACCGGGGCTCCACGAAATGCTATTTAATTTGTTTCATAGGGTGTTGCGCACTCCGCGCTCTACCCCATTAGCCGGGAATAGGCCGAGCGCGATTTATGTCCGGCGAGATTATCTCGAAGATAAAAGCAGATAACCACCGGAATTTTCGTGACGGAGGGGGAGAGTTCGCCTTCCGTATGGAGGACCGATCGAATTTATCACCCATCGACCTACTTACTACCCCGTTGCAGTGGGAGCGGCCTCTGTATTGGGCAACGTTCCATCGAAGAAAACGGGGATTTTCCGTAATTGGTGTGTACACGGTGTGTTTTCGTTGGATGTACAGGGTGTTATTCGTGGGAAAATGGCGCCTTTGATCCTTGAAGGTGAAGCGTTTGAATCCCTGGATTTTTAAATTTACATCCGTATTCTGTATTCTGAACGTGGAAGAAGGTTTCTGGATTTTAACCTTTTGCTCGTCAAGTGCCAGACAAAGTGGCTTTAGGAACTTTGGCGTTGTACTTTTGATTGGTGGAGTGGAACACGTAAGAGTACCGCAGAGTTAGAATGTTTTTTTGAAAAAAAAAACAGATATTTGTGAGTGAGGATAAAGACTGTGACAAATCTTGTAAGTAGTCTGCGGATTTTATGCCTATAGTGCTTTGCGAAATCCAATAAAACACGAAAGTTTCATCAAATGCAACGAGTCTTCTATTTTAGTCTGAATCTAATTAGATACTTGACGTTTTCAGACCGGAATTTTCTTTTAAAAGTAAACAAACATTTGATTGCACATTTTAACTCAGTAAACTGTTTAGATGGTATTTTGTTTAAAAAGAAATGTTTATATGTTTTTATGTTATCAATGTTATTCAATTATGAATTCACTAGACCTATTAAAAACATTCAGAACATTAAAAAATACAAAATAAGAAAAATATGGTTCTGCAACACACTGTATCTAAGGCTTTGTGTGAAATTTTAAGAAACTTCATGTACACAAATGAGACCACCAGTTCTGGAAGGGTTCAGAGAAGAAAGAAATTCTTAAATTTGCCCATGCCCGTATGAATTACTTTAGAAAATGTCATTTTGCATAAAAATCTTCAGTCTTTACTTGTAAGACAAGATTTGTCAGTGTTTATTAGTCCAACTTCCTTAAATCTCATATGTGCCTTATGTAAATTTTGTCTGATGTCCTTCTGTAACTATTACCAAAATAGTTTTTTATGAGCTAATTTACAGGATCTCCAATAAAACAGAAATTTGTTCACTTGATTTACCACTCCATCAGGTTCCATGTAAATGAAACATCATTAACTTCACTAAACTCTTACCTATACTAATTTCTAGACAATCAAGTATGCTACAAGTTCATAAAAAAACATAGTCTAGTCATTTAAAAAAAAATCAGAAATGTGACATTATGCAAAATTTTTCTAAGATCAAAAGATTACTCCGCGTTCTCTAACATCCACATCTCCATTAACCTGCGAATTAATCGAGTGCACAGATTTAATCGAAAACAGTGTCTTCCTCTCCCCTTTCAGCTTCGACATTCTTTATTCCATTTCGTCTCCATAGGGTAGACACTTCTGTAGCGATTAGATTCGTTCGACCTCGCCCAATTACGATGATTTCCTCCTTAGTTAATTGGGAATAACAGAAATTGCGATGCGTCCAAGCCGGAACTTGGCAATGCAGGAATAATTGATCGAACAATCGCGTTTGGTCCACGATTCCACGGAAGAGAACCGTCTCGAAGAAGGTGCAGAGTAGTCACTCGATGGGCGATTATTGGCCGAGGAATCGGAGTTTGCGAGTGTCTGCCCCGAAATGCGCAAACTTTCGAACCGGGATTACGTAGGTCGCCGAAGGATACGAAACTTTTGTAATTGTTCTATCGATTTCCTTCCACGACGACCCTACTCCATGCTCTCTCGCCCCTGTTTCCCCTTCCGGAAATAAATGTTCTCGCGGTGGAAACGATCGAGCGCACGCAGCTTCCCGAAATTAAACGGTTAGGCGTAGCCCGGTGAGGTCTCTCTCCTTGTTCTCGTTCCGAGGGAACAACAATAGGCTGCTCCGGGGATGCTCGAAGGAGACGACCAGTGGTAGTAGTTTTTAAAAATAATTGCGGGGTCTATGGGCGGATTGGAAGGGAGAAAATATGGATCTGGTCTTGAGACGTAATTTCAAAAAGAAATGCAGACGAATGACGATGGTCTGGGGTTATTGTAAAGAGCGAAGAATAGAAATGGTAGTGGAGTGGCTATGTAGTTTTTAGGTTATGTATTACGTTTGGATGATTGGAAAAATTACGACTACGAATGTGGTTAGACCTTTGAGATTTATTGAAAGTACAAATATTAATCTTACATTGATGTTTCGTAGAAATTCAGTTGCAACAAAAAGAAATTAAAATAATACGGCTGTTAGTAATAATTTATTTAACTGTTTTCATCTTTGTACTATATATACCTATAGTAAGAAGGAGAATCTAATTTTCTCCCGTGTAGATTGAAATTGTTTACAGATTTTTAATAATAATTCAGGAAAGATAGGTTAACACGAATCGTGTAGGTTATAACGAAGAATTTCTATTTCTGTAGTAGTTCTTATTGCAATGTGTGTTATTTTACATATTCTAAAATGAAGTAAAATAACTAATTTTATTGATACGGTTAGAAGTAACGTTCGTAAATAAGTGGCCCGATATCAGCGAGTTCATTGCATACATTCAGTCTGCAAATGAGTGTAACTTACTCCATTCGACTCCAGTAAATAACAGTTGATATCTAGCGCACGATCTTGCTGACTGTTTTATAAACATCGTGTGCACGAATCGCTTCAATGCAGTTCTCGATAAAGGTTACGCATCGAAATTTAATATTAACGCTTTATCATTCTGTCCGCTTAATGCAAACTGCGGTAATAACTCATATAAAGGCATAGGACATTTATTTGTTCTAGAACCACAATTCAAATCACGCAAAATTTAATTTCAATATAGCAAAAATGTCGCTTGTTAAATTTAAGAGAATAATGAAACATGTATAAATATTATAAATTCATCAAGAATTTTACTTTCACTTTTTTAGAGTTAACAACGATATTATTCGAACAACAGGTTTCCATAACTACATATTGGAATAAATTTCATATAATTTGTACAAAGACTGTTTCGCTGTTTTCTCAAATTTTATGTATTAGACGTACACATATCAGCTAAAATGTCTACAGTTTTGTTTTGTCTTAACTTAATATCGGTACACATTTTACAAGATGTCAAAAAACTGTATTAAACAAAAGTTACACTATATTTAAGTCTGCATAACTTTCTCAAATCACAGTTTCCTTATATCCATTTTTTCAGACAAATGGACGTTACCATCTATTCTTTAAATGAAACAACAGTATTTTAATAATATTTTTCACTATAATGAATCTAATAAAGAAACTCTGATTTACGAAAGATACGTACACTTAAATATACAGTTTCACTTTGTTCTAACGCAATTTTCTGTCTTTAAAGAAACTCTTAAAATTTCGTGGTCATATTTACGCGAGACACCCTGTATAGCAAACCATTCACTATTCTATTATTCGACGGAATTATTTCCTTGCTCACTGTACACACAATCGCTTATCAGCACAAGACACAAAGAAAGAAAAGAATGAATAAAACACGCATCAAGAAGCGATCTGGCGATGTGTGCGCACGTGCGCACGTGCGCGCGTCAGATGCGTCAGTTCCCACAAGCGGTGTAGCGGTTTTCTCTCCATTCTTTCGTCTGTCTCCATTGTCGGAATCGAGTTTAATCTATTATGCCAGCGGACACATCGACGACAGCCGGCGCAACCGGCGTAATAGATGCTTAATCGCGATTGTAACGCGACTCGACGCTCGAATTATACTCGCGAGCCCGGTGAGATTGACCGGACAGCCGTAACACCTATCGACCAATTATTTGTCGGATTATTGTTTCGCAACGGGCCGGGTAAGCGGCTTCCTTGATTACACGCCCGACACCGTTGTGCATCGATCCCTCATCGCCTCACGCTGCCGTGAAATTATTATCACGATGTCACTTGAACGTCTATTTGCTCTCTTCACCCTACCCCTGGCAAATGTCTAAATCGCCCCTTGATGGTGCATCTCTTTCTCGTAACTAAATCGAGAAGAAGAAAAATATATATGGTTTGTCGATAAGTAAAATCAAACAAACATCGTTGGTATAGATGATACTAGTTGATGGAAAAGTAATGTCGATTTTTTCTTCGATACACTCTGATATCTTTGCATTCATCTTCGAGATCTAGGTTTGTACAGGTCACGAGAATTTTGGGGGTGTAAAGGCGTGAAGAAAAGAACTCGATTCTGTGAAAGTTTGATACAGTTTTTCAATTTAGATACCCTCGTACAATTATATCAATTGGATAAGTATGTGTTTGATAAGTATAAGTGTTTCTGTCTCATAACAATGTTAACCGATTCCGACGAAATTTCCGCGCGTATATAACTAACATAAATCCAAAAAATGTATTTCTTAAATTTTTATTACATTTAAAAAATTGTAAAAATCGACCTTTACTATTTTCCCCGCAATTCCGACCAATTGCAACTTTTTCAAAAATCTATTTACACATCATTTAGTAAACTAACCCTTCTAGCTTCAAAAAAAAAGCTGAAGTCACTTGGTCCAATTTTAAAAAAGTTGTTCTGTTTTAAAGGATCCAGGAAGACTTTTTTGACTATCTGTAGATAGGCTTTACAACCTACTTTAGGTACATGTGTATCCCATTTACTACTCTCTCCGTGATAACTAATAACCTTAAAAAATGCACATGACCCCAAACTCGCAAAAAAACAAAAAAGTAAATCCCTATCTCCCATCTACAATTCAATCTACAAATTCAGCCTAAATCCTCAAGAAAATATATCCAACCTTTCTCTCCTCCTGTTTCACACCCCATCGTGGCCCATAAACGCCGCGCAATCCGTAGTCTAATCGCGACCATCCCCATCCCGCCATAACCATATCGCGAGTCTCGTTTGATATACGATAATAAACCTTCGAATCGATCCCATTCTGACAGACCTTTTCACAGCCTACCAGCAAGAATCTCGCGTGATTTCTGACTTCGCGTGCCACTTTTCCCACCCGCGGGCCTCCCGGCAATCTGTACGAGCAACGAAGGGTTCGTTCCTCCCCGTTATCACCCGTCTATGGAAAAACAGGGCCCCCTGGTCTCTTCCTTCTCGAGAAAAGGGGCTGGAATCTGCCGGACCGTGGAGGCATACTGTACGCCGTAGTAGACGCTAACACACGCCAACAGGGGGTTGCAAGTGGCATCGAACGTAAAGCCACGTTACCGGGTCGTGTCGACCCCCCTCTCTCTCTATGGTTCTTATAATGTTTTTCCAGAATAAATGGGCTTTCCAGCGGGCGCGGTGCCGACGAACGTTGCGCTGTTCTATGGGGTATCGTCGCCATAGCAACCCCGTAACGCCATTAAGCGGGCACGGGGTCCCCGCCTTGCGGAGGGTCTCATCATCTCTCTCTATCTTCCTATCTCTGTCTTTTTCTCCCTATGTCTCTGTCTTTCTCTCCCTCTATATATATATCCTTTTCTCTCTTCCTATCTCTATCTTTCTCTACCCCCATCTCTATCTTTCTCTCCCCCTATCTCTATCCTCTTCTCTCTTTCTACCTTTATCTTTCTCTCCAGCCGTTGGAAACTGGAAACACCGCAGCTAGACCTCTCCGTTTCGACCGAATCCTCGAGGACTTTCGCCTGTTCCGGGGAAGAAGAAGGTAACTGGGAGGAGGTTGGAGAACGGGAGAAACCCCATAAAAATAAATAACTCGCGAGCCTACGAGCGCGAAGGTGATACGCGGCTATGGGCTCACCCTTCGCGATACGTTTTACTCCCTCGGTGAACCGACACGTCGCGACCGGGTCACCGACACACAACCCGAAAGCGCCACCGCCGTGTTGTTCGGCCTGAAGCTTTGGGCGGCGGGTTATTCGCGACCGGACGAACGCATAAAATGAGAACATATCGGTGAAACTGCGTTCTAGCTGATAGTAGAGACTTCATGTGAATCGGCGAGATATATCGAGAAGATATATAGAACGAGTTACAGCGAACGGGTATCGATCCCGTTCAATTTTTATCGACGATATGGGGGTGTACGGGTAGACAGTGGAAGGAGGGCAGTCAGATTTCGTGGAGGGTCGATGTAAGTGGTCAGGCTTGTGGAACGTTTACTTGGAGAACGTGGAGAGTTTCGCTCGGGAAAATTTTGCTCGATCGGTGGGGAAGTCTGTTGGTAGGATTTTTATAACTTTATATGATGTATTAGGGATACAAATTAAGTTCTGGACTTTTTTTTTTTTTTTTTTTTTTTTTTTTTTTTTTTTTTTTTTTTTTTTTTTTTTTTTTTTTTTTTTTTTTTTTTTTTTTTTTTTTTTTTTTTTTTTTTTTTTTTTTTTTTTTTTTTTATTTATTTGGGGTGGTCGCATCAACTGTAAAGTCATTAGCGACCACTTGTATTACAAAATATGGAATATAACTTGCGTCTACAGTTCGTCGAGTAGATTGATGTCTTTGAAGAAGAGAAGGACGTTTCCGATGTTATTTGCTTCATTTAGGTTTGTCTTCAAGTCACTCTTAATGGAGTATCGGTTTCTTTCCGGGGAGAACTTTGGGCATTCGAGTATAATGTAAGTTCTGGACTTGTTTTGTAAATATTTCCCATCTCTTTCTACACATTTACGCCATTTCTTGGGCAGTTAACGAATTCTCTGTCTGTGTTCCCCAATATATTGTGGAGGCCACGAATTAATTTGTTCAGCTAATAGTTTGTTTATGCTGTATAATGATTAGACTGCGGATTTTATGAAAAACTTTCATCGAATGCAACGTGTTTTCTATTGTATTTTCAACAGAATAAGATGATTTGAGGGTTGAAAGAACTTGCTACATTTCTTCTTATTTTTATGATTTGCTTTATAAAATTTCATTTTACATAGAAACCCGAAGTCTAATAATGACGTACGGTATTTTTAACGTCGCTTGATTATGTCTTACTATTTTTTTTCCTTTTTGTTACGTGTTTTTAAACCAATTTTTCTGTTTTCTGTTTACATTCGATATGCTCCGAATATAAAGTTTTATTTTTATATAAATTAAATATAAGAGTTGGTGTTATATCAAGACGATTTATTTTAAGGCCCATGAACTAGACAATTTTTTACTCCTCTCAGTGACTACTATAAACCCCTACAGTCTTAGGCCCTTATTTTTTAATACCTTGTATAATAATAATAACATACTTATCTCTTTATGCCAGAGTATACATTTACATATTTATTAAGTTACTGTACTCCAGATCATTTTTTATCACATAAAAAAAGTCTATAGAAGTATACAGACCCCGTGACAAATCTACAAGACAACTCAACAGGCTAATTGTATCGATAAAGATCGGCCTGAAAATGAACACTGTGTATTTCACCCACAAAAACGTCCACGAATCCGTTCCCCTGAAACATGGTTGCATTCACCAACCGCGTCACGTGATTCACAGCAAAATTGCAAAAACACACACACGCGTGTTTTTGGTGTCATTCACGAGTGATGATCGTTTGCATGTGGCGTGTGCAGTTTGTCGGATAACAGAGCAAAACGTTGCTCCGCAAAATTGTTCGAGGGCCTCTGGACCGCCGCCGTGGCTGCCCGCAAAAACCCTTTGCGGATATCTCGCGCGTCAAAACACCGAGCAATTAACCCTCGAGGGGATTTAAAAGCGGATGGTGAGGGGGAGGGGGTAGAATCGGCCTGGTTCCCCGTTTATGTGTCCCAGGGGGGTTTGCCAAGGGTCCCCAGCCGTGGGTTCCAGCACAACCGCAAGGGAATTACTAAGGATTACATGAAAATTCTATTATCGTCTTAACGTTGTGCTCCATATCCCACCCCCTCGAATGAAATCGTGCTAACGTCACGAATCAATCCTGGTCTCGTGAAAGTCTTTCGTGACCGGAGACTACGTCGTAACTATTCCCTCGAAGGATGGAATCTTATGAGCGGAAGATGTTTATGCAAATTCAGATTTACATAAAACGTGTTGGAGAGAATGTCGGAGGAATTTTTGTTTGAGTGAAGAAGGAGTTTAGTAAGTTAAAGATATAATAAGAATTTTATTGGGGTATTTTATTCATAAATACATTATTGTTGTTAGTACAATGTAATGTTTTGGAAATGGTTGTAATTATGCTTGTTGTAAGGAGTACAGAGTAGATGCGAGATGTAGATTAATTAGTAACGTGTGCTGTTGAACAAGGAATCTCGTTAGAGGGGATACTGTAAGCTTATAGTGCAGACTCGAGATACAATCGTGACTAGTCGTTAGTCTGTCTAGATAGTTGCGTCTTATACTACTTAAGATAATAACAGATTATTATTAGATATATCTGTTCGAAACTTACTGTTTACTCCAAATCATCGTAACCACAATTTATCCTAAAATATTGAATTTTCACTATTTTTCATCGTGACGTACAAAAGTAAACTGTTCTAGTTCTATTATAATTGAAAAAAGCATAATTTACACCTTGAGTATACAAATGCTTCAATAACTTGCCATTCGATCTCCATATAATTTGTTTATAACCAGAATTACTTGATCGTCATTTACATTGAATTTTCTAAATAGAACTTTCAATTTTTTTAACAACTTACCTAAAGGGCTTGTTAATGTTTCAAACATTCTGCAACAATGAAAGGATCAACATTTCACATTAAATCCTCGGCTGCAGAATATTACGTTTCAGCAACGTCGGAGCGCAATGCAACGCAGGGTGTCGGGAATCAAATTCCAGGTCATGTAGGTCACGTAATTGGTGATAATAAATTAATAGCGCGTCGTCCGTCACATAGTCGGGGAGGCGCGCGTATATGCACCACGCGCTGTGCGTATTCAGCTTTGTAAGGGTGACGGGTCCGCTCGGGCTCTAGCCGCAGCCAATTACCGTTCCCTCATTAATCCGGTTAATTGAGAATTACACGAAAAGTCTGTTATACCCTTACGACACGCATCAGACATTTTAACTTCGTGGCTTATCGTTTTATCGCGACTCGTGATACACGATCAATCTGTGCTCACACTTTGTTCCATGAATCGCCACTATGAGCTAAACACGAATCTTCATCAGAAAACGAGTCATTCCATTAACCAGACTGAACTTGAATATTACTGATAAAACTTCACATTTCTTAATTCAAATGTCTTTATCATTTATGATTTCTATGCGCTGATAGTTTGAGTCTTTCTCTCATTTAAAGTGAAGGTTCATGTATTGCTTAAACTTGGATTTTCTTAATTCAAATACCCTTATGAAAATTATCATACCATTTTTATTCAATGTTTTGACCATTTTAAATTTATTTCGACCAGTTTTGACGTACTGCTGAAATAATCAATGGCTCTTAAAACATGTGACTTATCCCTTTGGAGACAGTTTATTTTAACAATGAACTTAATAAAACAATAGCACGAGCTATAATACACTCAAGTATGAAGAAACAAATAGGTTAAACATAGTTTTGAAAATGGAAGATAGTCCCATTGGTCCTTTACAATGGGATCATGTGTGACAGAACAAATTATTGCAAATGGCACATAAGTTTATTCATTGAAACATCTTGCAGAATGATTAACAAAGTTAAATAGTTGATAGACTAAGGTAATTAATACTATTAAAAACATGTAATATAGAGTCCAACTCTTAACCTTCAACATACATTTCTAGTCTGTTCTTCTACCTTAGCTGCTGAACATTTAATGCATATTTTTCTTTTACAAGTCTCATTTATAAGATTTATAATCATATTGGGAGCAGACATTCTAAAAGTTGCCTTGGGACGTATTATCCCGTCAATATAATCGCTCCTTTAATGCTCCAATACTTTAATCTCCAATACTGTCACTATGCATTCAAAGGATGTATACCTCATCCCATCCTATACACCTCTTCCTCAGTTCCCCCAAACATCACCCCGTCAAAAAATTAATCGTCCAAACGTAGATCGATCCGGGCACACGCGCCATCACTACACCATCAGGTTCATTCTAAAAGTTACCTTGGGACGTATTATCCTGTCAGTTTCGAAAGGGTTTAGTCTCCATTCAGAAATAATCGCTCCCTTAATGCTCCAATACCTTTAATCTTCAATACTGTCACTTTGCATTCAAAGGATATATACCTTATCCCATCCTATACACCTCTTCCTCAGTTCCCTCAAACATCACCTGGTCAAAAAATTAATCGTCCAAATGTAAATTGATCCAAGCACACGCGTCACGGTTACATCATCAGGTTCATTTCGAAAGGGTTAAGCCTCCATTTAGAAACACTCGCTTCCTTAATGCTCCAATATTGTTACTTTGCATTCAAAAGATGTATACCTCACCCCATCCTATACACCTCTTCCTTAGTTCCCTCAAACATCACCTGGTCAAAAAATTAATCGTCCAAACGTAGATCGATCCGGGCACACACGCCATCACTACACCATCAGGTTCATTCTAAAAGTTACCTTGGGACGTATTATCCTGTCAGTTTCGAAAGGGTTTAGTCTCCATTTAGAAACAATCGTTCCCTTAATACTCCAATACTTTTGATCTCCAATACTGTCATTTTACATTCAAAGGATATATACCTCATCCCATTCTGTACACCTCTTCCTCAGTTCCCATAAGCATCACCTGCTCAAAAAATTAATCGTCCAAATGTAGATTGATCCAAGCACACGCGCCATCACCGTTACACCATCAAGGATCCGCGTGCCGTAATAAACGCCGGCTGACACGCGTCCCTGACCTGCCCAAGGTGTCGCTAAACCCACCGTATTTTCCGACAATTACCCTGTGATACATAGACACGCGGGCCACGCAGACGCGCACGTGCTCTGTAATATTCAACGCGACGATCAGTGTGCCCTGGGGGGCACCACCGGTGAGCGTGGCGAACGATCGGTGGCTGGTCAGCCGCGTGGCCGGCTTGCCACAACCAATTACTGCTCTCTCATTAACTCTGTAATAATCATCGTCTCCCATCGTCTCTCTCTCTCTTCATCATACACACATTGTTTCCCTTCCTGCTCCTACATCCGTCCTCATCATCTATCTCCCTCTCTTCCATCACTTCACCAACTGTTGAGCGCATAATTGCTCATGAAAAAAGGGTGCTCGACAGTCAAAGTACGACGAATTGTACGTATCGGTGAACGCGCATCGCTGAAAGCGCCCCGACAGAGTTTGCGCGCCTGCAATAATCACAAGCCGAAGACGGAAAGTGGAAGCCACGCGCTGTTCGGTAGCTCGCTGGGTCGCCCCCTCTGGCATTGTCAATGGGAAAATGATGGAGGACCGTGAATTATTCCGAGCGACGACGGTGGACGATCGAACCAGGGCAGGGATTTTAATTAAGGAAATTAAGCTATTTTATCAGGGTGGAAGGCTAAGAGGAGCCCTGTCGACACCGGTCCTTGTCCCCAGCACCTTTTCTCTTACCTTATTGGGTTCGTCTTCGGGAACAAAGGCGAGCCTTCGGAGGTCCGGTCCTCTTTCGGGGCCACCTTAACGAGGCTAATTGATCGAGAACTCCATCGGCTCGCGAAGAGCATCGAAACACAGCCGATAAACCGGGAGCAGTAGGAACGGAAGAGGGGTGGGAGGAAACTTCGTCGACGGAGCAAAAACAACGATGTAATTTTATGAAAGGGCCCGAATTTTCGAGTGTTCGTTAAACACGGGCCGTTGCTCCGCCTGGAAATATCACCGAGCGGTGATGAACTTTGGTCGAGTTTGTTTACCTTGTTGGGTAAATGGTATTGCAGGTACTTGAATTAAAAAGAGTCGCGAATTTCGCGGTTGTAAGTGAAAAGAGGGACTTCTGGGTTTGAGTGGAACGAAACGATCGATTGGGGGTTGTTGTTTCCTAACGAAGTAATAGTTTACTGTTTCAGGCTTCAGGCTTCGATGTCGTCTTATTAATATTATATTCTTAACCCTCATCCGTCGCTCATTTGACTAACTTAATTTAGCCTTTGATGTGAAATTTCTACAGTGGTAAAAAAATTAATGTAATGAAGAGGTAAATAGTTAAATTTGCAAATTCTGTAAAATAAAAGTCACAGATTTTCAACTTACCTACACACGACAGAATAACAATATTTCTTAGGAGAAGAACGTGTCAGATGGACACAAGGGATGGAAGAGGGTTAACCCTTTGCGACCCGATATCGAGGGGTCACGACATTGAAGTTCATTGTGATTATTACGTGTTCAGATAATCTGTGATATATTCGCTTGTAATTTTATAACTACATAGATCGTACGTAAATTTGATCTTGATACCTCTCAAACATTACGACTACGTGATTCAATTAACCCTTCCCTGATGAAGTGGAGTCTGAGGAACCTTATAAATATTTGTAAAATATTTTATTTTTATTCAACTGTTAGTTAAAGAGACGCTTGTTTATTTGGATGTTTTCTTACATGAGATAAATAGACTACGGATTTTATGCATTTATAGTCTATAGGGCTCTGTGAAATGCAATATAATACAAAACTTTTATTAGATGCAACAAGTTTTCTATTTTATTCTTAACCCAATAAGTTATATATATAAGGGAAGATAAAAAATTCTTACTTTTGTTCTGATGTTTATAAATTACTTCATAAAATGTCATTTTGCTTAAATTCCGCAGTCTAATAATAAGTAATAACATTTGTGTCATATGTATATAACGCATAAATCTCGTCGGGTCTATATCACCTGGATTAAGGTTATGTTTTTAAACATTCTTTTTGGTATTCAACGTATTTACATTTTTCCTCTATCTTTTGCGTATTTCTCATTTCTTAAGAATAAGTTATGTTAGTATTTGAATTAATTTTATCCGAAGGAATATAAATTTGAGGAGTAATCGAGAAGAACACCAGAGTTAATGTATAAAAATGCATAGAGAGACGAAAATACTTCGCCTGCAAAGGATTAATGCAATTCGAAGATGTTTTCTATTGGTTCAACTTCATTGTTATATAAGATTTTAACTGTGATGTGTAACACAATTAAAACCGATATTTATTGTTCATTCGGTATTATAATTGCGGAACGATGGTTCGTGAGCGTATATACAGAACGGTTAATAACGCTACAGCTGTTGAGTAAATATTTAGAGGAGTGACTACGCCATAAACGAATGATTATTGGGAATCAATATATCTCGATAAACCCCTGAATATTAACAGTTAATGTTTATTATTCAATAGTATTAATCTTTAGAGTGCTATCGCGTCTATTGAATGACACTGGCATCGATTACAAACGATCACGTAATGTTTATACAATAACACGTAATAAACGACCAAAATACAAACACAATCATGCATTGTATAAAAAATTAATATTTCTCTCCAGTTTATGTTAGTCGAAAAAAATTATTCCCCATAGGATCATATTAAAAATATTCCATACACAGAGGCTTACATTATTACGATTTCGTAGGATCGGCCAGATCGTTCTTCGAATTACAGAAACGAAAAGCGTTACAGGACAGATATGTCGTCGTAAAAATCTCGTTTATATTTGATCCACCCTCGTCATTGACGAAAATCAGGGGGAACACGCAGGAAATTAGGAACAGAGTATCCGTCGGAGATTTAGGGTTTCATTTGGCCGAGTCTAAACAAGCGTGAACAGAGAGGAACGTCAAAACCTATCAACAGGGAAAGGGATCAAGGGGAGGGGGATGGGCAGTGAGAGAGATCGTTGGAGGAAGCGGGTCGCGCACAGCGCGGGCCATTGTGTGAAAAAAATCAAAGCAGACGTCGTGTTCGGCCGGTTCGTTACGCCAATAATTTCTCTCCACGGGCGTCGAAACGGGGGAGGGTTGGCGACTGTATACAAAACGCGCGCAGAGAGCCTACACGCCTCTGATATCGGTGAACGTGACCAGCCACGTCTTTCGGAGTCTAAACAACCGGCAAGAACCACTCACGCAGGCACTTCACCATCGATCCTCCTCCCACCCTGCCACCCTCTATGGCAAAACCGATGACGCCATCCGTCGAGACTCGGCCCTGCTTATCGTCCTTTCGATAAACTTTCCTCCTACCGTCTCGAATATTGCACCACGAGACTCCTCTTGACGACGCTCACGCCCGTCTACGCGTCGATTCAGCCAATAAATCGCGCACGGAAATGCCATTCGAAACGCAAAGACGACGACGACGACGTCACTGTACACCGAGGAATCTCCTCTCCTCTCGGTGTATCTCACTGAAACAATTTATTCCGCCGTGATTCGGCTGCGCAACGACTGACTTGTACTACTTTAGATTTTGATACTTCACGGGGTGGAACTGGGTACACGGAACTTTTTTAATTCAGTTTATCTCCTCGAGGAAGTTTGTTCGAGAGACGTCTCGGCTGTGGGAGATACTGTATACGGGGTGTTTATAAAGCAGTTTCATGGAATTGAGATACTTGCAAGAGAATTTTGGTTCATTGAAAATTTTTTTTTTTTTAAATATCGCCGGTTTGTTAGGGGGTCTCAGTAGACGTATTCGGTAATTTTTTGTTTGTACTTGTATTTGGGCCTTTGGGGTGCAACCACCCGTTAAACGTTAAAATATGTTTTTCGATTTTGCTGTGTATCTTGAAAACTATAGTAGATATCATGTAAGTATTAGAATGAAAATTTAATGGCTTATTATACTCTGTAAAGCTAAATAATAAAATTGTTAAAAATTTGTTCTTTAAATAAATAAATAAATTAAGAAATTTTGAACAATTTCATTACATACATGTATAGATTATAAGAAACTGTTAAGTGTTTATTGGAACAGTTTTTTGATGTCTACTATAGTTATCAAGATATACAGAGAAATTGTAAAACACACATAAACGTGAAAACGAAAAATTGCCCGACACATCTATTGAGCTTCCGGACAAATCTACGGAGCTTAAGAAAAAATCGGTAAAATTGTCGTGATACGAATAAAGAAGTTCTGAGGAATCTGTACACGATGAATATACTGGGTAGACCAGTGAATTTTGACCACCTGGAATATCCCCGTTACTTCTATAGAAACGAAAAAACTTTATTTACAGAAGTACACTTTAGTAATGATTTTTCTATGGGTGGAGGGTTTTTGGAGATTTCAAGGTCACCTCTATTTTTTTAAACGACATAGTCTATTTTTACACCCCTAGCAGATGTTCCGACAAATTTCAACGACTCGCAGTACAAGGTCATTCGATATTTTTGAAAAATAAGTAACCAAGAGTAAAACGACGGTTCTCCCTTTCTTAGAAGCACAAACCTCCCGTCTGTTATTCTCAAGATAGAAAATGCATTCTCGATTTCCGTCCCAATTTTTTAAAAAACGAAGATCCATTGCATCAAACAGATTGCGACCGCGCCCCATAGTGTCCCCCATAAAATTCTCTAAACCGACATACCGTAAGCCCATCGACTGCTCCAAGACCTCTTCTCGAGGACCAGGAAAATTTATATAACGGGACAGATCGGTCCGTGGTCTGATACCGATGGCATTTACGAGTCTGCCCGGGTCCCGGGACCCGGAGGAAGCCTGCGTTTCCCTTCAAAGTTCCCGCGAGACACGGCTGACAGATAGAAGTCGGTCGAACAAAGTAGGAAAAGCGTTAGTGCAAAATTAAGGGTCGTCCGGGGCCGTTCGATAAAAGGGGGACCCCGTGGCACGGTCTCCCGAGGCGCATATACTCGAGGAGGAAACCTCCTTGGACGACGACGGGAGACACCCTGCTCTTCCTCCTCCTCGTCAGCGTGTATCATCGACACGTGGCCGCGTGTCCTCGCGTTGCAACCCCTCGCATACCAACACACCCCCGTGTCTCATGTATATTCCATTTCGCAGTTGCACGCACCCCATAAAATGAAAAACACGCGCTCTACCCGACTATTATATGACTTTTTTTCTTGCCGCAATATGGACCGTTCGCGCACGTTGGCTCGTTACGCGTGAGTACGAATAACTCTGGTGTTCCAACGGCTCCGCGGGAGAAATTTCAATATAAACGGATAAACGAAATTCTTCGACGAAAGGCTCGACGCCCCTTTCATCCCCAGGCGGGATACGGTTTTTAACCTCTGAGGGTATATATTTATATGTAGAATCGTCGGTGACCTTTTGTCCCATTATTGGACACGTCGCAGAGGAGTCCAGAATATTTAAATTTAGCATCTCGCACGCTTACTTAACTCAGGCGTTCAAACTATTTGGAAATTTACTAATTCTATTTAGGTAGATGCAGGTAGATGTCAATAGATTTTTACCGATTTTTGAGATCAAAAATTATGTTTCTAGAGGGTTTCTTCAAAATTATTATTAAATGTACTTCACGTGTGTTTTCTACTTTGAGTTATTCCAAAATTTGTTCGAAACTCTGTCCGTATTTCAATAGACTTCTTTGATACTTCGTTAGTATCGAATTTGAAACGTTGTTGAACTATGTATGTTTTCAGACGGTAAGGTGTGAGAAATGAATTTGAATTTTGTTTAAATGCTTTTCCCGGTAACGTCGTGAACGAAGCGTGAACTTCAGTGGAGCCTTTGTCCGGCAGGTCGACGGTGGTCTAGGATTGAATTCTTCGTCACGTTCGTCTCGGAGCATTTATTAAACACACAATGCAGCTAAGTACAATATTGACCGGTCATTGTTTCCACGGCACGTTGTAATTCTCAATGGGGAAAATATGCATATGTAATGAACTTTTAGGACCCGTGTTCACGGGAACACACGTCTGCAGACCGAACGAAACGGTTAAAGGGCTTTAAAGCGTCCCCGCACGCGCGACAAACGCACGCGTTAAGTATTCATGAGGTTCTTTTTATGCATACGTTTTCAGTGTGCCGCGGCGCGGGGCGTTTTCTTTCCAGTTAAATGGAACTCGTATATCGAAACGCGTGTCGAATGCGAGAACGCGTACAATGGCTCGAATTGCTCGACCATGGGTTTCGTTCGAAATCTAATTGTTCTGTGTCTCGAAATGTTACGAGCACTTCGGAAAATCAGTGAGGAACCTTTTAAATTCCTGTAGGATTGTTGAAATTATATTACTGTAGAATTACTATATTCCTATGAAATTGCTGAAATTATATTCCTATAAAATTGGTCAGAGCGTACGAACATTAGAATCTGTCGATTTCTGGATGCAATATTAAATTTTTAAGAGTGAATACATTTCGTTGAAATTATATTACTATAAAATGCTAAAATTATGTTATTATAGAATTGGTATAATAAAATTATATTCCTATAAAATTGGGGAGAGCATACGAACATTAGAATCGATCGATTTCTGGGTGGAATATTAAATTTTTGAAAGTGAATACGCTTAATACATACATAACTGAATATATCGGGTACCTTCTATTTCATTACCTGCGTTTTCGTATTGATCTGTCGATTCACGAAAGTAGTTTCATAGAAAAGGACAACCAGACGAGGTAGGGAAATATTTCATAACGCTTCATTTCGACGAAGATTGACTGAGGAACGGTTAAATATGCGTGCACTTGACTAAAACTCAATTTAATGAAGCTCATTATTGGTATTCGCCATACTTTCCTCACAGACACATGCTTCCTCTTATCCTATTAGCTCACAAACGCAAGTTTTCATTTAAGGAAGCGAACCGAACTCTCGTTAACGTAGTCTGAGCTTCGACTTCTGCCAGGATCTTCTCTTAATTGGCGAAACTGTACCGTCGCTGAAAAAAGTTATACCTTATGTCACGAATAATTATCTGTGAATCCACGGGATTTTAAAAAAAAATGTTATTAATGTTATGCATATATATTACTGAAAAATAGTTAAATATAAAGAACAATAATCTGAAGATTAAAAGATGAAAAAGTCGGTATACTCTTGTTCAGAAAAATAAACCTGAATAATTAGGATAATATTTTTTAACGTATTACAGTCAAACACAGTAATGTAAAATCAATAATCTTTATGAAATGTCCCAATATCTTTTAATAACAACATATGTCTTGACCGTTTACGGGTGAAGTGGGGTCTGACGAATCCCCTAAATTTGTTTAGAATATTTTATTTTTATTCAATAGTTACTCAAAGAAATACTTGTTCATTTGATGTTTCCTTACTTGAGAATGCAAAACAAATAGTTATGTAATGAGTAATAATATAATAAGTAATCAATTCCCACATCTCCAATTAATGGTGAATTTAACGGACGGTACAGTATATCGAATTTCAATAAGCTAAATAATATCTCTGCTGAATTTCCATAACCTCTCGAAGAATTTGCAATATTCAATATCCTCTTAAACTGTAATTCATTAATTTCCAGAACTTCGAAATATTTCGAGTGACTCCAAAACCACTAAGAAAGTCAATATCCTGAGAAGGGATCCCAGAAAACAGGATTTCTGCTTAGGGAGGTTCCAACACAGCCGCTTTCTCTCTGTCCCTCCAACGCGAAAGATTTATTTCCGAAAACTCGATTTACTTTTCCACGCGGCTCCTTTTATTTGCACGCCGATTTTCGCTCGGCTCCGCGTGGAAAACGCCCGGTAACGACGGCCACTTTCCCTCTCACGCGAAACTTTCCCTATAAATTACGCCCTCTCGGCTTCTCGGCGCCCCTTGGCTTTCCAGGCTGATATTTAATTTCTTATTTATCGTCGATCCACGAGTCGCCTGTTTTTCACGGCTGTCGCTAATTCCGCACGGGCGCGTCGAAGACGGCACCTCGTCGACAAACGGCACATTTTCGGCAACGGAACATCGTCCAAAAACGGTACCACGTCAAAAACGACACTTCTTCGGAAACGGAATCTTGTCGAAAACGAAACCTCGGCGAAAATGGTCCTTTGGTGAAAATGGCACCTCATTGAAAAATGGTACCTCATTGAAAAACGGTACCTCGAGGAACAACGGTACCTCTTCAAAAACGGTACCTCGTCAAAAATGGTACCACGTCAAAAACGGCACTTCTTCGGAAACGGAACCTTGCCGAAAACGAAACCTCGGCGAAAATGGTCCTTTGGTGAAAATAGCACCTCATCGAAAAATAGTACTTCATTGAAAAACGGTATCTCGTCAAAAACGGTAGCATTCAAAAACGGCACCTTGTCAAAAATGACACCCTGTCAAAAACGACACCTGGTCGAATGCGAGGGTTCGTACCTTTTTTGCTTTGCGTTGCGTGCACGATCTCCTTCGTCTGAACAGGGTCCGAAGCGCCTGAAGTTCAACCCTAAAGCCGCAGATTGATGCGTCGAATTATATTTGTCGCGCGGCGCAGCTGCTGTCTAAATTATACGCTACATTTAGCCGGGCAACCCCTGTGGCAGGCTGCGTTCTCCGCGAGTAGGCGCGCGCGCGTGCTCGCTACCCACCCACCCCCTTCGTTCGCTTTGATGTACTCTCGAGGCTCATGGGAGTCGATGAATTTTATTCCACCTTTTGCGGTCGTTCGGAGAGCGGGCTCTTCGTGATCGATGACGCAGTCGAGAGTCCATTTTAATAACTGTCAGATGACCGACGGCGAGCCGATGCAGGGGATGAAATGTTAATAGGGGCGGAACAGGAGCCGTGCAAAACGGCCACCCGGTGAACTTGGACCCGACTGGTAACAATCACGTGCCTTGCGCCGTGGATCGCGTTAGGTGAATTTATCGCACGCCAGCTTGGTCTTCGTTGATAATTAATTGTCTGGGTTGGGGTACTGCGGTACAGTTGATGTTCGCTGGAGTACTTTACTGCGGGGATTGAGGAATGGTTCGATGAAGAGGAGATGAGTCTTGGGTGTTGCGGAATTTCAGGAGTAACTGAAGATTTCAAATCTTTTATAGTGGAAGTAAATGTATATGTTCTGAGTATTTTTTGTATACTTCCTTCTCTACCGTGTAAGTGGAGTATGCCTGAAAAAATAATTCTTTTTACTTCCTTACTATTAACTCTGATAGATTGTGAATAGAAATGAGTATAGTATTCGAAGACTTTATCTACATTGTTTACGTAGTCTACATCAAGACTTTACATGATAGGTAGCATAATATTCGCGAAGTAGAAATATATAGGAATTTTTCACTCTACTGATATAACATCAACATATACAAGGCGAAAGATATACTTTCTGACTACATGAATCGAGATAACGTCTACAAAATACCACGCAAAACACACCGTATAAAAAGTACTGCCTAAATGGAGTGATCGTTTACCATGCATAAAAAGTATATGCGCGTAAACCGAGGGATGGAAGTACTCTATTTTACATTACGAATGATACACCTGCATAGGAAAGGAAAGGTAACTAGATTCTAAAGGTACGTGAGGAGAGGACCAAGAACTCATTGTTCTTTCATAATCTTCAGTATATGTAAAAAGACAAGGAATCCTAGTAAGAGTACTCAGAATGGTAGAGTATTTTATTATAAAACAGTTTATTATTTATTTTGAATCCAGTAGCGAACGGGGTCTTGAACATTACTCGGAACAACAGTTGTTGTTGGGGCTTTATGGGGTAAACGACTTGAAAAATTCGCCCTATTGAAATCGCCGCAAAACTTCACGATGTCCTTTCATAATTCAATTTTCGTGGCCCCTCGAATCTAGCCCAGGGAGGACGGTGGCCAAATATTTCCTTCGTTTCTTCTTGAATCGTTTATCTTCCCGCGAAGAGGCACGGATTCCACCCTCGTTTACTGTCCATTATAAAGTATAATTTCCATTGAAGGTTCAGTCTTTCGTGCGTCGAGGTGAATGTGTTTGGGAAATAAACTCGTTTATTGGTAAATTTGTACCGTTTCTCTGTGAAATTCGATAAAAGTAGTATTATATATATGTATATACAGGGTTCTTAGTCAAGTTTCAAGTACAAAGCATAAAAGAATTATTCATGGGACCAGATCAAGAATATTGCAACTAAAGGACATAACAAGTACAATTGATACTACTATTTCATTAAAAGAAACTTTTATTTTCGAAGTTTTTAGCTTCAAAATTAATGTAAAATGATAAATAATCTTCCCGTAATGTCAGTGAAAAAATTAACATGGATACTGAAATAACGAATCAAATTGGTTCAAGTGCTTCATATCATTTCTTGCCAATGTTATTTTATGATTTTATATAAATTATTTGTATCACAATTCAGGTGGTAAACCAACGACAAGTATTCCCGAATTGGCTGCTCGTCTATTTTGTTTCGACCTGACAAGGTGTCACTGAATAAACTCTCGTGTCCCAAAATTACAGGCAATGTATCCTGTTCAGCTAGAAAATTATTAATAGAAACGATCAGATTTCACTTGACACGTGATATTCAACGTCGCTATTAATCCCGAAATGTTTAAACAGAGTTGGCGGCAATTCGATCGGGAATTATTGCAGTAGCTACGATGGCACGACAAATATTTCGTAGGGCATACTAGTTTGTAATTAATTGTTATTACGAAACCAACGGTAGTAGAATACTCTGGATTTGTTCTATTTCTACTTTTAGATATCCTGTCATTTAACAAGATTATTGAGGTCACAGACTGACTACAAACACCAGGACCGAATCGCGTTTAAGCTTCATTAAAAATCGAATGACGCTTTCCACAATGAACCGATGAGTCAATACCATGCCTGTCGTGCTTCTTTAAATACTCAGTTTGTAATAAAAATCAAATATGTGATCAAGTATTCCGAATCCTTATAAAAGCGAGGCAGCCAGAACAAAAATGAAATCGGGTTATTATATTTAGCAAATTAAATTTCCTGCTACTCCACGAATAGATACTTAATGTTCAAAATAATATATAACCCACGTTGCTATATTAAAATCCTTGAAAGCCAGGCGTTTTTAACGTACAAACAGCAGTTGCTGGGTCCGTTTAAACTCCTGTGCTTCCTTCTTTTCAAATATATTTTTGAATGTAATCATTCAAAACCTACTTCTTTTATATGACTTGATAAAAACAACTCCTAACTTAAATTAGATGTATAAAGTTGACGAGTCAGATGGAGCTTTTGAAAACTCGGGGTCAAAGGGATGACTTGGGATCAACCAATGACGCAGTCATCATTGTCCAGTGATTAACGCGTTGAACGCCACAGTCTTTACTCTTGGGGCAGTTTCATGATAAGATTCATTTGTTTGAGTCTTTTGTATTAGCAATACGGGTATCTACACGTTGACTTGAACACTCATTACCATTACTTTCATAATTCTTTTATTACTAATTATATTAAAAAAATTTCAAGTATTCCTCTTTCGAAATTCTATATTTCTTCGAGTACCATAAATTGGGGTAACTTTGACTCAGTCAAGGTCCAACATAATTTCAAAACCACGAAGTAATAATTTTCGATTTTGCAGTCCTTTTGCAGGTATTTTTACGTGAAATACCTTGTCACATAAAAATCAATTTATTTTAAAATTTGCGGAGCTGTAAAACCGAAACTGATAATTATTTGACTTCGAACAAAGTTACGCTAACTTATGGTACTTTAATAGCTCCGATGTTGATCACTAACCATGTCTAGTCAATTTTCGTAATGTAGGTACGTATCCTTTCGAAGTCTGGATCATTTTTTACCTACAAACAGATTTAAATAAAAAAATGTATAAAACCACAAAGGTTAATCCTAGACGTACGCAACCATTTTCGAAGAATTACCCAATCAAACATCACAACAGCCAGCTTTCCTTCCCTCCGTGTATCAAAACCTGATCAAACATTAAGCATAATTTTCCACGGAAAAATCTGACTTCATTTATTATACAGACCGGCCGGTCACACGTGCACCGAAAAACCAGCTTCCGTAGCGAGGTCAGCCCGCTAATTAAATTCGCAGGCTCTCCATTCGTACCGTGCCTCGACTATTCGGTCGGTGCGCGGGTAACATATTCATGGAACGGCGGGTGATTACGCGCGACACGCTTGCTCGCGTCGCGATTAAAAATTCAGCATCGAGTGGCCCGCTGGGGCTGGTTGATTCTCGGCTCCTAGTAGGTCACACACAGAACGACGATTAAGTGCTCGCTCGTGACTTAAAGACGAGCTAACGTCACTCTAATTCTCGACTATAACGTCGACGACAAAGTGACTGCGTTGCAGACTCTACTGTGCAGAGATCGTAAGTTGTCGACTATCTTCACTACGACCCACTCGCATTATTTATTTATTCATTCATATAAGGGTATATAACCCTTTGACATATAATCCAATTACAATCAGTCAATTATAGGCGTGGTCGTAGCCAGGTTATTAGTCGGGGGAAGGGGATTTATATTCAGGTAAAATGCATAATACAGTAAAAGCTCCATGAGAGTTTGAAATTCAGGACCGATTCAAAACTTCCACGGTGCACCGGGAATCGTTTCAACACCTCACAAATCTATTTTTTTACAGGATCCACTCTTCATCTCCCCCCAGTGGTGGAGATGAAGTAGAAACTCTTACGAGGAACTTCGTATACAACTCTCAAGGAGCCTTTACTGTATTAATTTTTTAATTCTCTGGGGTGGGAATCCAATTTTTCCCCTTTAACAAGGGAACTTCGGTAACCCGAAAATTCCGATTTTTTTAAAACTTTGCAGGTTTGTAGGGGACCTCAAGAGAAGTATAGCGCAATTTTTGTTTTTGGCCCAATTTCAGTTCTTCAGGTGTTTACATATTTCCCTGTATATCTTTAAAACTATCGTAGATATAAAAAAATGGTTATAATGAAATTTGAATGGTTTTTGATGCTCTATAAAACGATGCATTTAAATTGATAATTAATAAAAGTGGGGGGATGTTTTTATTTAAACAAAGAATTTTTATCAATTTAATTGCATAGTTTTACAGAGCATGAAAAACCATTTTTATTCTAACCATTTTTTTATATCTACGATAGTTTTAAAGATATACAGGGAAATATGGAATAACCTATCTACCTTCAAGGGATGTTTCCACCCTGAAGAACCGAAATTGGGGCAAAAACAAAAATTGCGCTGTACTTCTCTTGAAGTCCCCTACAAACCTGCAGAGTTTAAAAAAAATCGGAATTTTCGGGTTACCAAACTTCCCTTGTAAGACAGGAAAAAGGCTCCTTTTCCACCCCTAGGGTGGGGGGTTAGCAAGTGCTCCCCTGACCCCTCTTTGCCACCAATACGTTGCACCTTCTATGCCTAAAGTTTATTGCTTTGTACCACACTTCTTCGATATGTTTCCTTCACCTTCTGCGTTACACAATACATTTGTAGATGTAATCGACTTATAACCAATAACAATAATCCGTGTGACTAGAGGGGTGGTCCAGGCTGATTCGATTCGTCTACAACTTACGATCTCTGCATAGTATGTAACACCGACGTGTCCACGTTGTTTACGAGCGCTAGACGGCCGAAGGAGGCGGAACGAGCCGCAGGGACGCGGATAACGGGGGATGAAACCGTCCATGGGACACCATGGAGTGGCCAGCAGCGTATCGAACCGGTGTGTAGCGTTCTGCTGGCTCAATTTCCCCGTGGACTTGACGGGGGCTCGACGCTGGTCTTCTCTCGGTGCTGGGGAAATTTCGTTGACCCTTAGCGTAATAACCGCGACGTCGTCGTCGTGGTTCTCTTTTGGCCGTCCTCTTTATCCCTGGTTCGAGGCTCTAGTACGTGACTCGTAAAAACAGCGAGGTTCGCGAACCACGGCGAGGAGGACTCTGCGACTGGCTATAAAAATTTACCGAGCCGAAAGGACAATAACCTCGATGACGTCGTCGGTGGGGAATAACGGCCGTCCATTTGCGATGGTGTTTACAGTCCGCAGTCTGATATTTGCAGTACGTATCGACGTTACATCGTGCTGGGTAAAAAAAAAAAGGACAGAGACAGAGACGATTGTTTGTTCGTACGGAGCTATTTGTTCATTTGGCGGAGTCCATTAATGGGACCGTACCTAGGTTTCATTAACGATTGTTCGATTGCGTCTCGTTAATGTATTAGAACCGCGGGCAGGTTTTGTCTTTGTTTTCAATTTGTCTTCTTGGTGATGTAGTGTGAATTAATCATTTCTGTTTGTATGGAATTATACATCCCCTAATGGGTGGTTGTAGAGTCGTTCTTGTTGAGGTTTTCGGGTGTAGGGTATGTTATATTTGAAGAAAAGTGATTACTGAAGCAGAACACAATTAATAATAATTAAGCCGGGCATATTTTAACCCTGCTATGGTCTTCAATATAGATTGACGATGATATATAGACCTCATCCAACGAGACGAATCAGTAACTATAAACGAAGGGAGATGATAACTTAGGTGGGACAGGGACAGTTGCCAGCCAATAGCTGAGCTAGGACATGAACGTTTTGGTTATTTTTACTGACTTGTCTCGTTGGGTCGATTAGTAACAGTTTTTTTACATATTTCGAAAATTTACAAGTATTTCTAAGGAGACCAAATTAAGATTTAATCGAAAGAGTGCGTGAACTCGTAACAGCGTTAAAGAAACGAAAATATAATTGGATCAAAATAGATCGTAGTAGCATTAATAAAAGCAAATATCCTTTTAAAAGACTTCTTCCACGTTAAAAAAAATAGTTAGTAATTGCATGTAACTCACACCAGTACCAGAATGCCTTCGACTTCTGATGAAGCTGGCTGCACAGTAGGATAATTTCTTGAAAATGGTACCGTTTATGTATTATACATCTGAAAGCCTTGACAGTGATAACTATGGTCCCTCAAATCTCTTGTAAACCGTTCGACACTATATTAGAAAGTACTATCATAACGATATACAGTAATACCTCTGATCCCTTAACCTTAAAAAAATACCTATACCTTTTGTTTCATAAATTGGTTGGGTAGTTCATTCCAGGGTAAACGAAGCAATAATACGAAGTAAATAATAATCTTTTACTAGAACAAAATGAAAGAAAACCAGAATTAACTCCATAATATTCAACAACATACCTAAAAATTTAATTATGCGTGACATATTAGCAAAGTATAAATACATAAATCAACAAATATAAGTATGATAAAGTGCAAGATCTACCAAGTCACATACCCCTACGTGAACGTGACGTGGCCAGCTGAGTGACTGTCACCGGCTCGACACGTAAGGGGTTAACGGCACCGATGAAAAAATGATAAGGAGGTCATTCTGCAAAACCATTCGGGAAATGATGAATTTCCAATTTTGGCCGGGAAAGCCATCACCACGCTCACCAAACGGAAATCAATCGGCAGACGCTCGTTCGAATTGACCAAAAATCGACGTCCATAGATCCATCCGCAATTTTTCCGTGACGTACTGTTCGTCCCAGCTCGAACCATTCAAGTGGTCGATCGCGAAAGCTTCGGCTGGCGTTCGCCGACCTCGACGGAATATTATATGTATATACGGTGGGTGGGGAGGCCTATGAATTATGCATATTTTCCGCGATACGAGTGGCTGAGCGATGGGGTGGCGCGTAGCTTTGACAGGCTGTAAATTAGAGACGAAAAACTCTCGGCCCGCCACCGGTTTTACATCGCGATTCCCGCGAACGGTGACGAGGAAACGGGGTAGAGAGAGGAAAAAGAACCTTACTTCCTGTCAGGAGGGGGGTTGGAAACGGCAAAGTGCACGCTTTAAGGGTGGAGCCTGGTGTAAGCAGCTAAAAATGAACGAATTTTCGAGAATTTATTGCGAAGAAAGTATTAAACTAATCTCGTTGAAACTTTGAGAATACTTCATTGTACAATTGAACTGAATACAAACATTTTTATTATCGCGGCAAATTCATAAATATTATTGTTATAAGGACTTACGTGCGGCCCGTAAGCAAAAAGGGTGTTCGGGTATGTAACTAAAAAAATATTCAACCAATTGTTTCGGCCTTGCATGAACATATTCTTTAACATCTTCTTCACAGCATGAACCTATTTTAAAATTAAAAAATGCAAAATTGAACATATGATAGTATTTTTCTTTTTAAACAGGTAACCTTTTTTACATAAAAGACGCTACAAAATATGATTTACTGAAACAATAAAATTATAAATGTAGGTTCATGCTGTGAAGAAAATGTTAAAGAATATGTACACGCCACGGTGTGTCAGTTGGTTGAATATTTTTTCGTTGCATTCCCCGACGTGAAACACCTTTTTTGCTCACGCTGCACATAAGTCCTTATAAACATAATATTTGTGAATTTGTCATGAAAATAAAAATTGTTGTATTCAGTTCAATTCTACAATAAAGTATTCTGAAAGTTTCAAAGAGATGGATTTCATAACTTCTTCACAATAAATTCTTAATAATTCGTTCATTTTTAGCCCGTTTACACCACGAACGTTGGTTGCCTCGACGTGGCTTCTTCTCATCGTTTCTTATGCGAACGGGCGTCGTGACACTCGCAACTCGTGCGCAAACAGCCGACGTGAAAGAACGCGGATCAAACGAAAAAAAAGGACAAACGTCGAAAGGGAGAAAAGCATCAAATCCAATGCGCGAGCCCTCGTAGTATATCCACCGACCTGGCTCGGTTTCACTCGGCGAACCGTCCCGGGACACCTATGCGAAATGTCCACGTGGACGCGCATATCGATGGCGAACGGTGTAAATCGTGGAAAAAAAAAGAGACAGGAGTGTTTGCGATTCGACAAACAGCTATCGGGGATCGTTTCTGAACTTGCTACCATAGGTTTTGTTCCAGTTTACCATTTGTCGAGAGTTTTAGCTTGCAAAGGGTTCGTGATTGGTGGAGGATTTTTGTGGATAAGCAGAAAAGGCTGTCGGTTTTATTGGAAAATTTTTACAGTTTTGGAATTTACGTTTGTTTGGTAAATAAGAATCGTTTTATCTTTTTTTGAGAGTTTTAGTTTGCAAAGGGACCGTGATTGCTGGAGGATTTTTGTGCATAGACAGAAAAGGCTGTCGGTTTTATTGGAAAATTTTTAGTTTTGGAATGTTCATTTGTCTGGTAAATAGAATCAATGTTACCTGTTTTTGAAAGTTTTAGTTTGCAAAGGGATCGTAATTGGTGGAAAATTTTTGTGAATGTGTGGTGAAGGTTGTCGGTTTTATTGGAAAATTTTGTACAGTTCTGCAATTTCCGTTTGTCTGGCAAATTGGTGTCGTTTTACCTTTTTTTGAGAGTTTTAGTTTGCAACGGGATCGTGATTGATGAAAGATATTTGTGGATAGGCAGAAAAGGCTGTCGGTATTATTGGAAAATTTAGTACAATTTAGAAATTTTCGTTTCTCTGGTAAATAGAAGCCATGTTACCTTTTTTTCGAAAGTTTTAGTTTGCAAAAGGATTGTGATTGGTGGAAGATTTTTGTGGATGGCCAGGAAAGGTTTTCAGTTATACATATTGGAAAATTTTTTACCATTTTGGAATTTACGTTTATTCAGTAAATAGAAGTTATTGGGTTGATGGAAAATTCTCGATGGAAACTCGGACTTGTAACAACGTGTTCTGTCTGAATTTTTAGGAAATAGGTCGAGAGTGCACGGCTTGATATTTGTTCTTTTATATGTAGAATAAGACACTTCGTGGAATCCTCGAATATCCTTTCGTGCTTCAATACCGAAGGTTCTGCATGACGTCAGACGTTGACGTATGGTGACAAGGACAAAGGAAAAGTCCTCTTGCAATATCACAACGTTTCCGTTTTCCTTCTGGAATATTAAATTAGTGAAAATAATAACCACATAATATTGTAATACTGTCATCTGATTTGTTTTGAGCGAGCATTTTATTTGTTACATCAAGAACGATGATGGTCGCTGTCATGAGACCAAAATGGTCACACAACCTCCGAGCATGAGGTATTTAACCCTTCACCCAGACCCTTAAATCGTTACTTCAACATTATGAAACTAATATAGTTATATTATATCTTGTTATTTTGAAATCGAAAATATCGATATTAATCCGACATATTATTTTTTATAGTTTCTTTGTTTTATTTATTCTTGGAGGGAATGCTTGAGATTCTCAACCAAAAACGTTCAGATTTTCTTAACACCAATGAAACTACAGATCCTCACTGATGAAAGTTAAACATTAACCGACGACAGAATTTAACGCACTTGTAAAATGAATGTTGCACCGGTGCAACATTAGGAATTAAAGGGTTAAATGAAAATTCTATGGATCCAAATAGACCCAGATATTTTCGTCTCCACGAACATCTGCACCGTCGATATCGTAAGACATTAATATTCTCCTAGACACCATGTCGAAAACTTTTCATTTTTCACCCTTTGATACAAGCTCCCCAATACCGACGATACCTTTCCCTGCGCTCTTCAATCGAAGCACGTGTCTCTTTGCGCCCAACGAGGACGACATCGACAAAGGAGCCGAGATACGGCTCCAGAAACGTGTATCGGAAGGGCTGCGGAGTGCCTTCTAAGGAACAATGGCGGTGGCTTTGTCCGTCGATGGCAACGATCGCGATTCACGCCATAACGCTTGAACCAGCAACGCGGCGAACGAAACACACAGGGATGATTCCAATGTTCTGGGAATTTTCGATCTGGCTGAATGATGTGGGGGTAATGACTAATGATTTCAGGTACATACAATTCTTTACAGAAAGGAATGGTTATCAGATGTGTTTTCAAATGTTAATCTTGCAACTATGGAAAAATTTGTAAGTTTTCATTGAGTCAATATTTCCTTAATAATTAGTTTAAAACGAATTGCATTGAGAATTACACCCACATCTTATTCGCCTGGTCAGACATCCAGCAACTATCAATTGTTGCCAAAATTGAAAAAACTTCTACGTGGTGGACGGTTTCAGGATTTAAATAACTCAAGGACGTATTCTAATGTATCCGGTCAAAAAAATCGATTTTTTGTTCTTACATTTTTTTATAGTTTAGGGTATTGAAAATGTGTTCCTGAAGAATTATGACGAATTTATAAGATTGTCAAACCCATGGAAGAATAAAAATTTCACGCCACAGTAGAATATTTCCTTAATGAAGAGACTTCCAAAACGTCTTTTTAGATGACTTAAAAAAACCAGTTTCACGCTGTTTACAAGTGCATACAGTTAAACGGAAATTTTATTGAAAAATTACAGTATAATATGGACGAAAATGACCGAAATAAAGAATTTATAACAAAATTCCCAGAAGTTTGGAAACATCACTCGTATATACGTAATATCGGCTCCGTTCGAAGGTACGCTTAATGCAATAACAGGTCATTAAATCGCTAATTACCGTGCACCACAAACGCACACACACACGTCAGCGTCGAATCGTGTGCCGCACTTTTCGATCGTCCTTTCACCGCTGGTTAATCCTCGGTATATTATTTCGTACGGTCGGCGGTGGAATTAGTCTGTTATCGGACAGAACGATGGAAATCAGGCTTTCGAATGCCCGTATTAGCGGCCCACGACCCGTAACCGGAACAGGAACATTGCGCAACGCCGGGCAATGCACGCTGACACGAATGGTTATTGGAAGTATTTTTAAAGGAGCACATGGACCGTGAACTGTCGGCTGAATTTTATTAACGTGTTTCAGTCACGTCGAGATATGGTCTTTCTGTTTAAGTCGAACAAGGATTCCAGATTTTTATCTATCTTGATTATAACAGCTGATAATTGAGATACCAGTTGACGAATTTACAAAAATTCCAATTAAGGGGACAGGATAGTGTCTTCAGTAGAGGATATAGAACGTTAAAAATAAAATGGGACGTTGACGATTTTTATTATCGCAGGGATAATTTATACAGTGCCCTTTATGCTATTACCATGATTCGATAAATTATGGAATAACCAAAATAGTAAACCATATTTACAGATGCTACGTAGACATTCGTCGTTTTTGGCATAATGATAAGAACAAAAAACGAAATTCAGCCCACTTCTTTAATGGAGAAGTGAAAATTTGCATATTCATGGTTTTTGGCATAAGGGGAACGGTATTAGGTCAGATGAAAAGATCGGTATTCTTAACACTGGACTACCAAAGCAGTCCAAACGACTGGTCAGTACACTTTTATAACGATAATTAAAATGTTACAATAGTGCATTTTCTCAAATTGTACAGAGCTTTCATTGCAATAAAAAATTGAAGGAATTAGTTCATTTATCAAAATCGAATATTTTCAAAAGTTCATCATGTTTATCGATTTGATAGAAATAGATGTAAGTACGTTTATCCAATTTTTTAGAAATAGATATGCGTCGCAAGAAAAATGTCACTAGAATAATGTTAATAATTTAATATCGACCACCGTATCTATTATCGTTATTTCCTAATACCAAATAGGCAATATTGGGCATCAGTTTTCATACCTTACAAAAAATGACAAGAAATATATACTATAAAAATTTGTCTACTTTCATATAAAACTATTATTTCTGTATAAACACATCATCAACAAACATATTCCCGTGTAACTTCATATAATAGAAAGATATCCAGTCCAATTTTTCAGTAAACAACAGGATATTAATGGGGTCCCATCCTCTACTATTTTCCATTTATATATTATGCCACCGTTCCATAAAATATCGATACCAACAAGACCGATCCGCTGCATTACTCTTATAATCCCGTAGAATTCGTAAGTCGATAAAAATTTGTCTGCTTTCATAAAAAACTATTATTTCTGTATAAACACATCATCAACAAACATATTCCCGTGTAACTTCATATAATAGAAAGATATCCAGTCCAATTTTTCAGTAAACAACAGGATATTAATGGGGTCCCATCCTCTACTATTTTCCATTTATATATTATGCCACCGTTCCATAAAATATCGATACCAACAAGACCGATCCGCTGCATTACTCTTATAATCCCGTAGAATTCGTAAGTCGATAAAAATTTGTCTACTTTCATATAAAACTATTATTTCTGTATAAATACATTATCAATAAACATATTCCCGTATAACTTCATATAATAGAAAGATATCTAGTCCAATTTTTCAGTAAACAACAGGGTATTAATGGGGTCCCATCCTCTACTATTTTCCATTTATATATTATGCCACCGTTCCATAAAATATCGATACCAACAAGACCGATCCGCTGCATTACTCTTATAATCCCGTAGAATTCGTAAGTCGATGCCAGCCCGGAATTACAATGCGTGGGATACCGGTCGAATAGGTCCTCCCGGATTGATTAAGCAATTTCATTCGGGGAATGGTATTCGCCGATAACGCGGCTGGTAATAAGCGAAGGGGAGGGGGGGGGGTTAGTGTGCCCTGTAATCGATATCGCCGTTGCATCTGTCAAATTTACCCTTCCGCGAGCCGAAATCGGCGTAATTCCACTTCATGCTGGTCGCTCCCACCCTCTTCTTCACCCCCTCCGCCTAAAGGGGTGGGGGGCAAACAATGTCGAGACAGAGAATCGCGAATTATCGCGCTACATCGATTCCGACGCATCAGCCGCGGACAAATATAATAAATGCACGACGGGGAAATGGCGTGTGTACGGTGACGCGAACCGTCCGCCCTCGTTCTCGACACAAAAACGACAGAAAACACGCCTTCTGCCACCGGTGACCTCGTTCACGCGACATTTCGCCGACGGAATTATTGTCAGGGCTTGTCGATTAAACGAGTTCACCCCCTCCCCTGTCGATACCCGTGGACCGAATCAGGCTGCTTCGAAGTTGTTTCGGAAGTTACTCGATCTTTCGATGGGACGCTTTTAAAACATGTTTGAAGGTTTAGGTGGGATCGGTTGGAAGCCATCGGTCCGAATAATTTTGATGACGCAGGCGTTTATTTGAGTTCGATAAATTCGCCAAGTTTCGTTGGTGTTATGGACTTGTTCTATTTGGGCTTGATGCCGCAGTTGTGGACATTCCGGGTTTAATGGTAAAGTTGCGAAACTGTGGAAAGTTAATTTTGCTGGAGAGAAGGAAACGGGTTTATAATCGATGTAATATCATCTTTGCACTGATTTTATTCAACTATGCTGTTTGTATGTATTTTTTTAGGTATTTTTAAATGCATAGTGAGAAACTAATTTGAATAAATAGTGAGAAGAAAAATGCTTGAGAGAGTTTGTAAATGTTAAAGTCGAACTTTAAATGGGAATAATATTAATAAATATTTGGCACATGAAAATTAGATTTTTGAGTATCTTCAGCTGTAGATATATAAAGTATAGATTTCTTGTATAGATACTTCATATAATATATATAAAGTATTGATTTCAGTTTGAAAAATTCGAAAAATGTAATTGATTAAATTAAAAAAAAAAGAATACAGATTTCACCAGTAAATGAATCTTTCTAACCAATGGCGCGAAAATTGTTTGAATATAAAACAAGGAATTGAAAAAAATCAATATTTAATCATTTGCTTATTTAAATAATTTAATTTACTGGTTTTCATATATAATATTCATTCACTAGTACATCCACCATATACAATAAAAAAGTAAGTTAAATAGAATATAATGAGAAACAAATATAACCAGGTATTTACCTCCGATTCGTAAAATTTGCAATTTTAAAACTGTATCATTGCAACCATGTCTGATTTCTTGATTCTTCTGATCTGCTGTTCACCCTTTTTCTTGAACATTCATCTTGAAATAATTATCACAATATCATAACTATTGTAAGTCCATTATTAATTAACATTCTCCACACATAACGTTAGCAACAGATACTTGCAGCGTTCAATACTACTCAAGGAAAGAATTCTTTCACAATCTCCGCAGGAAGTTTGCCCACAAATGCACTTGAAGCGATCAAGAGTTCCGTGTTTATTTCACAATAAGATAAGTAATCATTTCATTGAAGATTATTCGGTAATAGTATATTTACCAATTCTCAAGAAGTGATATAAAGACGTCACTCTTCAATGAACAAAGTACATATGCATACCGATGATGCAGTTACAGTCTCTGATAATCCAAACAGAGATGTTTCCGATGCAAGACAGCGATAACGCGTTGATATCGTTATTTAAATTGTCGACAGAACGTGTCCCGTATGGTGTCAACGCTGAAAATTCTAAAGAATAAATTACAGATCCATTTCGCTTACGTCTGTTCGTCGCCGTTATCGCGTTTAATTAGGACGTTAAAGGCAGGCCGAGTCTCGCGTTACGTTCCTCCGCCGTTATCGTTTTCAGTCTTAATGAAACTATCGTTTCGCCGATTCCACGCCACGAATCGTTAGCCAGGCGACACGTTAATTTGCACGCCTTACGCGTGTCGGCGGAACGATACCCCCTTATTGCTCGATGCATATACCTACGCGAGAAGGGGTGTAATTAGAATGGCGAAACATCTTTGTAATAAGCGTTCTAGCGTTGCGTGATACGATTTTAGTGGTTCTAGAAAGTAGGTTTTCAGAGAATGGATGGAATTACGTATATATAATGGTCGGTGATTGGCTGTTTAATCCACTCACCGAATGCTTCCTTTTAGTTTGTGGTAAAAGAAGCATCGAAAAGTTTTGTTAGTTGGACGATTTAAAGTTCCAGAGGTCGTCAGTTTGAGACCAGATGGGAGAAGCAATTTCGTGGATTGCAGTCCACACACATACACAGAAATTCTTTGAGTAATAAATGATACCAAAGTAGGTCGAAAACAGACTGTATATAATATTACACGTTTGATCGTTGGAATGGTTTAATAAGTGTTTCATAAACAGGCATCCTTCACCCAATAAAATTGATTTATCGTATACAGTTACGAATTATACCCGTTCTCCGTCATGATAACCAAAACACCATTATACCCCCACCAACCCCATTAATTCCTCTCAGGATCCCCGAACCTTGCAACAACACAACCCATTCAGAAACGTTTGGACATCTATATCGAGAGCTAATACGTCGCAGTATAAACAAATAAAAACCACTTAAGTCTAAATGGAGTCCAATAGTAACGTGTAGGGTTAGCGAGTCAGCGGAACGTGTATTGATCTATTTGCTCGAGGAATCACTGTCAGGGACGTGATTCACGTACTCCTACATGCAGTAGCGATCATATTTTTATTTATATCAATTATTTAATTATATCAATTGTTATACCGTGGTAGCGTAAGCGTTCTCCATGGAACGTTTAACTATGACAGTTACGGGTTTAGGCGACATGCTCGCTGTTTGACATCCTATTTATTTTAGCCTTTGATCTTTACAGATTTAAGCTACGATATTTTATACTAAAAAATATACACTGCTTTTCTAAAATTGTTCCCTGTGTATATTTAACGAATGAACAACGACAATTTCCACAGCATTTATTTCTCATCCATTCCTTCGGTCTTCGAATGAACAGCTTTCATCAGTAGACTTCTTTCTTATATGCAACGATTGTAATGAAGGATTATGCACTGTTCCTTGTTCTAAAATATATCACACATTGAGATTTTTAATTATTTCTTTTATTATTATAATGGACGTTAATACTCATGAGAGATGTAATGTGTGTTTATAGTACATCTTGCTTTTTCCTTTCTCTATTTTACCGACAGAACTTCGTGCACCACTGAAAGTGAAGGAAACGCGATTGGATATTGTGAGAAATAATAAGTAAACTGAGTTTGATAATTATGAATGTATTTAATCGTGGAATTACATAGAACAGTTCTTACGATTCTTCACGAATGGCATGAAAAACGAAACACTCGTTGTTCACTTCTATAAATAATTACTAATTAGGACACCTGCAAGTCTCATACAAAACATGATACTCTATAAAAAACATAATAACTTTTACTAGTTCCATGAGATCATATTAACAAAAATATATATTGCAGTACATATATTTTCTATTTATATCACTAACTATTTGCAAGAGCTACAGACAAATAATGAATTAAAAGTAATGTATTACCCCCCACAATTTCCTGACCTAAATTCCATGAAAAAAATTTGGAACGAATTGAACCACAAAATCTGAAAAGTCTGTCCAACATCTGAATCTGCCTTGTAGAATTATTTACAGCATGCATAGAATTAAATAACAATAGATATAATACACAAACTAATACGATAAATGCCAAAATTGGTTAAAGCATCCAAAATAAAAAAATTTAATTTTCTTACACATAATTGGTGATATTTTTATTGTAACATTAAATATATAAATTTTGTATAGTCCAAGGATCCAAACTAGATAATAATTCTTAAAGGTTTTTCAATCCCCTAATTATTTTCTTTACATACTTATTTGTCCGTAATTATTTTACTACAAACTGGATAGTAATTGTTAAGGGTTTTTCAATCCCCTAATTATTTTACTTTACATATTTATTTGTCCGTAATTATTTTACTACAAACTGGATAATAATTGTTAAGGGTTTTTCAATCCCCTAATTATTTTACTTTACATATTTATTTGTCCGTAATTATTTTACTACTTTTGGCCAGAGGTATATCTAAGAGCGTGACCGACAAAAGCGGATGCACCACGAGCAGGCGAATCCTTTTTCGCGGCGTGTCGTCGGATGCCACCGGATGGTATCGATTCCCCACCCGGGTAAAGCTTTAAAGTCGATCCCGGGCGAAGACGCGAACCCGGCACAATTTCGCGACGTTAACCCAGAATCGTCGTCCTTGGAACCGGTCCAGCCGCGTCGGTTGCCAGGATACCCGGAGCCGTCGGACTCCTCCACGCCATGGAAAATAGACGGTGAGGAGCTTTTTGTCGCCTCCGCCGCGGTACGAGATCCCGGGCCGTAGCGACGTTGTCTCGCGTAAAGGGGATCAGGAACGATTTTCTCGCACTCACCCCGCCTACTAGGACGCAACGTTGACGTGGCTCGACCTACGAATCGCCGTGTCCGTTTGCAAGATCGTCCGCGAGACGAAGAATACAATTCGTCGTGCTGGGACCCGAATACCGAGCAGACTTAACGGAGCCAAATATGTCTCGCGAGCAGTATGTCGGTATATACACGGTATATTTAAAAAGTTCCAAGACTTGTGTAATAAAAAATTTCATTCTGTTAATTAAGGAATTTTTATTGGTCAGTTTTCTACAAGATTTATAGAGTGCTTTGAAAGCCTTGGAGAATTCTTCTAGTGTTACCCTGTTTAATTGATCGGTTACTACCTGTTTTATTGCATTCACGTCTTTATAGTAGGTCCCTTTCATTGGCAATTTGATTTTAGGGAATAAGAAAAAATCGGCAGTGAAAAATTACAACAAATTTGTGTTGGATTCTGGGTGATGGAATCTGTACAACACCTATAAAATAAAACTTTATCAAGAGGCGTCTATGGAATTGCATAGGGTGTTATATATGTACTAACGCTCTGTCGTCGGGAGGGGATGCTTGTGGGCCTTAGTATGGGATGAGTAACTAAGAGTTTGGGTATAATATGGAAGACTAACTTATTTGGAACAGAGCAGCGCAGTCGCAATTATTCGTAGAGTATATCAGAGTAAATAGGTTGGTTGGTCTGAATAAAGAAAGTCTGATTAGTATTTTGAGTGTCGGATGAGTTTTGTGGATGTCAATTTGATCTGAATTTTTCGAGTAGTGTAGTTTGTTCTGATCTGATTTAACATGTGTTGTTCTACGAGAAAATTATTGCAGTAATGGAAATTAATTTCAATTGAGTATTAGTTTATCGTGTATCTTGGCTAGCATGGGTGGAAAGGTATCTGCATTAATACATATATTACAAGTGGTATAGAAGTTCTTGCATATTGACACTGTGATGGTAGATGACTGATACTTTTTACACACATAGCAAAAACCATATTTTATTACTTCTTAATAAAAACAGCTCCTACTGGTAAAAGTTACTAGCAGATCTTGCTTCCTTTGTATGCAATCAAGTTAAATGGAACATCCTGTATATTAGATAGAAAATTAGGACGATTATACCAAAAGGGGTCGTCCTGGTCGAAATTGCTTAATAACCATTTAGTATCGAAAGTACCCCATAAATGTGGATGTCACTTTCAACCGTATTACCTTCATCGTATGCTATAAGGGGGAAGTAACGTAACATATTGACTTAACTCTGTATAACGTTAGTAATAATTATTTCTAGTAACAAAACGTTTGTAACCAGAAAAATTCGATCATAGAGGGTCGAGACAACAAGAAGCTCCTCAGATCCCTGCACCTTGAATCAGGAGGGTTCAGGCCACTATTGGATGACTAGCCTTAACCCTCGGATCGTTCGCCCCTTGGTCCCTATCTCAGACCTTCGAATACTTCGGACATCTGTCCCTATCGGGTTCCATGACCCAAGCAAGCAGAGGGCGGAATCTTCTCAGAACACCAAATTGTCTGTTAAGTCTTCGCTAGATCAGGTTCGTAATCATAATTATGACATTCGATCCCCGGATTGGTATCGAAAACTATTATTACACGTGTCTTACCATTCATGCACTGTCACTCGATAGTATAGGATCCCCTTTAGGCTTCTAGGAAGCGGATACATTTTTTTTTTACACACATTACTGTTCCTTACTATATTATGGTTCTTTGAAAATATTAACAAAATAATCGTACTCATTATTTTTTTCAGTCGAACTTAGATAATGTTCCTTGCATACATCATGAATACCTGTACAAAAATTAGTAACTTTTAGTTCTTAACTCTCCTAGATAAGCATTTCTAATTACAATCACTTGAATTAATTCATTCGACAGGAAAATATTCGCTTCTCTGCCCTCGACAAAAGTCTAATATGTTAAAAAAAAAGAGGTAGATAATTATTACAATTACTTAAAAATGTTAAGGACTATCGTGACTTCCAATCACTCTAAAAAAACGAGCACGTTAACGATTTAATATCGTAAAGTCGCTTAACCACGATATTATTACTTTCGAATAATTTAAATTAACGGACGAGGGTGAAATCCGCGCAACTCGGCACAGATGATTTACAGCGTAATTTCTAAGGGAAGAAAGGACGCGAGAAAGTGGTCGAAGCCACCCCCTCTGTCGCGCGGGTTCTTTCTCCACGGTTCGCCTCTTACGCGAATTAAAGTCCATTTAATCGAACCGTATAGAGGATGCAGCGCAGTCACGGTAAACGCAGTCGATTTTAATACAGAAATGGAGCCAATACACTCGGAGAGGCAATAATTACATTACAACCGAGCGAACCCGGTACGCGGGCACATAATTCAAGAACCCATTGCCCATCTATTTAGACGTCCACGAGCGACGGGCTGGCCCTTTATTTAAGTGCGGTCCCCCCAACTGGTGTTCTTTCATCCGCGACCGATCGTCGAATCGGCCCCGGTGACGTCGAACGATCGACGACGTTGTGTAAAGACCGTTATCCATTTAGCACGTCGATAATTCTGTACGGAATACAAAAACTCCGTCCGTTCCTAGGGTGAAAATTTCATAAACCACTTTGGGGTGTTTTGAATATTTGATGTTAAAGTAGAAGAGCTACGGGTTAATTCGGAAATCCAGTCGAGAAATATTTCGATGTACTCTAGAACACAGATTTGGGAATTCTAGGAGAATTTGTAGGATTTTAGAATTTTTAAATATTTCTAGAAATTAGAGAAAGTCTCGACAGATGGACGTGGATTCTTCAAACTTTCTAAGAAGTTTTAAAAATTCTTTTCAACGAAGTAGTCCAACATAGCCTGTATGGAAATCCACTCATTGAGACGATAAATTTTTGCCATTTCAAAGTAACTCAAAATAACTGAAGTAACTAAAGTTACTAACTTAAGTAACTTAAAGTAACTCAAGTAATTTGAAATAATTCGAAGTAACTAAAAGTAACTCAAAATAACTAAAAATAACTGAAATACCTAAAGTAAGCAAAGTAATTAAAGTAACTCAAAGTAACTCGATGTAAACTCAAGTAATTCGAAGTACCTACAAGTTACTCAAAGTAATTCGAAGTATTTTGCGTTACTTCAAGTTACTTCGAGTTATTTCGAGTTATTTGGAGGTGCCTTGAGTTATCTGAGTTACTTCGAGGTACTTCGAATTACTTGAGTTATTTTAAGTTACTTTAAGTTACTTTGAATTACTTGAATTACTTGAGATACTTCGAGTTACTTTGAGTTACTTTCAGTTACTTTGAGTTACTTTGAGTTATTTTGAGTTACTTCGAGTTATTTCAATTACTTTAGTTACTTTAGTTACTTTAGTTACTTCAGTTATTTTACTTAATTAAAACAAACTCAAAATAACACAAAATATCTCGAAGTAACTGGAAGTACAACTCGAGCTAACAGTATCTCACAATAAAAAGAAACGTTTCTAGGCCATTGTTCCCTAAGACCATGCTTTTAGCTCTAATGCATAGGATACATCTGCACCATAAATCACCATACTTCGCTCAAATAATAATCCCTCCACAAGACTAGCTACCCATTCCCGGCCTCCCACCACCACTTCACTTTACACAATTCCCAAACGCTATTATCTCACCTCTCCCAACAAAACATCTTTCCTCAATCACCCACTCTCCCCACAAATCGATCGAACAATTCCCCAGACTTGCACCGATCGCGTTAAATACTTCCATCGAAGTCACCAGGATGCCTCCCCGGTGGTTTTATCTGTCTGCGAGAACAACCGTATTGAAAGTTCGAAAGAGATAGTATCATAGGACGTACAGGATGAGTCGGTCGGTCCACACGGTTATAGGGGTGGCGATGCTACGCGGATATCGCGGTGGAAATTCGAGGACTCCCGGTAATTCCGCGATACGAGGGTAACGAGGTTCCTGGCAGATTATCTACCGCCTGGCCGACAACAGCAGAGGGGTTGTTGGCAACGTGTATCGTTCTGTCCGGGCGGGCGCATCGCGGAAAATATCGATTTTCCTTCTCTCTCTCTCTCTCTCTCTGTTGCTCCGGTTGGCCGGCGTTTAACAAGCGTATTACGTTAGCCCCTTTTAAAAGATCGCACTTCTGACTTCAATGGGCCGTGTAATCGGATTAGGATCAGCACAATGCTCCTGCGAATGTGTAACGTTCCGCGCCGATTCCATCTGCTGGGATTTATCCTGGCTGCGCCCGCCTGCATATGCCTCCCAGCCGGGCCTTGTGTACGTATCGGGAGGGGGCTTCACCGCGAACGGGATCTTCGCGCGTTTTAGACGCCACCAGAGTGTGTGTTCAACGCTTTGGAGAGGATGCACTCCGTTCACGCCGACTCGGCCCGTTGGACGTTACTTCGTACGGAAGATTCGATGTCGGCTAGAGAGCCACAGAAGCCTTGCTCGGTTTTTAGAGGAGACGTGGTTGTCACGTACTTACCTGGTTTATGCATTGGGTGTTATTTTTTTTTTGGAACACCTTAGATTTCGAGTTTAATTTACGTAAGTGTATGGTATAGGAAAATAAATAGGTAGAGACGATTTGAAGATTCTGTCTTCCTAGGTTAAATTAAGCCTTGAAAGTATTAACCCATTTAGGGCCAATTACACGCCTGGTGTGTAATGCTATCCTTAGGCGAAGAGACCAATGACACACCGTGTGTGTAACGGTTAGATTGCGGATTTTATGCATTTATAGCCAATAGAGCTTTGTGTAATACAAAAGAGAACAAATTTTCGTCAGACAATAAAATATTTAAGAGAAGAAATAAATTCCTACCTTTGCTGTTGTCGTAAAAAATTACTTTAGAAAATGTCATTTTGCTGAAAAATTCGTAGTCTAACTAATGATCATGGATTCATATTATAAATTATAAAAATTGTAACTCCTGGGAACCGATTTTCGACAAGTCACTGGTCTCAAGTGGGTTAATGGTGTTAGTCAGTTTTGTTGGTAAGATACTTAGAGGTTTAGAGAGCATCCTGTAATCAAAACTTCTGACATCCAGATACACTGATTGTACTGAGGGTATCTGAATAATTATCTTATGGAGATATATGCAACACCTCCTGTTGAGTCATTAGGGAAGCTAGGCATAGAGGATTTATGCAAAAGATAGAATGAAGTTAGGTTTGAACTAAAATATATTAGAAATAGACTTGCACCTTAATGCTTTTAAAGGTTCATATAAAAACCTGCTGGTTTACTCATATTTTTGCTTCACTGTAACTGTTAACATACGTCACAGTTTAAGAACATTAATTCGGTGATTACGTTCCAATCATCAATACACATACGAACACAATTGATGATAAATAAAAATTACTTAAAAGCCATTTATCATGAGGTACGCGTTAGTACGATGTAATTTCTGCTAGAACACATGTTATGATAGAATTAGATTCATGAATCTTGTGGTGAATGAATACAAAGACAGCAACTTATAGAAACATTAGAAACATACCGTTCAGTTGGATCAACTTCCTCGGTTAATGCATCACTAAATATGTTTCTTTAAGAAATTCCTGTCTTCATACCAGAACTAATATTAGGTATACCGTAATAATAAGTAACCCATCATCTCTGCAATAAGGTTACGATAAACTTCAAATTTAGAATATCTATTCGATTTTCCGCTCAGTTAAAATAGCTTAGGATGTTCAAAACAGACGAATATTATTAATATACCATAAATGTTTGAATTCTTTCCAAACAAATTCACAATTTACTAAACAATGATAGAATAAGTATCTAGTAGTACACCTAATACCAATGTACAACAATTTTAACGTTCATTCTGAAGATATTTCACGTTCTTTTCAGATCGCGTGTATAGAAAATCCAGCATGTACATTGCAATGTGCAAACATACTAAATAGAAAAAAAACGTGAAATCCCTTCAGAAAAATGTTAAAACTATTCTACATTGCACTAGATACTAGATACAAATATATCAACATCAGCTACGACATAATAACATCGCGGCTAATCTACTCTGAATTTCTTTCCTGCTTCCAAAATAATTCACCCACACACCTGTAGCAAGTGTAATAAAAACACATTCCTGCAATTTCCCCAGAATGCCAAAAATTGTTCAAGGTTCAGCATCCACAACCCAAAAAAAAAAAGAAAAGAAAAAAAAAAGAAAACCTGAAAATTTTCCCCAACAATTCACCTCACGAGCAACACCGTCCCAGAATCCCCGACAATGGAACGATTCACGCGGTCGGCCTTTACAGCACCCCCGGCCTCTCCATTTCCGCCCGGCAGATCCGACAGGTGTGTTACCGCACTCCGGCCGCAAAATCGTCAACCCGTTTCCTCAGACACGCAGAGTCGTCCGCTTTCTTCGAGCCGTCCACCGAACGAAGGATCGACCGTGCTCACGTAACTTCTCGTGCCCCGTAGCTGTACGCTCACGGGCGATTCGTCAATTAGTAAGTTACGAGCGACGGTACCGAGTTTACGGTAGTTCCTTCGCGAGCGACGTGTTCCTTATCGGCGTACGTAACGGACGAGAAATAAATCTCTACCCTATACGACTCTCCACTAACCCCCATTCGACCCTTTGGATACGGTATAGGAAACTTTCCGACTTCCGGTCGTCGCCAACTGTTTATGTCCCCGTGGCCAAAACACCAGGAAATAAAACAAGAACTAGATAGAGAGAAAGACAAGAAGTAGGTTGTAGAAGAGGATACGATTCCAAATCAGACAACGGTGCCCTTTTACGGTAAAAAAAAACAGTCACTGTTCGAAAGTTTTCCCCTTTCGAAAAATATCACCTCCGAACGGGCCAGATAAATGGTAACTCCGCAAACGCGCTCGTCCTCTTCTACTCTTCCTCCTCCACAATTTTCTCTAACCTTCGTTCTCCTAGAAAAATCGTCGAAGAAAATGTATTGCGCGGACGGTACCGCCCCTGCGGCTGACTTTCCTTCGCAGCCGACCGACCTATCGATTCGTTCCGCGAGTATTATTTCGGTATGCCCGGCAGAGCCACCCGATGAAGACGGTGGTCCTGTTTTGTCGAGTGTACCCGACGTATTCCCTGCACGTTCCGGCTCGCGAGCGCATCGATCGCCTGGGTACCACCCCCTGTGGCCTCCACCAGCGCGAGATGTTTCGATGGAATTTTTGTCGACGGTGTGGCGGAGAAACACGGAATCAGCGGTGTTCGAAATTGGACCAATGGTTGACGCGAATGTCGCGCTAGGAATGAGCTGGATATTGGAGAGAGCCACGGGAGGAAATGACGGGAGGACGTAACTGTGAGATGAAATGGAAGACACGAGGTTTAGGTATAGGTTGTCGGGTGTATGACGGAGCGTGAAGCTGGAGAAGCAATCGAGAGTGACGGATCGAAATGGTCGATTTCGAGGTTCTCGCGGTAAACTGGCCCCACGGTTTTCGATGGGAATTCCTGACAGTCTCGGGTAGAGGTTTCCGGATATCCTCTTACTGTCTGGATTCGGAGGCATCCTATCCCTCGCGATGATGGTTGACGGATTTCGGTATGGATTCCGTGTAGTTTGTTCTGTTCTAAGTATGTGTGTTGGGACAGGGAGTTTTCGGGAATTTGGAAGTGTTATCGCGGAAGTGTTTACGATTGGATGTTGACTGGTTTTAGAGATTGGTAAATTCATTATATAGGGTGAACCACGAATCGTGATCAGTAGAGATTACTCTATTATTAGCAGTCCGATTGAAAATGTTTTAACGTGATTATAGCAAATTTTTTGTCAACTCTTTCTTTTCATGATTTTTCAAGGGCACCTTCAATTTTTTGCAAATATACCTATAATTTTTTTACGCCTATCTGTTAGAGGATTTCAAGACGAATTCGGTAAGTATCATAACGTAATATGTGTTAGGCGTAAAAAAATTATTAAAATTATATGACTGTATAGGTCAGCGTTTTCCGAACTGTGTTCCGCGGAATGCTGGTGTTGCGGAAAGTGAATGAGTGTTCCGTGAAAAATTATTTTTATGTGTTTTGTTTGAAATAATTAGAAATTTTTGCTTAGTTCTTAACGCTTCGGTTTTCTCATTTGTTTCCTTTATTACTTATATCTAGTTATCCTAAAGAAGGTGTTCCATTAAAATTTCAGGGTTTGTGAAGTATTCTGTCCTGGGAAAGGGTTGAGAAACGCTGATCTAGATAGAGTGTCGAATAACGAACTGAAGATAAAAAAGTAGTACTCAGCCATTTTTAATCGACTGAACGTGTAAATTCGAGTAATTAGGAGAATAAAAAACGACAATTATTTGTTTCATACAAGAATAATACATTATTATTAGAAATACGTTTCAGTAGGTATCGTTTACAGTCAAGTTTTGTGTTATAATACATTATTTAAAGTATTTCATTTCAGTCCGTTAACTACCTTTTCATAGTAAAAATACCATTTTTATACTTTCAAGTTTAGATACGGTGTGAAAAATTGATTTATTTTAGGAAGGCTAAAGTGTTGTCACACGAAGCTTTATCATTGAGACTTATATTAAGGTCTTCTGGTATGTGATGCTTTCTTCTTTGTACCTGAAATAGAGGGCAGTCGATAATTAAGTGTTGCACTGTTAGTGGGATGTAGCAATTGTCGCACATGTTTGGGTGTCCTTTTGTTACACGTGACTACGTTGTTTTTCCATTATCTATCGCTTCTATTATATCGTCCAAGTGCCGGCTGTAAACGACAAACTATTCTACGGAACGTCGCGGACACGCTTCCCGAGAAAACAAGAATCGGTATTTCATTCCCTTAAGCCGTTCGTTTGCTCACAATCGCACTCCTCCCTAATTACTCTCTTAACTTCTTTTCGCCCTCGCGCTTTTCCTTCTACCCGACATCTACGGGCATTCGCCCCCTTTCTCCATTCTCAACCGTTTACCTTTACACCATAAACAATCGGTGTTTTCGCTCCTTCATACAGCGTTCAGCCTGTCGTTTGCCCCATTCGCGTAACAATCGACTTCCCCTCCCGACTGTCACCCTATCTTCACCGTTCATTCTCGTATTGGATTGATAGAACTGTCTTTCGAGTATACGGGGCGATGTGTATTTGAAGAGCTGTTTGATTTAATCAATGGTGCACCCTTACTTATTATTCGATGCTATTCCCTTCCATTGATATATTAAATAAATTACAAGAAGAAGTAAAAAATTCACATTCATTAACGATAATCTTGGTGTATTTAAAAGGTCCAAGCTCCAGGTCCGAGCCGGAGACTAAGTAGACTTTTAATTAAAAACATTCTTTAGCATGCACTTCTACCTCCTCGACGTAAATGAAGCTGTACAGGGGAATGTTTTAATACTGTGTAATGTACAGTTTAAAGGTTTTATAGTAATTTGAACGTTGCCTGAGTAAACGCTATAATTTTACTTCATTGGAATTATTCGATTTATATCGTTGAAATAATTTCGTAGGGAACTGAATTGAATGGTTAACACGCCGAGGTAATATTTGACGAGTACAGAGGACGAGGAACAACTTTTCCAGGTCACCGATCAATCGTACCTAAGCTTTTAATATTAAGCTAAATTCGTTTAATCTGTTTAAACATTTCTCTGAAGTCATATTCCTTCTGAATTTCCGGGTCTCTGCTCCAAATACTCTATTTTCCTCAGTTACTATAATAAAATTCATATTCTCAAATTGTAATAATCATGGGAAGCTCCTTACCAACTATAAATTACTATACCCAAAAAAAATAACAAAAACCCAAATGAGGATATTTGGATTAAACCGATGAAACTGCATTCAAAGGCGAATATACGCTTTTACGTTGAATTTATTGAAAGTAGAGACTGCCTTCACTTTGTTGACAGGTCACTTTGGATCAAATGCAGATTAGGATGGTGTTTATTTAATTAAAAAATTTGATTTGTATTACTTCACCGTGCATCCTTATGAATAAGTACAACGCAATTTTCTTTTCGACATATTATGGTTTTTTAGCACATTTATTTAACACTGGAATATTATTACAAAATAAATTTGTGAACCAACAACTTTACAAAATTAGTCAATTCACATTAATAAAAATCTATATTGCAAATAATATCATTAGGCTAATGAAGTCGATTTCCTAATGTGTGGATATTTACGTCGCAATTGCTTGACAAATAGCAACAAATACTGTCATAAATACTCTCTAAATCCAGCTCGCAGATTTATGGAGAGCCTGGTGTATAGATTCATTATTCAAATTTAAAATACCATGAAATGTAATAAAATTTTAACCAGACTCAGCATAGAAAACAAAAAAGGTGGTTATGCGTCTAAGCAATATTTCAAAACCTGAATTCTAAGCACCATCGTAATGCAGATGAAAACAATGTTTAATACTTTAAGTATAAATGAATCATCCTCGTTGCACATCCAAAATGTAAAAAGTCTGAATTCACCTCAAGACACACAATCTTCCATCTTCCCACTCAAATTAACGACCACGCAGCTCAATGCTTGCACGTACCCTAAAGTCCACCCAGCGATCAATCAACGCAAACAGAGAGAACCCAACTGGACCAAATCATTTTAATTCCCAGAGTGCAATTCTTCCCAGCTCTACCTCCGAATTTCCTTCCATTTCCATGGAACGGTATCTGCCTCCTCGAATTCCATCAAGGTTCTGCGTGAGCTGCCGCGTCCAGATAGATTGAAACGGATTCGTCGTTAGCATCTAAGTATCTCCGAATCCGCCTCGACCAGCCAAGGACGGTATCGTCCGTAATTCCAGGCTGTTGCCCTCCTCGTACAACACGATTTTCCGCGACGTGCATAGAGATCGGCCGGTTTTTCTTCCCGCGTGGTTCATCCCCTCTTGTTGTCGCGCTTGCGTCCTGCTTCCTTCTGTGTGTATGTACGTCTAGTCTCCGTTTTTCCCAAACACCCCCCTGTAACTCCTCTTTCGACCCGTTTCGAGCGTTCATCCCCCTTGGCTTCGATCGCCCCTTTCCTCTGGAGGACGACAGACGCCGTCCTTGTTCCGGCAACGCGAAACCCTTTTCTGCAGCGGCGCCCGCCTGGCTGCCTGGCTTCCAGGCGCCAGAAGACCTGCTCCAATACGCTCGCCGCGACACCGACGACGACGCGACGGAGAGAGAGGACAAACGAGAGGACGGAACATCGGGGGTTCATCATTCATTTTCTAGCCAGGGATCCGACCTCTATATTCCCCCCATCTCGCCTCGGCTTCTTTAACGTCCACGGGGTCATTCCACGTGTTTTTTTTATTCCCAACGATGAAAATGACCGTTCGTTTTCTTTCAGGTGGAACAGAGGTAGGGTACGGATGGATGGCGACTCTTTTGAGGAAGGAAGATGGATGGTGGAATCTTTGGGATTCGGGTCTAAGTACTATTGCTAGTTGAGACTAGGTTTTTTTTTGGATGGAGTCACTCTTGGATTCTTATTTAACACCTTGTAGTTGGGAGTTCTTGTCACTGGGAAGGGAAAATAGTTTATTTTTTTGGGGGATGTTTCAGGGGTTGTTGATGTGTAGTTTTTCGGAGAAGTAGATGTTTGCATACTATTGAGGAGTTCGGAGAGTTCGTAGCATTTCGAGCCATAGTGTCGTTTTTTTACTGGACGAAGGAAGAATTGTTTGATCTGGTGAACAAGTATTGTTTTCTCGATGTTGATGGAATGTACAGTCACCCAAGAAAATCTTCGTACATCTCATAAAGAAAATCACTTTTGTGAGATGCATAATTCGTTTTTTCTTATTTGTTAAAATATTCTTATAGGAAAATATTCTTATAGGACTTTCGGAGTGTGTATTTGCTGTATCAGTTACTTGTCGTTCTATTTTTTGTTTATCGTGAGAAATACCGACGAAACGTACGAAGAAATTGAAAGTTCATTTTCATTACGTTCCATCAAACTTGTAAAAAATTACGCTACTTCGAGTGGAAATTTTTATAGCATCTACACAAATATTTCGAGTTCACCCCATCAGATGATTAGTCCTTGAAATCGCTGAAATATTCTGAATCGAGAAAAAACTTAACTGGTACAATTAAATTAATTCAAAAAGTGAAAAAAATTGGTAAGTGTATCTGGTAGTTTTAACGCTACGTCTCCGATTAAAGGTTAATGATATTCTGTTCTTTGGTCGCTTATTTGTGACTTGAAGCTTCTCTGCAACTCCTACTACAGTTGAAGTAAAAACAGAAAGCATTTGTAACACAAAAGACATTCACGAAGTCTCCAATTTATATTCACTACTGTGTACTCTTTTGTTAGATCTGCATCATACTAAAGTCAAAACAAATGGAGACACAATTTGTTCCTCTAAAGTTCGAAGTATACTTCACAGTATACTTCAGTCAAAATTTCAATATACACAACACAGTAACTTACCACTTCATGTACTAGTTACGTTCTCCTCTCGTTGTTGTTTCCATCCTCTAATGGCTGACATTTTTATTTCTCGGAAGGCAGTAATTCTTTCGTTCCCGAGCGAATCAACGTCACTCCTCGTGAAAACGGAACTCTTGTTGCTATTGCGCTAGAATTTTTTAATCTCGTAGATTGCTTCGTTAGATGTAAAACAGTTTACCTTCAGTTGGAAATTTTCTATCGTCTTAATTAAGTTTCGCCCAGTGTGTTCTCTTGATTCAAGACCCAAACATTCCCTTCCCTAACGCTCTCTCGCGTTTTCTTTCGCTTCTTTTTATTCCGACGGGACTGCCAGTTTGTTTGGCGCTACTTGGAGGTAACTAAGTACACCGGTGATACAACATTCAGCACTCTTGTGAACTTAACTAGAAATTTAGAATAGACGTTCATTCTTCGCAATTTTCTTTCTATTGAATATGTACAATGTTCTCGTCTTATTGTTAGTCAACAGATATCGATCACATCTGAATTTTCATCCAATAATTAATTCATGATAGTGTCAATGCGGATGTCATGAATTTTAAATTCAGAATATCTTTCCACTTTTCTGTTCAGTCAAAATGACGGGAGATGATGGGAACGAACAGCGAATATTGTTAAAATAGTGGACTTATTGGTACACCTAATAACATTGCGTCAATTAACCCTCGGTTGTCACACTGAGTCTAAATGTCCCCAAACTTGGAAATAAAATATTTTTGAAGGATCACTGAAAGTGGAAGTAACTGACGCTATCTAGCACTAATTCCAGGTAATTTCATTTTCTTAACAATTTTTTCAAACATGATAATACTTTAAATATTAATTTTTTAACAATGAAAATATAATCTACAATGTTCAATCTGTATCTCAGAATTTTTGCGACTTAATTTAACAGATAATTCCTAAACAGCAACTGATTGTAAATTGCCTAGAGTCTGACAACTCCATTCGAAAATCTAGGTGTGACAACCGAGGGTTAAAAACATTATCAAAAGAACCTCAGTTCTCACTAATAAATAACAAATTTATCCCATCTAACTCTTAATTATTAAAGATTACACAAGATGAACGGACCGACATATTCTTCAACATCCACCCCGCCATTTTAGTTTCGTCTGTTCCAAACTTTGCTCGCTCGATGTTAAGGCTTTAGGCGCCGCATAAATTTTTTAATCTCCTCGAATTTACTTTCAGCCTGTTAGAATCGACTTGAGGAAGAGGCTCGAGTTTTCTATCGCCTTTTTAATTAAATCACTCCCGGCCGACCAACTTAACTAAACTCGTTCTCAAGACCCGACACATTCGCGACCCTTTCGCGGAATTTCGCTCGAGAGTTTCGCGGTACACAGTCCCGAAAAGCACAGGGCTGCCTCGGGGCACAAGACGTTTTTCTCATTCGTGTTTCTTACCAGTCGGCTCTTACGAGATTGATCTCGGAAATGATTTATCATTGCACTCCCGACCATCTGTTTTCACCCTCGCGTCGCTTTTTACTCCTCGTTGTTTCCATTCGTTCGCGGCCTTCCCCTCCACCGCCTGTGCCCGAATATTGGATAAGTTTTCGCCCCGACGACGTTACGAATACCTTACAGAAATATGATTTTTATGCCTGTCTGGTGATCCACGGGCTACTGGATTTTTCGGATAACCGAGCTTTACCGCAGCTCCACCTCGCTAAATCCACTGGCCCAATAGAATTATTCAGGCTCTCGCGAACTTCGAGGTACTCGAAGTTAATCTTTTCTATGGGGTACGATTTTTCCTTAAATTTTTTATTGAAACGAACTTTTATTAGATAAGAATACATAGGAGATATCTGAATTTAACGCGTTGCCTTATAGTAGCGATCAGACTCGTTGTGGACATTTCAAACTGGGAGCAATAAATACGAATATTGTTCACTTCGTTTACGTTAATGTGGAATACTATTTTACTGATTTTAATGTTGAACTGTTTCCAGTAAGTATACATTTGCAGTAAACATGGGCAGGGATGGGGAAATTCAGTGTTTAGATCAGCGATTCCCTACCTGGGGTACGTGTACCTTCAGGAGTATGTGCTTGGTGTTTTAAGGGTACGCGAAAAAAATTGAAACATCTAATATATAAATTACAACAATTTTTGTGATACATATTACGGAGGAAAATTTAGGGAAGTTAGCTACCAGGTGGTACGCCAGTCAAAAAATGTTGGGAACCGCTGGTCTAAATAAAGAGTTTCGAATAATAAATTAAAAAATGTATTTCACCATTTTCAATTAACAAAACGTGGAAATTTCTATTCTTGTAATAAAATAGTATTACTTTTTCAATTAGTAGACACGTGGCAGACAGTTATTCAATCTCGTTAACTGTTTAAAGGTTAGAATGACAATTTTAGATACTGCTGCCTTGATTATAATCGAATTAAAATTGTACTCAACTCTAAACATGAGACGGATTTAGCTTCCAACAAAGTATTAATAATAAAGTACCTGTGGCGGGCTAATCCTTCAAAGAAATCATAAAGCAAGGAGTTGATTTATATTAAATGATCATTGTTTATTTGTGTGTTCCGCATGAATAGTGGATCTAGACGGCTTCTATCTCATTCTTGACGCACGTCCTGGCTCCAGAGGATCGTGTGGCCAGATGAAACATTTAATTCGGTAGCACTCGAGGCCGCAGAACAGCGCATCAGTTGTCCCTCATAAATTTACTTATCCCTACGCAACCCTCCGTCTCCTCCATTCATTTTTGTTTATCCTCTTTGGGAGCTGTTCGCATCGTTCTTTTACCATCCATCGAGGAAGATTTAAGTGTTTAATAACGGCCGCCCTCGTCGGGCGAAGATACAACCATCCTCGAGCATCGTTCAGCGTTTCGTCTTGGGATTCTTTTTATCCTCCGCGATCTCCTCCCTATTCCCCACACCTCTCCCTCGTTTGCCGTCCCTCAGCGTGGCCCCACCGTTGAATCGACGTATTTCCACGTCGAACGATTATTAATCGCAGCTGTCTGCGCGGCGGCGCGACGATTGAGAACCGAAATGCAACGAAATGAAACGGAACGGAATTGTAGGCGGAAGGAAGAAGAGGTAGACGAAGAAATAAAACGTTAAAGAATATTCCTCCCTTTCCTGCCAGACGTTTGCGACGTTCCTTTCTTCTTCAACCAACAAGTTTCCTCGTTCCGTGTCCCTTGAAGTCTTCAGTATCCTTCGATGAAGAACGTGAAACACTTTGACAACCTGCGATCCACTCTCGGTGTTTGTTTAATTCCCCCCCCCAAGAGAACGAACAGAATCAACTTGCATCTTTTAAAACGTTCGCGATTAATTGTTTCAGAGGAAACTTTGGCACACCTCATTGAAAGCTTACGGACACTGAGTACCACATTTGTAGGAGGTTCTAAAAAAAAAAGAAAGACGAAGATTAATGTGGAAAACCGTTCTTCCATGTTCGTTCGCACGGTACACAACCTATCCCGGCCTTAATTAAGCGAACGAACCCTGTTTGCCAGCCTGTGAATCTGTTTGGCGTCCTGAGACGTGTACGGTACCACCCCGTTGGGTCGTTGCAACGAAAACAAATAGCGTTCACTTGTATCTTTCCACGGGGTGATGAAGAGGGGGAGGCAAGAAAATTCCGGCTGACGTAATTCATTCGGTTGTAAACAGGCCAATGACAAACGACAAACATGTACGGACGTTTCTCGTCTGCTACGTCGTTACCGTCGACGACGGGGTCGCGACACACATTTTCAAAGCTCACGAAAGACGGTGTACGTAAACCACGATGGGGTCGCTGGGTTTATTTGAAGAACGGCCCTCTCGAGGGAAAGGGCGCATCGTCGCCCCGCGGTGGTGTGTTTCTCTAAATAAGAGAAAGGCACTCGAGGAGACCAGTGACGTTTCTCGAGGACGAGTTTTACGCCCTCGCGTTCATTGGAGTCATTGGGGGATCCACTTGGGACGCGGTGGGACAGATTTTTCGGTCCAATTGTGTCGAGTTCGTTTTTTTCTCTGATAGTAACCAGGCATTATTGACGTTTTGTGTTAACCCTTTGCGGAAGGGACACTCTGACGCGCGAGTGTCCGCCTGGACGGGGAGTCTTGAGAGTATTTCGTGGGAAAGTAGTATTAATGGTGGGCACTGTCGACTAAATTTAACTATCGACTAATGACATCGTCGCAACATACTGTCGACTATTCAGTCGATAGTTTTTAATCGACTGAAATTTTGTTTTATAGGTTATGCATAGATTATGTCGTCAACTTTTCAGCACCATTGGTGTATTTACCTTTTAGAAATGTATAGTTCATAGATAGAATTTCAAAAATATAAGTCGTAAACAAGTTTTTTTAAACAATTACTAATATTCGATTTTTTGTAAGTTATTTAATATTGGCACTTAAAAAATTAACTGCTCTAAATTTTTTATGTAAATCAATTAAGTTATGATGCATAAAAAAATATATGAAAAAATTGCAATTGGTTAGCATCACGAAGAAAATAATCAAGATCCAGTCAATAGCGATCAATAGCTCGATAGTTCGAGCGAGTCGCTTGAAGCGACTAATATTAGTCGCCTGAGAGTAGTCGACGATTGAAAAAATTAGTCGACTGAAAGTAGTCGTTGGTTACTATCGACTTAGTCGATAGTTTTTAGTCGATGGTGCCCATCACTAAGTAGTATACGCATGAAGATTTGTTTGTAACACTTATATATTTTGTACTATAAGCAAACGTTTGCTAAATGATTTACAAGATATCAATTAGTGACTTTTTATTGATAATTTCAGTTTTTGGTTTTCAATTTTGCTTGGGCTACTGTCCGCAAACAACCGTCTGCAAAGGGTTAAGTCTCTCATACACGATACGATTTGTCGTACAACCTAAGTCACCTTGACCTTGAACGACAAATCGTATGGTCTGTAGGTCACGTAAGAATGTTTGAATATAAATACGAGTCAACAGAATCGAGGATAATTTAATAGGAAAAAAATAGATTTTGCAATGATCGCCATCTTTGTTGTAAAGATGTAGATTGTACACAGGAATGATAAGATTTTGAGAAAGTTGGATTTGCACTTATTTATTTTTACTGGTGGTTAAAAGGAAATTTACAATCATAAAAAGCTTTAAGAGGGTGTTCTAGTGTAGCTAGTCAAAAAAATTCTTGTGACTCAGTGTGATAATTACGTTTGAAAAAGGAAATGTGACAACGGAGGGGTGACAGGGAAATTTAATTTGACCTCTGATATCAGGTATACACTGTTCAACTCTAACGCTGCAATTCAGGGGATAAATAAATTGTATCGAAATTTATTAATTCAGATATTTCATTCTTTTTTATGTCAGTAGTTTGTTGTTTCAACGAATGATTAGTTTCAACGCTCACTCTGGGTGGCTTCGCCTTCTAGCCTTCTTGTTGGGCCATCCACTTAAAACGCGATAGGGATATTTTGTGGTCCAACTGTGTCGAGTTCGTTTTTTTTTCTGACAGCATGTAACAAGGCGCTATTGACGTCTGGTGGTAAGAATCGACGATATCCTTGTATATTTTGACATCGTTCCGTTCGAACTTTAAGAGAGAAACAAATTTGACTTTTCTGATATTATGTATACATAGTTCCACTCCAGAGAGTTAAACTACGTCGAAAGATTTTGTTTCCTTCTCTGACGTTGTATTTCAGGGAACAAATAAACTATACCAAAATTTATTGGTTTGGATATTTTATTCTTCTTTATTCTACCAGTTTATTGTTTCAACAAACGATTAGTTCTAACGCCTATCGCAGACAGTTTAGCCTTCTAGGGTTAATAGGACCATAATTGTTTCGAACCTCCAAGAAACAGTATGACAACCAGGAAAATGTCTAAGAATTGAAGCCCTCGTTAGTAAACTATTAACATCTACAGTATATTCAATTGAATCCTTCATGCTGGTACCCTGGATTAGATCGAGCTCCTCAAAGATCTTATCAACACCGCCATAAATTGCCTAGAACTCTCCCTCAGACCTAAGTACTTTCTTCAAATTGTTAAACATTCTTACCAACAAACCCTCTACAAGTCACAAAGTTATTTACAAACAAGGCAAACGTTCAATGTAACCCAACGAACACCCAAAATGGTGTCAATGGTACCATTTTCAGGTAGACACCTAGCGTGTGAAACGGACGTTCGCGAAGACCTGTCGGAATTTCAGCGTGGTAACGTTTAATCAAATCCGTGTCGCTTATTATCAGGCAAACAGAAGGCAGCGAGATAAGGGATTTACCACTTCCACATGGAGGGAAGAGAATCGAGTGCAGACATCGCGGTTCGTCGTTGCTCCCTTCGATGGTAATTAACTCGATTCTTATCGCGTCGTAACCCGAAGAATTAGTCATTTAAACGATCCGCCCAGTGTGTACACGCGCTGAGAGAACGGCTTGGTTTTCGGTACTTTATCACGCACGGATTCTACGTCGTCGTCGCGTTTCCTCTTGAGGGGCCGTTTTATGGCACTCGAGAATCGACGGCGCGGTCCGCTTTCAGCGGGGCGACGATTCTCGAGGATCCGCGGAGATTAATGGGACAGGTGAACGCTTCAAAGACCAGCGGAATATCGCTGTCACGATAGTTCCAGAACGTAATGAAACGCGCGATAATGCCACGTGTACATAACCGTTTGCATGACGAAGCACCGTTCGCGACGCGGCAAGATGCGACACATCCAGCGTTTTTCATCCGGTTTTACGGAAAACGTACCAGTGACTGGCGAAAATTCGTGGATGGAAGTCTCGTTCGCTGGGGATTAGCCCATTCATTGAGCGATTTTGCCCGCTGTACTTGTGAATTTAAGAGAATGACGAAATGGACACTTTTTTTTGTCGCGTCTTATGAGTTGACTGCGGGCGTTGACGCGAATATAGATTTTTATGGATTAGAGTCGAACAGTTTTTGTCCATTTTGTCGAAAGTTAGATTGCTTTCGAAATAGAATAGAAATCTGATTTGATACTTCGAGATTTTTCACAAGTTCTAGGAGTGTTCTCAAGTGATTTGGAATTCGAAATATCTCCTAGACTCTGGACTTTTTGGAAAAAGTTGGAGAAGAATTTTTTCAAGTTTAATGCTTGTACTTTCAGGTAGAATTGTTGAGATTGAAGTAATAAAGAAGGGGTTTAAGTGAGGATGTTTTTAAAAATCAAGGTTCAGGTCAAACTTTGGGCTGGGGTCTTTTAGCCCCTAGAAACACTCGAAGTATTAACTTCGCCAATGTTATAATTACACTGAATAATCGTGAACACTATAAATGCATAAAATTCACGGTCAATTTATAACGAAATTATAGACTGTTGAAAATTGAAATTCTTGTTGATCGATGTGTAAACGTCACTCTCCCTTTTTCCTTGAGGCGTATACAGGGTGATCAAATGGAGACTTAAATTTTTGAATTAGCACAGAAGGCTAACAAACAGGTTGAGATCTGAAAACAGTCCCTCAGCAGTATTTTCAACTCTGTCAGAAAGTGTTGGCATTTTTTTTTTTTCATTTTTTTTTTTCAAAAAAATTAAAAAAAAAATTCATCCCGGAAGCTCAGGAGCTCATTATGTCCGACGATTGGGACAAAGTCTGGTTTATGCAAGATGGAGCGCGTCCGCATAGAACCAACGACACTTTTGATCTTCTTTCTGAGCATTTTGGCAACAATGTGATAGCGCTGGACTATCCGAATCGTACCGGACAGGGTATCGATTGGCCGCCGTATTCCCCGGATTTAAACACGCTGGATTACTTTTTTTGGGGATTCCTAAAAGATAACCTCTACAAAGACATGAGAACTCCAATTTCCACCATAGAAGAGATCAAAAATCGGATTACAACGCTAATTTCCAATGTGGACATCGAGACCTTAAAAAACGCCATTAGAGGGTTTCAGTCCCGGCTCCGTCACGTCGTTGTATCCGAAGGTGGTCGTTTCGAGAATTTGATTAATTAATCTCACATAAATGTGCTACAAATTAACGACAATAAAGAATTTTGCAGACTCTTATTCTTGTCTCTACAAGCTTTCAAAAATTTAAGTCTCCATTTGATCACCCTGTACCAGTCAGTGTGTAGACACAATCAAAAACATGGTGTTATTATGTACTATAATAGTTAACGGCGAATTGCCTAACGTCAGGTAGTTTTCACAGGTGGTAATTTTCTTGTGCAAGAGTGTTTCTGAAGATGTTATCGTGTCTTGTGACATCTTAAATTTATATCACGAGCGGTATTAACCACTGTGGCAGATTGCGGTACATTAGATAAGCAAAAGCGCTTATGGCCTGAACAACGACGTAGCCAAGGTGAGATAGATTTTTCATTTTCTTGGAAACAGGTTTTGACTGAAGCAATCCGATTAACTAACACGCTCCCTTCAGGAGTGATTATTAATCTTTTACACTATCTTTTTAAAATAGGTTGCATGTAGATCTCGAAGGGCAATATGAAAAGAAAGAAGTAAAGTAAAATTTTACAAAAATTTCTGTATTTATCGAACCGTCTTGGAAAAGAGTCCAAAAGAACCGAAGTATCTATTGTTCCGGAAGAAATACCCAAAACGTTCTCCACCAAGCACACAACGATAAGAAGAAAGTCCGAAAGATACGAAATTTTGTTGGGAACTCATAAAATTTTTCCTCCATCAGATGCCCAAATACCGGAAGTATACAGTACTCCGGAAATAACGTCGAAAATTCAAAAGTATCAAACGATAAGAAAATCATTCGAAAGACGTTGCATTTCGACAGGACCTCGTAAAATATTTATTCGTTTACATAAAATTTCCCGCCATTTTTCCAGCACATTATCATCGATGATCGTGTTCCTGCATTACCGGCAGTGTATTCGTTGCACCGGAAGAAACACTTACCCCGTGCCAGAAACTGCCAAATATCCGAACGAATAAACCGAAAAACATCGAGACTGTTATAGTATTCCGGGTGGGAGCGCATAAAAATGCAAGGTTGCGCGTAAAACAGAGAGAGGGAAAAGGAGGAGAGAAAAAGAAACAAGAAAGTAAAAGAGAGTCGAGAGACCCACCAGAGTAGAGGAAGAATCGGTTGATCTCGCGGTTCTCCGCGGAGATCGTGGCTTTCCCACTCACGCTATACCGTCGTTCGTATAGTACCTGCGTGCCGAATGGTTCACCGGTGTCGCCCGAAGAGCGGCGAGCGCGACCGAAGGCCGAGCCGAGCGCGTACGAGCTGCTCCCCGCCACAGTCTGAAATCGGCTAGCGTGACGTTACGACGTGCGGCGGAGAGTCGTTTTTAAATGATAACGGACCTCGATGCCTTGCTTTGGCGACCTTTAACTCGATCGTTCACGTAAGAGATCACTGTCGAGTAATACTCCCGAGTGTAGTGTGTCAGTGACTGGAGAGATTTTGTGAGACGAAACATACCAACGACAAAGCAAAGAACGACTGAAATTCAAATAAAAGCGTCGTTTCGTTGTGCAAGAAGAGGAATCCTTTCCCCGAACACGATGGCAGCCCACGGGCATCCGGCCGTTGCTATCGTCGCTCTGTTCGTGTTGTTGCCGCTGTTAGGTGAGTGCGAGAAAAATCATAAAAATCGTATACATTCGCGAACGAAACGTTGAGGTTACGAGTGAACGCGAGGGGTCACGTGTGCACGTTCCCACCCGATCAGAGACTCGCGAGAACGGGGAACTGGGAGAGTCGTTGGGTTCTGGTATTTGCGTCGGCACGCGATTGCTCAGCAGGTGGTTAACCGGCGGACGCATTGCCTGTAGGAATTCCAGCAGACATGTTCGGCGCGGTGTGTGCGAATGCTGGAATTTCGACGACGACTCGAACGCTGATCCCGAATACGGTCGCTATTTTCCTCTCTGGGTGGCTCTGTCCCACGTACGAAATTCACATTGTGCGTGAGTAGTAGACGCTCGATTAGTCGATTTCAATGTTCTCGACGCGTACGTAACCGTCGTCGGATCGTTTTCGGTCGCGTGACTCTGCCTGTTTCCCCTTTGTATAGGCTTTTGATGCACCTGCGGTGCTTACCAGCGGTCACAGATGCGCGTACTAAAAAGAGGGGGGAGGGAGTCCATCAGTCGCGCGATGTCAAAATGCGGGATACCGATAACGTAAATGAAAGGAAGATGGTATCGGCCGCGTAATCTATCAATGAGTCACTCTGCTAGGTGCGCGCTGGAATGTGTGGTAAATGAAGGAAATCTGATGGCGGTAATAGATTGCAGAGTATAAAGTAGTGGTTGTTTGTTCTTATTAGCGGAAAATAAGGTGAAATAGGGTCTAGGAACAGATTGGACAAATATGAATGATCTGATGCGTATAGGTGATCCCTATAGAAGTGGTATTCTTTGTTTGTCCCCGGTACGGATCATGGGCTTCATTTATGAGAACTCTCTTTTTAAACGTAACTCTTTTAGTGGATCGATAAAATCTCGTTATTGTACTGATTAAAGGGGCTTAACATCTGTTTACCAGACAGCACAAAAGAGGGTAGGCTTCCCCTTCGACTTCAACTGGAAAGTTAGTTGGAAATTAAAGATATATCTGAAATTATATCCGCCGGTGCTGAAATCTTTCTTTCCTTCCACTCTTCCATTCCTATCAGTTCACTCGGTTAAATTTACTGGAACAGTTTAGCTAGTTCTTTACCTTACCAAAGGATGTCTCTGATACCAGTCAGTTCCACGCACGGATATAGCAAGAGTTTATTTTCAGTTTTTTGTGCCAACCCCTAAAGAGCGTATACCTTGTTCCACATTATGCTACTATTTTTAGTATTGCCTACAGCACACCGCTTTCTTCTCCATCATTATCCCCATCTTCCCAGCAGTACATACTCCACCTCTAGCACTGCTTAACACACGCGTTTGCATACCGTTCCAAAAATCGACGCAAATACTAATTAACCAGCCTCTCGTGGGCCCGGTCGAGCATACCATCCTGCGCAATCTCTCCAGACCGAGCCTGTGTGTGTCTATATGGCGGAAGAAAGCTAGATACGCGGTTGAACCTCTGGCCTAAGCAAAGTCCCCCCGGGAGACACCTGAGCAAACGATCGTCTTGCACCTGTACGGGGCGCCTAGGTGCACCTTACGCGCGGCAGAGTCGGCTTTCCGGCTAACAATAACCTGGCCTCCAAGGGGCCCTCTGTCCCCCCCTATCCGGGACGAAAGGGAATCAGGGAAACGTTACCTGAAAGTCAGGCTCCGTTGCGCGTCGCCTTTGTGCGCCGGGCCCTCTTGAAGGAGAGTGCGCTTTCCGTGAAATTGCAGCCGGCGACCCTGCTTCGGTGTGTGCCCCGTCCACCAACGTTTCGAATACCTGTTCGAATGCCTCGTGCGCAAATTGCCTCGTCGTCGGAAGGAAGAGACACACCAGAGAAAGACCGCATTCTCCCTTTCGTTTCGCGATCGACCGTTTATGATTCCCCGCCCCCCTTTCCACCGTTTATATGATCCCCTCCAGAGACCCGTTCGCTGTCTCCGTTCCTTCGAGATCATCTTTGTCCTCTAACCAGCCAGTCGCTTCTCTGGTTCCCTTCGCCTTGCTGCTCGGTCCGGTTCCGTCGAGTCGCCTGTCGGGTTGGCTCTCTTCTTTTTGTCCCGTTGTCCCTTCGCTTCTCTACAAGCGTGCCTGCTCGCTCACCGGTTGTAATTTATAAATGGCCGTCGCGGAGAGTCACGGCAAGATAGGGGGGACACAGGGTACCGTTTCACTGGACCGTTTCACTTTCGCGGTGGCTAGTGCCCACCGCGTGTACTACCCGCGGTATATACGCGATACCTTCCGAGAAACCGGCGCCGCTAGTCGTAACTTCCTTCTCTGAAATTTATTTGTCATTGTTCGCGGGGCCCCACGGCTATGACTTACGCGGGCCCCGGGGGTATATACCGCGCGCTCTCGACGCTCTCTCGCCTCACAAGAGATCCTTTTGCGGGAACAAAGCGGGGATCGGTTCCAGGGAGAAAGTGTCTCGCGGGCGACAATGCCTACTCCCTGTTTCCGAGCACGATATTTTGTAGAGGGTGATGCTGCTCTCTAAACGTGGTGGTAAATCTTCTCTGTCGGGGTGTAGATGAAAATTGTAATTGTAGACTGAAAGAAAGTGACCTCGGGGATCGTGGATTCCACGACGGACAGGTCATTCAGGTAGATAGATTATGGGGCCTTGTGTTTACTTCCTTAAACCCAGTTCATATTGCAGTGTACAATAATTTTGGGCGTTTATTTTGAAGCTATTTGACGTTTTCTTTTTTAATACAACTGTACTTTGGAATTTACAGATGAAATTATTGTACGTTTCAATGTGCATTGGGTCTGAGGGGGTTAACGGCGCTTTAGCGACCGATAAAAGAAATTCAGGGATATCTGACACGAGTGTACAGGCTTGCTGGAATGATCACCAGTTTAAAATATTTGTTAATAATAATGATCCTAGTGTTCGTTGAGGCAGTATCTTATGTTTTAAGGTCATTTTTATCCACTCTGAAGCTTACAGCCAAGAGATTTTCACGAATCATAATTCAGGGATATCTGAGTCAACTGTACAGGCTTCCTGGAATGATCACCACTTTAAGATATTTGTTAGTAATAATTTAAGATTGTTAAAAACATGTCTTATAGTTCCGTAGTGTAGAATCATTTTTATCCATTCACCTTACAGTCGAGAGGTTTTCACGGTTACCATTTCCCTTGAAAGAAACGCACGGTGAGCCATCAAGAGGTGAGAGAACGCAGCGTTCGAACGTTTGGGAGATAAATATCAAGTGGCTGACCTTTTCTCGTTTCTCTTGTAAATCGACGGACTTGGTGGATTCTTTTTTCCCCCCCCTGAAGGTTCGTCACATGACGCACGAACGGACGAACGCGCGCGTAGGGTCATCGATCCCTTTTTTTTCTTTTTGTTGCATTGTTGCGCGGTGACCCATCCCCCGTGGACCCTGCATTCCCCGGCCATTAAAGTGCCTTTCTCGTGCTTTACCATTATCGCCACGCATAAATGGTAACGAAAAAGCCGTGGAACCTTTGAAAGACTTTCTCGGACTCGACGGTGCGTGCCTAATCTGGAGAGGATGATGAGCGAGCATCGAAATATTTGGTGCCAGGAATCGATTCAGGTTTAAGTGCGAGTTCGTGACGTTTTTTAATTGCACAGGCCCTATAATTTTTCAATATTTCTTCTTCAGATGATATCTAGAATTGACGTGTTAATTGTAGTGTATTGAAATATTAAAGTTTCATCGTGTGGTGGGAAGTGCAATCTTTGGTTTGCATTTCATAATTGAAGACAAGAATGCATAAAGGTGTCAAATAACATTTTCTTAAAAAATCGATTTTTCGATTTAATAACACATATAAAGTAGCATTATGTCATTCTAGGATCTTTATGTTCTTTTATTGTAATGATAACTTCGAATTTTCGAAAGATAAAGGTGTTATATTTTGTAGTTGAACATCTTTACATCAACTTTACTCCAAATACTTAATGTGTGACATGACACCTTTATCCACTCGTGTCTTCAACTCTGTTTATTAACATCTAACTTCCTAACGAAAGTGGAAAATCAGAAATGAATTTTCAGACATACTATTTTTAATAACTATTTTTAGTAACTCTGTAATTCACTTTTGTTTTTGCTTCATATTCTGACAGAAGTGCATGCATTCATTTGATTTCCTTAAGGTATTACTGAACTTTAAATTGGAATTGACAACTGTAAATCTTTCAAGGCAGCACAACGTTGTGCGAATAGGTTTCCTCCGTCAAATTTATTATCCATTGTAACAAACAAAAACCCGTATCCTACTATAAGCAAGTATGGCTCCCATAACTCCATGACACACTCCATTTAAAAACACAAATTCCATTCAGCCCTGAAAGGGTAAACAGACCAACTCAAACACAGAACCCCATGATTGTTCAAGTTTATATCCACACGACACGGAAGAAAAGCAAAGAAGAAAGAAACTGGGAATGGTATATGGGGGGGGGGGACAGTTTTATCCGCGAGAAACCCCTTGATTATGGTTATTTCGTAACCCGGGCGAAAAAATAGTCTCCCGGAAACCGACGAACTGTTCCGGCGCCGCTTAATGAGCCATGGGGCGGTTTCTTCTTTCCCTTCTCTCCATTTCTACTTCTTTTTCTTTTTTTAAAGTAATACGCTCCACGTCGTCGTAAAAAGCGACCTTTCCAGGGGGAGGGGGGCACAGGAAAAAACGCGGTCCAGGGGAAACGAATGTGGAAAAGAAGAGCAAAGCGGTCTGGTCCAGCTTGCTTGTGTGCGTCCACTTTGCATATATATCCAGGGTCCGATAATTAGCGATTTTTCGGCGGGAAATGAAAAACAAACACCAGGCAGCTCGGAGTTTAACGGTGCGCGCGCGCTTCTGATAAAATAACCGGAAAATCGTGTGTGTGAGAGGTTAACCCCATGGATGAAACGAAAACGTTCATTTCGTTCCCATCACTGTCTCGAGTTAATTTTCACGGAAACGTCGGGAATTTTCACAGATTTTTACCGTTTCACACATGAAATGTTTACGCTATTTTAGTCGATCCAACGAAAAGTGTGTTCTTGGAAGGTGGAAACGAATTGGGAGATACACGCGGCTTGTTTCCGGGTGTAGGAGTGTTGCACGCCCATTATCGTGCAGCTTGTTCGACTGACAATGCCCGAGGGCACTCTCTACCGCTGTTTTCGTTGAACGTTCTCGATAATACGGCGGGGCCATTGTGGTTCTGGATGAAATTTGGAAATCAAGAATTCGTAAAGTTTTCCAATTCCCAAACCATCGTTTCCTCAAGGTTCCGAAGTTTTAAACATCCAATTTAATAATTTTCCGAACTTTAAGATCATGGATTTCTCAATGTTTTCAATTTCGAAACATTGGATTCGTCAAGGTTCCCAATTTCCAAACCTTCGATTTCTCAATTTTCCAAATTATCAAATCTTCGATTGTTCAATTTGTCGAATTTCCAAACCGTCACTGTCTCAGTTTCGCGAATTATCAAACCTTCGCTGTCACAATTTTCCGAATTTCCAAACCTTCGCCTCCTAACTTTTCTGAAGTTCGAAACCTTCGTCTCCTTAATTTTCCGAATTTCCAAACCGCCCATCTTCTTAATTTTCCGAATTTCCAAACCTTCAATTTTTCTCGATTTTCCGAATTTCCAAACATTCGCTCCCTGAATTTTCCGAACTTCCAAACCGTCGATTTTCCCGATTTTCCGCTTTTTTAAACCTTCGCCTCCTCAATTTTCCGAAGTGCGAAACCTTCGTCTCGTTCATTTTCCGAATTTCCAAACCGCCCATCTTCTTAATTTTCCGAATTTCCAAACCTTCAATTTTCTCAATTTTCCAAATCTCCAAACCGTCGATTTTCTCAATTTTCCGAATGTCCAAACCTTCGATTTTCTCAATATTCCGAATTTCCAAACCTACGTATTTCAACATTTTCCATCTGATTTTTCGAGCCTTTGAAAATCACGAGATACACTGTTTGTTTTTGGGTGTAGGAGTGTTGCACATCCATTATCGTGCTGCTTGTTCGACTGACAATGCCCGAGGGCACTCTACCGCTGATTTCGCTGAATGTTCTCGATAACACGAGGGGCCATTCCAGTCGTGGATGGCGATGGAGTATCCGTTTCTCGCGTCTGTCCTACCGCCGCGAGATAGCGTTGTTCGCGGGTATCTGAAAAAATTCGCTCTAGAACTCTCGTTCTTTCTCGGGAGTTCGCGGGAAAAATGGTGGTTCTGTTCGTAAACGATGTTGCTCCGGCTGATTTGTGGCTGATGATGCAACGCTTAATGAGACAGTAATGTTCTGGGCGGAGGTGTTTTTCGTGGTTGTAAACAAGACCGCTGGCAGTCGATAGCTACTTGTGTACTGAGGAGACACGCAATTATCTTGGATACTTATCTACCTGAATTATTGCTCGTTTTTTTTTTTACTGCGGTTTGGTGTTACATCTTTGTTACGTTTTCTTGGGATGGTGATTAATCCTTTAAGGTCTGAATTATGTTGTCCTTACTTTTTTTATCACAATTTTTATTGCAGATACTTTAAAACTGTTCAAATATATTTTTTATTTGTTTATTTCTTATTTGAAAGAGCTAAATATGGTGTCTTTTAATACTGACTCCATTTTATAGCACCTTAGGGGACTTCAAAGAAACAGTAAAGTTTTTTAAGTTTTAGCTGGGTTCTGAGCATATTGGTTCGTGGCAGCATTTTGTTTTACTATAAGTGATATAAGTTCTACAAAAAACGGTCATGACGTAAAGGGTTAAATTCTATTGTGTTCGTAGAGATATAATATAGTTTGTTGAATTTTACCCACGATAGACCATTTGATTCGTCTCTTGTTTCGTTTCGATTGCCTTTCCTCTTATTCATGGGATTGTAACTTAGACCACACATTTTTTATTGCAAACAACAAATTACATAAGATAAAGGAAGCAATTGTGCTGACCAGATAGTGTGCTATCCATTTAACCACTTAGGTTGGAATTTAATCAACCACCATGTGACTCATAAGCGTCTATTTAATTTTTCCGCGCTTAACTACGAAAAATCTTCAATACAGTAATAAAACAAAATGCATATTTTTTTTGTATTTATAGCAGTGAGTGGAAGTTTCCTTCAGTCCATCATTTCCAATAATTTTCTAGAATTATACAATCGTCACTCTTATTGCACAATTCACTGCACAATATGTTACCTGTGAAATTATGCCCCAACAGGTCACAAAAATTACCAACGCTACTTATCCTAGAATGATCAATTTACAAGAAAAATAATCATAGTTTCTAACATTTGACAGTGACTACAAGAAACACTTTAAACTGTTATCAAAGTAAAAAGATCAGACTTCGAGACGTGCAATTCACTTTTGCCCCGAGACAACCAACACGCGTAAGAGACGTCATTCCAATCAACTTAGTTAATAGAGCAACATTCAATTCAAACATTTGTCGAACACATTTTTCATGGGTTTAACGCATTCTCATTTTAAGAAAACTTAACCTCAACGAACAATCTGCAAAACACGTCTGAAAATGAATTAAAATATAATTAAAAAAGGTAAACTCCATAAACATTCTGCATTATATACATTATAACCAAACCTCACAATCGACGTTATAGGATTAATGTCGTATTAATCGTATCACTTTGTGAATTATTTTCTTCCTTCAATTCGATTAATTCTCCAGAGACATGACTAAATTACATCAAAATCGCGCAAGTTTAATATCCTCGACGTTCTCACGATCTCGCTAATCACACTAATTAATCCGATATTATAACCAACTATATTAAATCATAATTCATTATACAATGACGCAACTTCGAAACTTGGAACGTAGCATTAACAGGATCAAAAGACGAGGAACACAGAGACTTCGAGAAGCAAGAAGTTTCCGTTCCGGAATTCCTCCACGCGTTTCAATAAAGACAGGGAACAATAATGTCCGCGCCCCGTTAACCGTTGTCTAATCAACCAGTCGCCCGGACTGACAGCCGCGGGAACACGTTTTTAATTACGATTTCTGATATCCATAATCGATATGCTGCCCGCGGCGGGACGAGGCGCGTATTCGTTCGCGAGGAATGTTCAATTCGCGCGTCCCAAACATTAATCAAGCGGCGCCCACGGATGTCTGACAAAACGGAGGGAGCCAGCCTGGTTTCGGTTGGAAAATCGTCGAAGGTAAAATAATTTTCACCTGTTGTCGATCTTCGCTGGTAGCGAATCGTCGATTCAACCCGAATTACATACTCTATCGTGTAATCTTATCGACACAGAAACGCATCGCGACCGATAGTGTCGAGATAATTCTTAATCAACGATCGATACTATTACGCTGACGAGTAGGTTGTTCTTTCTTTAAGCTTCTGTTTCAAGTGCAAGCCACTATATATGCAGATATTCAATATTTTTACTGACAAGGAAATTCTCGGTGAACTGAAAATTCATATTGTTTTTCAAGCAGGTCTGTAGGGGATCTTGAAAGAGGGTCAGGCAATTTTTCGTTTCTGCTGATATTCAGCTCTTTAGGGTGAAACCACTCCTTAACCCTTTAACGATGGAATTTTATTGTGGAAATTTGTATCTGCGTGTGTAGTTCGTTTGATTCCTTTATTCCAATAAATGAAATTTATTTTTTAATGTCCACTGAAACTTCCATTTTTACTAAAATTTCAGTTTTCATAACAAAAGGTATTTTATTTTTTCACATGACGAGTATATTCGTCAAACACCGTTAAAGGGTAAAGTGATTCAGTGAGTTCTCTTATTTTTTTCTATTCCTTGAAAACTATAGTAAATATAAAAAAAATTGTTATAATGAAAATTTAATAGCTGTTTATGCTCTATAAAACTGTGCAGTGACATTGTTAAAAATTTGTTAACAATTTCATTCTACAGTTTCGTCGAGCATGAAGCTATACAATTTTCCAGTCGAACAATTTTTTTTATATCTATCATAGTTTACAAGATATATACGAACAGAAAAAACACACATTGATTTTTAAGGGTTTTTCCCCTGAAAAACTGGAAAATAGCAAACAGAAAAATTGTGTGGCACTTTTATTGAGGTCCTCTACAAACCTACAAGATTCCAAAAAATCAGAATTTTTGGGTCACCGAAGATGCCTTGCAAGATTCTTCTCTATGTGGGTGACACAGTTTTCGATTCTGTATAAAACAGTAACCCTGAAGATATGTATCTTTTCATATCTCGTGTATCTCAACCGAATTTATGACTCACTGTACTACTGTAAAAATGGTCTTCTATTATTAAACAGATCAATTTTTGGCCTCAGTCCAAAAGCTGTGTCACACGCTCACAGCTTAACAGTAACTTTATAAATTGCATTATAGAATTTTCCATAGCCTTACTTTATCTTGACTCTATCAAACTTTCAATAATCAAATTTTTACTATTTCCTATTATTCATTCCGAATGAAAGACCCGAGCCAATCAAATGTTCGATTTTTCTTTATAATTTCTCCTTTGCAATCAGAACTTCGTAACCCAAAAGTACAACAATTACGACCGTTCCACCAGCACACGCCATTCATTGAATTCAACTTCGAGTTGCTCGCCTCTGTGAATCAGTGTAATTTATAGAGCACGACGACTGCATGAATGAAATAATACTAGAGTCCATAAAAGAGAGAGAGGTACATTGTCAAGCCATGGGGAACGTTGAACTTATAGATCGCACGATTTATAGAGCACGACGACCGATACGAATGAAATAATACCAGAATCTATAAGAGAGGTACATTGTCAAGTCGATGGAGAACACGTTGAACTTCATTAATCGAGCTCGGTAGAAACTTGTCCGCCAGAATTAATGAAAACTACGTTCCCGTCGACGAATGGTCGTCTATTAGTCCCACGGATCGTTGGAGTTTATCTCGTCATGCGAAACGGAGCGTTCTCTTTGCTCATGTTGGCGATGGTAGATTCCTTGGATCACGTTCCTCCGCAATCTTCCTACGGAGCTGGCTGATGCTAATTTTTTTTTTCTCTCGCTCGACGAAAGCGCAAGGTCGACGCCACGACCGGTCGTCGTTGATGAACAAACGGCGGGAACTGTTGACCTAGAGAGAGAGAATGACGAGATACGAGGGTGGGAAATTTATCTTATTGGTGTGTGGATCCACGTGGATTCTCTTAGTTGCATGCGTGGGAGTCTTATGACACTACGGTTTCAGGGACATACCCCGAAGTTTTTTTTCTGTTCTTTGTTAGTTAATTTGCCATTGGGAAGATGCAACGTGGAAGAAAATATTTAGAACATTTTTTTGTTGATTCCATTTATTCGCCATTACCGTGAGTCACTCTTGATTTCTAACGACTGCCTTCTTGCGACACTGTGATCAGTTTTTGTGATCCAGGTGCTGTTGGGTGTACAGATTTTCTAATCAAACTGTTCTAATCTTTTACTGTTAGAATTTTAATAAGTAATATCCTATTATGAATCCTTTCCGATTATAAGATTCCATTTGGAATCATTAACTTACTTAGCACTTATAACTCATATTATGAGCCCAAAGATTCAATATGTCATCGCATCGTATAATATTTTGCATACATTCTCGAAAATAATGTTTAAAAACTGTTTAATAAACTCTTGTTTATTTTTCGATTTTAAATTTCCCTGTTTTTCTCACATGCAAGAAATAACTATATCTAACGAAATATTTTTTTCCGGTCTATAAGGAATAGTTCAGGTCGGAAAGGGTTAGAAAATACCTAAAGTACAAGGAAACATTATGTCCCGGTGAATACTTTGTTCCCCAGAATTATACGTCGAACGTAACACGATCCTGAATAGGAAAAATTGGAGTAATTCCATTCGTTAACACACACAATCGAAATGACAGTCTGTTCTTCGAACAGTCATAAAAAAAAAAAGAGAGACGTGCCCTCGGAAAGGATTTACCATTGTTAGTGATTTTTCAACCGTGTCCATTTACGACTTCGACCGCCCCAAATAGTCAATAGTACGAGCAAGACAAAGGGACATTATTCGGTTTTCGGAGCAGAAACCATAATCCTCCCCTCTCGATACTCCGGACTCACGTGATTAAGTAACAGCGACCGTTATTTCAGCGCGCCTTTTGGTGCCCGTGGGCCCTTTCCAGCGAACGCCCGTGGGTGGGCGTCGGCTTAATTCACGTGAAGCATTTAGCTAGTTAATCCTACGGGCAGAGTCCAGTGACGTAATCGAATCCTTTTGGGTTCGTTAAGAAGCCCGATACCCTGGAATTGTATTCAGCGGCGAAAAAAAAAAAAAAAAAAAGAAAACGCCGATAGTTCCGTCGTGGAACAAACCGTCGTTCGACCTGCGTTTACCATTCATTCATCGGACGTATGTGTCGGGGAGAACGTTTGTAGCGAAGAGTATCGCACTTTCTCATTCGCTCGTGAATAAGACCTTTTAAAGGGAGAGACGCATTCAACGTTCGTTTCGAAACTTAATAGTTCGAGATGTAAGCGGATGAATGGAAACGCGTGCGGATGCGTTTCGTGGTGGTACTAAGGCGTGACGGGTCGAAGGAAACGTGAGGTTTTCAAGTGTCTTGGAAGCTTTTAGTTTTGTGAAGTGAAACATTATATTTTGAGTTGTCGAAACTTTATACTTTGGAGATTATTAGATTCTTCGCCGGAGGACTCAGTGTGGAGCTTGTAATCTTAGGATTGAAAAGTTTTTAATTTTTAAACCTTCGGTGCTTTATGTTTTCGAATTTCTGAGTCTTTGATAGAAGTTTTGAAATCTTTTAATTTTTAGATTCTTCGAATTGTCAAATTTTTAAATCTTGCATTTCTTATCGAATTTTCAAAACTCTGATTCCTTAAGGTTCCGTATTTTCAAATCTTTGATTCCACAAGTTTTAAAATTTTTAAATCTTTGATTCCTCAAGTTTTTCTATTTCCAAACCTCCAATTCCTTAAGGTTCTGACTGTTCAAAACTTCGATATCCCAAGTTTTCGAATGTCAAAACTTTCGATTTATTCAATTTTTCGAATTTCCAAACTATCGACCCCTAAAGTTTTTCCAATTTTCAAACCTTTGATTTCCTAATTTTTTCGACTACCAAACCTTTGATTTCCTAATTTTTTCGATTTCCAAACCTTTGATTTCCTAATTTTTTCGATTTCCAAACCTTTGATTTCCTAATTTCTTCGATCTCCAAATCTTCGACTTCTCGAGGTTGCGAATTTCAAAACTTTCGATTTCTTCAATTTTCGAATTCCAAAACCTTCGATCGCTGAAATTTTCAAATCTTCAAATCTCCAAATTTTCACCACGATTCCCACGCAACTCTTCTCGCCGAAAATCGACGTTTACACACAGCGATGATTTTTTTATCGCCTCATGAAACGATCCGGGTATTAATATTTCCGCGGGTCGTCGGGACAGTTTATATGTACGCTCATATAATTACCATCCGATAGTATCGATGCTTTATTGCCGCGTCCGGTGATCGTAATTTTTACGATCGACAGGCGTGATTAAGGTATTGCCTGGTTCCTCGCCCTCCCTGCCGCATTTTACATTGTCATAAAAGACCCCAGCGACGTATCGCGTAAACGTCGTTTCAGCCTGGAATATTTCTGGCTATGGCCCGCGGGTTGCTTTACGATCGTACGTTCGCGAACCAGACAAATTACGGTTCTTGAAACCCTCCGAGGCGTTCCACGATTCCCACTCTTTTTCCCCGAGCATTTCGAGTCGTCTACCCAACTTCGACCGAAAGTGAACCCCTTTCCTCAGCTCCCATCGCGACGGAAAAATCGTTACCGTAGAAATAGGCTTTAATTAAAATATTCCGTCCAGATGACGTCTTCCAGCTTCTTCTTATATACGTTCTGATGAAATGCAACGTTCGAGATCAATGAGCCTCGACGTTCGGAAGTTTTAAGACAGTATCAATTCATTTGGAAAATTTACGTTTCGAAGAGAATATAAATTATAGTGGATGTAGCAATCTTTCGTATATTTCATGGTAAATATTAATTAAATAATTGTCACGTGGACTTCTCTTTGTATGTAGTCATTTTAACAACTTTCGTGTGTTACATACATGACTGGTAATTATTTTGTGCACTTTGATGTTTTTCTTGGTGTTGCTGTTTCTATATGGAGAGGTATATCTTTATTCTGAGAAGATGAATACATTTGAATTTATATCGTTTGAAAGTATATAAATTAATTTTCGTGAAAAGTATTGAATTGTTAGTTGGAGTAACTAATATCTGCAATCCAGTATATTTAGCGAATCATTGTAGACCATCATATCTTTTTGGAGTAATTTATAGAAATAAAAGTTGAAGAATTATTTGTAACACTTTGTTGGTCTGCAAATAAAAGATTAGTATTAATAATTAATATTTCATACTGCTTTATAGTCAAATTCTATCCAGTTTTTTCACTGTTTAAACATGAATGTTATCAAGTCAAATTTGGGGGAAATAGTAAGAAATTTCAGTGGAACGTTTTCTTAAGAAATTCAGGTGGTTTAATTAACTCAAGAAATTTAATTAATCTGAATCGACTGGAGGGAAATTGTGGGTGTGTTTCGCTTTCAAACTTCCTTTGAAAGTTAAGTGCTCATTATTGTAGCTGAATAAGGTTTTGCCGGTCGGTTTGAGCAATACCCCCTTTTTTCACCTTGTCGTGAGTAATAAATTGAGAATTGTTGCGAGATCGAATTACCGTTAAGTGAACAGAAAATTAAGCATGTCCATTACTCTTTTTATCTACCGATTCTTTCTACCTTCATTTTCAGGTCTATTGAGTCTACACCGAAACGAACTAATTAATATAAAGTCTGGTTTAATTCGCTCCGTCTCAAGTCAATCCGCGTTAATAGCAACTACGGTTTCAGTATTACTTGCGTTAGTAACACAAAAAAGATCCTTGGAAATCCCGTTTCAAGTACTAAGAAATAAACTAATATCTCTATTTGTTACGGCTTTTGAACGTAAACTGTAACATTATAACCGTCCTACTAATTCTAAGCTGCACTGTTCAATAAACTATTACATTACTATTCCCGAAAATAAATTGCCTAGAATTTAGAAAATATATTTGCCTACAGCTAGATTCATTTACAAATTTCTATAATAAAAAATAAAATGACCGATCAAACATTGGCCTCAAGTCAACTTGATCAGAACAATGCCCGAGGACTAATATTTTTATTCTTCCTATAATTTTGAAATTTAATTTATCTGAACCTGAACAGAGCGATAGAATTCGACCTTTTAATCAAATTCGCCAGTCACGCTACCAAATTTCCCACGGCAAATAATTTATTTATTTACACGGGTAGAGAATAACCCTTTGGTGTACAGGTAAGATTACAGAAAAAAAAACAGTTACTTTGTTATACAGAAAGAATGGACATTATTTGCACAATATATGAGTAAGAACTGAAAGAATTTCAAAGTATTCATCGAACCCCGAGAATCTTTTCCACATTCATCATAATCCAATTCGATTGTTCCACAACACTCAATCGAAATAACGATCGAAATCGGTCCGGGCCAATAACCAAGCTACAACCACAAAACGTACTCGGAACCATTCGCAAAGTTCGCCTCGGTGTGTCGCCTCTGTTTGCCGCGGCTCTTTGTGCCGCTCGTATTGACCAATTACGGGGGGTTGTGGGGGTCCACGTGACCGGTCGACATCCGCGGTCTCCCCGGCCGACGAATGTAAAATTAATTATCCCCTTAATTGTGCGGGAGACCGCGTGTGATTCCGGGGGCCCGCTTAATTTGTATGCACGTCGAAGTGACGAGTGACGGTCGAAATAAAAAAAAGAGGAACCAACCTGAGGGGCAAAGGGCTGGCAGAGGGTTGGAATCGAGTAGACGAACGATGAAGAGGGACAGATACGAGATAGATAAAAATGAAAGAGGAGGACAGAGAGCCCCCGTGGGTTTTGTGAAAACCTGTTTCTCTCTGGGTTTTTGCCAGCAACCTGCCGCGTGCACCTGTACGGACAAAGGGGATTTTTTCAGGGACCCCTTGCTCGGCTTTTCAACGACCCACCTCCGGGCCTTTTCCTTCGGTACAGGTCTGGGGCGCTTGCGTATACCGGGTGACCTTCGAACGTTCGTCGAAGATGCTCCTTGGCAGGTAGTCGTGGTAGAGACTATTTTTGCGAAAGCCTTTTTGAATAAATTAATTTTTTATGTGTGAGGTTTTTCATAATCTGTGGACGTGGGTTCAGAGACACGGTGAGGAATCGTAGACAGGAGGAATAGCCGAGGAGGGGTTGTGATTTTAATTGATTTTATGCAGTTGATGTTTGTAATAAATAATGATGGATTGCTCATAGTTAGACGGCGGAAGTTTATGCAAATTCAGAAATTTAGATATGAATTCTTAAAAATTGAAATGGGACAGAATTTCACATTCTGTGCTAGAGGCTTTACTGCAATAACAATAACACGTAAATAGTAGTAAACTTTATGAAAATCGTTATTTTATTGTATTTTGCAAGTTGAAGAGCGCTATAAGTGCTTAAATATCTGTAGTATACTTGTAGTGAACGTGATAAGGAATCGTAGTAGAATTAAGTGTACCGATAAGTAATTGGCTACAGATTTAATGTGATGGCAGTACATTTTATATTTGCCATATCATTCCAGTCTTCTGTTTAGTCGAATTGACGGAGGATGATAGGAATAAATATCGAATATTGTTAAAATATAATAGGTATTTGAATTATTTAAAAAAAAAGACAGTGTGTTACGAACACTATTGAACTATTTATTGGTAGGTCCACTAAATAGTAATATGAATCGTTGATATAATAAATAGACTGTGAATTTTATTCTTTTACAGTAGCGAACAAAAAAGTTTCCATTTTTCTGATTCTCTATATTTCAATTATTTCTTGACGTCAACTTCAAACCTTAATTATTTTAGATTTTACACAGCTTTTAATTCTCCATTAGAATACATATTAAACACATACTGTAATTTTAAGTTGATGTTAAAAAATACAAAAATACATTAAAACTCTTTTTTATTCGCTATCGGACGTCCAGTACGAATATGTTAAAACCAATAAAACCGAAATGAAAATGGATACATCGGTTTTCCATAAAACAGTCAGGAAAAGTCCAGATTGCATTTCGAAATTGTCCCTTAACAGCAGCGAGTTCTAAACAGGCTAGCACACCCTCCCCACGCCGCTGGAAATATGTCGACGATAAATTATCCTCGGCCCCGAATATTTCCATAACGTCGGAGTTCCCGGGAACTGGAAGCCCCGTTGTACGGTTACCTCACGGAAATCAGGATTTACCGGTGCGCGAGGATCATTTCTCCGACGACGTAAAAGTGTCCACGCGGACGTTGATTACACCCGGGCTGTCGGATGGATACGCGCACCTGTAACTGGAAGTTTATGACTATTTTTGCCCCTTTTTCTTTCTATCTTGGTCGATTGAACAGAAACATTTTGGATCTGCTTGCGAAACGTGGTAGAAAGATATTTTTTCCTTGTAATTTCGTTTAATGGAACATCACTAGATGGAATTGAATTTCTCTGGGACCGATTTAGATCGGTATTATTCGTGGAAATAATCAAACTGGCCTTGATTTGCTCGGTGAAATGGGCTAGAAAGATCGGGTTTTCTTTACTTTCAAATACATTCAAGGCCTGCGGAGGATCTGTTTACGTCACGACCAAATACGGGATCTTGCGTAGCTACTTGATCTTTGTATCCTTTTACGAACTATGTGGTTTTGAGGTTTCTCTGAATTTAGTCGGGAGGTTTCTTGAAATTTCCATAGTTTCATTGTTATGACGATATTCTAACCTGTTGAGAAAGGAGATCAGTTACCGTTTAGACTGATAGAGACAAAAAAAGTGTAAGGATTTATTATATTAGTACTACCTGAATAATTATTAGGTCCAACCGTGAATTGCTCTGCACTCTTTCAACGTCTTTATTCGATCATTTCTCTCGTTCAAAAATTTCCCTTTCTCACAATGCATTATTTACAGAGAGAAATAATAAATATTTCAGTATTTGCTTTTAACGTATGCAGAAAATTAACCAATTTTGTCTTTTCTTTGGAAGTTATTGTTTCCAGTATTCGTGGAATTTCTGAACCGACGCTTACAAGTGTAACAGTATACATAACTGGGACATAGCTCGACAACAGTTTGGATAACCAGAGATGATCAGTGATCATCCGCTGTGCAAAGATTCTTTCGAGTAAATGGAGCGCGGATAAACGCGGAGTTCAACTATCCCATTGTAATCCCGCCCCGTGATGAATCTATCCGTAACGTCTGTGAAACTCGCACCGATCGATTTCCCAATATACGTGACTCACACCTCGAAGTTTCGAACAGTGTTGGGAACACTAATCAGGAAAGTTATTACCACTCGGATTCAAGTGGATTGTACGATCCCCCGAGATGACACGCCAAAAGATACAATTATTTCTTGGTAATACAGTAAATCCTCGATGAGTGTTCGAAGGCTCCTCGGCACTTTCAAGGAGGAATCTCAAAGTGTAATGCTGACTTTTTAACGAGGTTTAGCACAGTGATAGAACTTGGAATTCTGAAGCCAATTATATTTGTTTTAGCTGCATATGGTCATTAGTTTATGAAATATTTCATGTTCAGTGCTGAGGTACCTTCGAGCATTCATTGAGCATTTACTGAAGTTTGGACGGTGGCATACATTATATACTCCTTTCCTGTTTGGCTTAAAAACGTCTTAGAAAATCTTTCCATTTTTCTTGGAATTTAGAATATAAAATACAAACAGAGAATTCATGTAATAATTCAGAAAAATTGAGATTTTTCGTCTGTTCTACCCATGCTTATCTTCAGTTCCTTCAGGCGCCTGTCTCTAATTCTAATAAGCTTACAAGCAATGCATTTCTTTTTATCTTTAAAGGACCTTCGTGTGCATAATATTAAACTTAACTCTGTTACCTTCGTTTTTTTTAAATGTCCAATCGTACATTATCAGACGTACGCAAAAATGTAATGAGCGTTTCTTCGTCCAAAATTTTTATTGATATCGAACAGTTTTACAGTCACTTTTCGCTCGCAGTAAAATATAACTTATGTTCTACGAATTTTTGCTATTTTTCTGGTAAAAGTTACACCTTAAAAGCTACGAATACATCACTTTAACACCTAATCTTTCTTAGCGGTACTTTGTAGTATCACTTATATTACAATAAAATGCTACCTTGAACCAATACGCTTAGCATCCACACGTTAGTATTTTCTACTTCTTTGAAATCCTTCGAGATTTTATAAAATGATGCCAATACTCGGAGACACCATATTTAGCTACTGACTACTAAAATGATCCTTAAGTATCCATTCAAAGAAATGTGAATAAAAAATATAACTGATCACGTAGCTAAATTTTATTTAAACCAATGATAAAATATATAGACTGACTTACAAAAACTACGTTACTTTTATTTTTTATATAAAGTACGCCTAAAAGGGGTCGTTGTAGACAACTTTCCCCTATCTGGAATAAAAATCGTGGAATAAAATAACAATAACGTAATTCAGATCTTAAAGGACAAATGGGACAAAGAATAAATAATATTTTCATTATCTGGATCCTGCAGCATCAACCTTTAAACAACAGCGCTACTTTACCGCGAGTACGCAAGTATAAAACAAGAAAAATACACAAATTACCTTTCCATGTACGGTAACTCTATGATCTATACCAATGTATCACAGACGCGACTGTAACAACTCAGTAAAACAGTTACTTACCTTCAAACTGACCGACAGACGAGGTTTCCATGAAACTCGATCACGTACCAAGTTTCCGGCGAAGATTGCCCGCGGCGTTCTCCTCGGGTCCGTTTGAGGGTCGTAATCGGAACAATGGATCTCTAGACCCTCGAAGACCATTCTCTCTCCGTTATACATATATTTCTCGCGAGCTCGTCCATCAATTCCGTCTGTCCCGCGGCCTGTCTCCCGCAGTTTCCCGATAGTTCCCCTCCAACAAAGCACTTCGGGATCGTCCGATAATGTCGAAGAGACTTATAAGACATCTATATTTGCCTGGCGGTGTTTGAGGGACAACGACGACGATCCACCTTGCTTCCTTGTCCCCCTGTCCTAATGGTACACCTCTCGCGTCCTGGCTGGTCGTTAAAGCGACAGGTCAACCGTGACACCCTTGCTCTCCTCTCCGTACTTCCGTTAGCTTCGTTTTCGCGTGAACTGGATTAGAACGAACTTGGCCTGGGCCCTTGGTCTCTATCCGGCCTGGCTGTCCGTGCGGTCAAACGACCCGTGGGAATCGGCATAACGGTGGCTGAGGAAGAGGATCGAGGGAGGGGCAAGAAAAGGATCGCTGGATCGTCGTACGATCGCGATAACGAGTCCATGGTTCTTACTCCTCTTCTTTCCTCCGGAGGGGGTCAGTTGCGCTCGTTAAAACTGCTTGTCGCGCCGTGAAATCCACAGCTCTGGCATCTTTCTCGCGGCTCGGCTGGATCCTCCTTCTCTGCGCGGATTAGATATCATCCGGTGGATCGTGGACACTCGACGCTCGGAGCTGGACTAGAGCAAGACACTCTGTTCTTCGGCTGATCTGACTGCGAGCAGAGGTCGCGTTTTATATTTAAATTGAAGCGGTTGCAGCAGCCACCAGAGCACTTGTTTCCAGGCTGCTCGAAGTCGTCTGGATCTTAAGGTCTATTTAAATTCTAAGTAGAGGTACCGGTGATCCTCTCTTCGGGTTGAAACCTTCCAGGCATGAGATAACGGGCGGAAGGACTTTTAAATCGGGATCGTTTATTAGCGGGAGGAGGGATGGTGGTAATAAACGATTCTGCGTTTATCCGAAGAACATCCAAATAGGGCTTCTTTCACCCTTCGTTTAGTTTGGGAGCTGAGGAATGAATCGTTTAGCTTTTCGTCGCTCCCTGTTATTCTTCGTTCGTAGGATCGATGATAGAAGACCTTTGAGGCTACAATTGCTTATTGGACCGGGCCGTGCGCTAGCTCGTCGATGCATTTAGCGGGGGATAATTAAAGTACAAGGCACTCGAGACACACATGTGCCCTGGTAAATGTCACTGGTTGCATATTGTTGTTCAGGGACAAGTGGCCAACCAGCTGCTATCTCTCTCTATTCTGGACGATCGTAATCGACGTGTGACGTGTCTTCATTCATGCAGAATTCCAGCCATCGATTCCTCGCTGGCTGGTGGAGATCAGTCACGCGCGAAGGGATCCAGGGAATTTCCGCTGGTTCTCCGTCGCGATATAAATTCCGTGAAATAACGGAGCTGCTGTGTTTTCCCATCGACCCCCCTTCGCCTCATTTTTTTCTCTTGAGGCTTCTCCATTTTTCACGGCCTCGTTTTTCCACGGGATCGTTTGCAGTCGCTTCTATCTAAGAGTCTTGCAAGGAAGCGGCTCGGTGGTTTTTGGATGAAACCTGTTGCGAGCTCGAGGGAATGATGAAACTAAAAAGTCGGGTATATTAAGTCGTGCACCTGAGGGATTCAAATTTTGTACCACTTATAGTACCTTGTTATAAGCTGTACTACGTACAGTGGGTGTAAAAAGTATTCGTACACCATTTAAAACGGAACAACTCTTTTAAAATCGCTCCAAATGACTTGAGTTTTTTGGTGAAGTTAGAGACATTAATTTACTAAATGATGTGAAAAAAAAATTTGAAAAAGTTGCAATTGGTCCGAATCGCGAAGAAAATATTAAAGGTCGTGTTTTACAACTTTTTAATCTGAGGCTATAATGAAAATTTAGTAAATGCATATCGAAGATTTATGTTAGTTATATACATGTTGAAAATTTCATCAAAATCGGTTAACGTTGCTACGAGATACAAACGATTAAAAATGTTGAATATCGCAGTTTTTCCCGACTTTCGATCTGCAACTGTAGTAAATCTAACAATTCTCACATCTTTTGATGTCTGTCGTTCGTTTCTGTATTAACCGATTTCAATGAAAGTTTCAGTATGTACATAACTAACATAAATCTTCGATATGTATTTATTAAATTTTCATTATAGCCTCAGATTAAAAAGTTGTAAAACACGACCTTTAATATTTTCTTCGCGATTCGGACCAATTGCAACTTTTTCAATTTTTTTTTTCACATCATTTATTAAATTAATGTCTCCAACTTCACAAAAAAACTCAAGTCATTTGGACCAATTTTAAAAGAGTTGTTCCATTTTAAAGGGTGTACGAATACTTTTTACACTCACTGTATGTAGTACAGGTATGGGCAAATTCATTATCTGGAGAAGGAATTTCGAATAGCTAGTAAAGGACGAAGAAAGTACTTCGGCATTTCTAATCGATTAAACGTAAACATTTACATTTTTATAATAGAATAGTACTTCTTCGTGAACGAGTATACACTTGGCAAATAATTATTTAATCTCTTTAAGTGTTTAACGCTTTAACTCTTTAGGGTTAGGTGGGTTAAAAACTGTCCCACCTTTTGCTATGGTGCTATATTTTTTAACCCACCTGGAAAAGTTGAAGTTACTCGTACAATTTAATATTTTATTTTTATATAATTCTTTTTAATTAAAAAAAATTCTGTGCAAGGTAAGGCCTTAACAAATAAGGCCTGAATGATATTATGATTATGCTTTTACTGTAATTTTTATTCCAGTTACTTGCAAACCTTTATTTATGATTTGTATTTTCTTTTATCGAAATAGCTAAATATGGGTGTCTACGTACTGGCACCTTTTTATAGCATTTCGGAGGACTTAAAACAAGCAGTAAATAGGTACATATTCGTTAATGGCAGGATTCTATTCTAAAGTAGTATGTATTACTACAGAGTACTGTCAAAACATAAAGAGATAAACGTCATGATGACGTTCTTACAATTAGTTATTCCTGCTTTTCACAATGCATCATTCAAATAAGAATTGTGCCCAACTTTGCTCTGCAGGCACCACATCTACATTATACCTCTAAGAATACCATTCTTTTCTCTTATTTTTCGTCTTTCTTTCTCCCGTCTTGGAAGTACATTTCATGTAGTGATAATAATATATCGTTAGTACAGTAAAGTCCTGTTATCGTTGTTATTATCGCAGTAATTACACTTGAATTCCCAGTTACGTATAAAAACAGCGATCCTTCATCAACCTGTCCAGTCACTCCCCGTTCCAGCAACAATGAGCCACAGAGACTGCCCTTAAATCTTGCGTCACAAAAAGAAACTAGAGGCCACGATATCACACGGTTCGTTTACGCCCGGAAATGAAGACGGAAGCGATTATACGTCGGGGTTGTAAAAGCTCGTGAAAACGTGGACAAACGACGTCGAAGTAGACCCAAAACGGTATCCCTTTTTATACCGCTACACGTACCACTTTTCCCCCTCTCTTTCTCTCTCCTTTTTCCCCAGTTTTTTTTATTTCGTCCCGCCCACGAAACACGGTATCGAGCATGCGCTCGTCGTTCTTGCAACGGAGGATTCGTGACGTCCGATAAATATTTATCCTTGCCCGGGGCTATTACCGGCAAATATTTGGTCGCATTTACGGCGCCAACAGCGACAAATAATACCATGAAGGGGGGGTTGGGAGAGCGGTGGTGGCCTCTCTCCCTCGGTATATGAACCTATGTACCTATAAACGGACTCGGCCGAGCGAATAATTTATTACTGGTACCCGGCTAGCGAGATTTGCATAAAACAGGGGTTTTCGCGCGCGAATCGATCGAAAATTGCGACGTTCGCTCTCTCCACGCCACGTGCCACCCTCGCAGCTCGCTCTTCTGACTGTACGTGTTCCCTACACGCCCCCTCCCCTGTCCCGTGTGCACACCCTTGTTCGTCGCGTCCAACAGCCTGTTACGGCTGAATTTCATTTACGAGCCGGATATCTTTATGAAACCCGACTGGGTTTTCATGGATTCTGAGGGAAGCTGAACTAGGGGGGAGGAACCCTGTGTGTGAGGGCTGTCGTCTTTTTTTCGGTAACGTCGAGCTTATGAATTTGTATGTTGATATCCTTTTTGTTTCTTCCCTTTGTGATTGGTATACTCCTTTTTTTTATATTTTTTTTTTTTTTTTTTTTACTGTGTTGGATTGTATTATGTGGTCTCTCGTTTCTCCTTCGTTTCGTTTCAGTTGTATTGTTGAAGGGTTATTGACGGTTTGGTGTAATAATCGTGGATTTTTATTCGGTGTTTATTGCCGGGGAATCGCGGATATTTTTGCGAGGTCGGTCTTTATGGAAAGCAAGTTTATTTAAGAACAGCAATTGCGTAGGTATCTATTAGTTTGGTGAAGAAGTTTTCTACGTGGGATATATTTCTGTTTTGAATGAGATCCACTGACTTTCGAAAATCCTCATTGGGTAGAACGTGTGCACCTGTAAGTATGATTATTGTCAACCTGAGGATTATAATATTAGTATTGGGTTTACGTAATATTCTATTAAAATAATTCTAATTAAATGCAGTAGCAAATTTTAATTCTTTGAAGAATTATATGGGAGCACACTCTTATATTGTCGGCCTACAGTCGGCTTTCAGTTGGTCCTCAGTTGGTCCTCAGTTGGTCCTCAGTTGGTCCTCAGTTGGTCCTCAGTTGGTCCTCAGTTGGTCCTCAGTTGGTCCTCAGTTGGTCCTCAGTTGGTCCTCAGTTGGTCCTCAGTTGGTCCTCAGTTTCGATTGCTTTCCAGTGGGTCTTCGATTGCTTTCCAGTGGGTCTTCGATTGCTTTCCAGTGGGTCTTCGATTGCTTTCCAGTGGGATTTCGATTGCTTTCCGGTGGGTTTTCGATTGCTTTCCAGTGGGTTTTCGATTGCTTTCCAGTGGGATTTCGATTGCTTTCCAGTGGGTTTTCGGTTGCTTTTCAGTCGATTCTGATAATGTGCATCGACTGGACGCCCAAAACGATAATTCCCAAAAATCATCGCTTCAAGTGGAAACGCACCTTACACCGCGGCGTTCGATTAGTAAATTTGCGACCGGACAAATAGGACTCTGCGTGTTATTCATCGAAATGGTACACTTACGTTGTTGAAAGTGGGCGAGCTTAATCATCGTTCCGGGCAAGCTGCTTTCCCGAGTGGATATTCGATAATTGCGAAACTCGTTGGACCGTCGCGTCGGCGTTAATTTATTAATCGCATCGACGGGTTCCCGCGGCCAATCGCGAGCCCTGTCGCGATACGTATGAATACAAGTTGCGGTTTCATCTGGGCTGATATTAAACGAAATTACCGGAGTGCAGGGGGTGGCGAACGAACGACGGCCTAAATGCAATTCGAATTCCATTTCGCTTGTTTCCACCGATCGGCAATCGAATTTTTTCCGCGCACAATGGGCTGGAAGGGATTTTAATAAAATTACCCTGGAACATTTCGTTAGGAAGACGTTGCATCGATTGAAAAACCCGACTGCTCGGCTAAACTATATTCCATTTAATTTTCATGCAGCTGGAAATATTAAACGTCGATTTATAAATTGAAAACGGTACTGAGCATCCACGATTGAAAATATCAATAACGGAGTTTTAATAAATTTTTATATCACCGTTTTTAGAGGTTTATATTCATGTGGTCGTAATTAGATTTATATGTTAGAGTTTGTAATTATTCACACAATTGTGTGGGCGTAAGATATAAACAAAATTCTTCGAAAGAACTTAGGTCTGTGTAAGTTTTATTTATTCCGTGAACATGCTTGATATCTCTGATGACAATTTATTTATATTTACGCAATATTTTAGATACGTTGCAACAATAAAATGGATATAAACTTTACATATGTAAAATAGTGAATCAAACTGAAGAACAGAATTAACTTTATTCACCCTGGGCAAAGTACTTAGTACAAGAAAAACTTCTTGAAAAACTTTCCTGGCACAAGGGTTGAAAGAACTCCGTTCTACGAGAAAACATTGCGAATTGGTGCCACTAGTAACCGGTCGATTTACGTCTACGAAGTATCGTTTCCTGCTCATTTTTCACGTGTCGTTAGTCATGTCCCGGTTTCGCGCGATCGTTCCAGCCGGGCCATTAGTATCGTTCCTTTTCACGAATAAACCAGCCAACTGAAAACGGTAGCAACATTGTCGTCATCTTTCGAGACCGGTAGGCACCTTCGTTAATCTTCATTTTGAAATGACTCCCTATTGTCCGTCCAAACGAGCAGTTTGTAATCACTAAACTGCGGATTTTATGCATTTATAGCGTATAGGAGTCTTTTTAGTTTCTTCCGAACCTGATATGATACTTAAGAAAAGAAAGAAATTCCTACATTTGCTCTTCCCTGTATAAATTGCTTTAGAAAATACCATTTTGCATAAAAATCCGCAGTTTAGTAATCATCAATAAAATATTTTCCATTTGGTTTTTTGTACAGCGTCCTTTGCAGTAGTTCCTTTAAAGAATATTATCACGGAGGTTAGCAACAGGTTGGTTTAGCAGACTATAAGAATCCAGTTTTTAACATGTCTTTATTCTGTCTGTACTTTTTTTAAACAAATGTGGTAGAAACATCTTACAAGGAAATATATGGAAATGACAATCACCGATTTTTATGCAATTCTGTTAGAAGGTAGTTTTTATAAAATTTTGTTTATTTACAACAGAGTTGGGAGAGAATTGGCGATATCACTTTGGTATGTTACTTTGCTGGAAATTGATTAGAAATTAATTTTGGAATGACGAAAAGAGGAAATGACAAAGATAGTCTAGACCATGAACCCTAAACTCAATATGTAGCTCCAGATACCTACATCACCTAGTCCTAATAATAAATTCCAAAGCACTGAACTCATAATGTCAGGTTAACCATTTCATCCACTAGTCTTCTCGAAATCAAATATTACACACAAATTCAGCTACATTTCTCAATACCAAAACGAAAAAGTGACAGAAAATCGTAGACCCTAAATCCCGTCAGATCCCTCAACCCCCTCATCCCCTCGCAATAGAAGAAGAAATACCGTTCTCGAAACGCCAATAGACTTTCGTCTTAACTTCGCTCGAGTTAGTCAGTTCGATATATCCCCAGAATAAAGAACACAGCAGCACGGGAGCAGAGATCGTGGAAGATGTCTGGCCAATTCAAGTGCGTATAATGTGAAACGATGCACAGTCTGGACGAGGTTAAACGAGTACACGGTGGGTGCTCGAAACGGCTAGCGATACGACGTCTTTTCTCCAGTCCCATTCTCCAGTCTATCAGAGAGAGAATGAGAGAGAACCGGACTGCTTATTTTCCCGTTGGTGGTGCAGCGAGCTCGTCTGGTTCTTCTCGAGAACGCTCGTGCTCTTCCGGTTTCGGCGAAGGAAGAAAAAAGACCGTTGTTGAAGGCAGAAAAAAGACCGTTGTTGAAGGCAGAAAAAAAACCGTTGTTGAAGGAAGAAAAAATATGTCCGTTGAAGGAAGAAAAAATACGTCCGTTGAAGGAAGAAAAAATACGTCTGTTGAAGGAAGAAAAAATGTGTTCGTTGAAGGAAGAAAAAATACGTCAGTTGAAGGAAGAAAAAATACGTCAGTTAAAGGAAGAAAAACACGTCAGTTGAAGGAAGAAAAACACGTCAGTTGACGGAAGAAAAAACACGTCAGTTGAAGGAAGAAAAAATACGTCCATTGAAGGAAGAAAAAATACGTCCGTTGAAGGAAGAAAAAATACGTCCGTTGAAAGAAGAAAAAATGTGTTCGTTGAAGGAAGAAAAAATACGTTCGTTAAAGAAAGCAAAAATACATTCGTTAAACGTTCATTCCGTCTGTGCGCGCGAGTTGCACCCTCGTCCCCTGTTTTCTAGCCCCGGTTAATTTCACCGCGGTATTTTTCCAGGCTTATCGCATTAATTGCATCGCTGCACCGCGAGAGGGATTAAATTTCGCTTAATGAACAATATCGTATCCCATGTGCACAACGCCTCGAGGGCTACCGAAACCCTCTCGAATGAACGAGACGGATTATTTTTGACGGTATCGGGGAAAAATCGGTGGCTGGACACACGAGGGCCGGGAGTGTGGTTTTGAGATCGACCGCCAGTGGTTTGGTCAGAGACAGCAGTTGGGTATACCGTTCGGATGTCGAGAGGAAAATTGTACGCTTTGAACAGTTTGACGGGTTTGTTAGTTGCCAGCGAATGCTGATGCAAATTCATGGTTTTTTAGGGTAAAGTTTGAAAACTGAGGGAGTGGAGAAATTGATTTAGTCTATTAACATCTTATCTATGACTTCATTAGGCTCGAAAGAAATTAAAAACACTATGATTCTAGTGATGCTTTGTGACTTAGGATCCAAGTTTAATTGGAATATTTATTTTGTTATAGTTTATGTGGATTAGAGGAAATGTAATCTGCATTTCTTTCTTATTTCATTCTATTTTATTGAACGCTTTCAGTCATTCCAATTCTAATTTGTCGCGTAAAGCTACGATTAAATATTACATATTTCTTTTATTAATGACATACACTGCAAAATTATAATCTGATATTAAAATAACACTAAACTATTTTTATGTTAACAAGAAGGGTCAATAATATACAATTCAGAGTAAGTATAAATTTTCAATTTTCCGTTTAATTCTCGTCTTTGTAAACCACCCTTCAGAAACTCGAATTCCCCTCGATTTTGACTACCAGTTCTTTTCACGTACTACTAAAAGGCACGTCGCGCAAATAATCGTTATCGCGACGCCACAGTAATCAGTGGGAATCATTGGACCGTTCCCCGAACGGTCGTTTCCCCATTCCCTGATTTCTCAAGGACCGTCGAAGTCCCGTCCGAGGAATTAAATCGACGGGGCCGAGAGGACGAAGAAGACAACCCTCGAGGCGGGGACCGATCCAGTCAGCCCAGTTTCGAAACCAAATACTCGCGTCCCGTGAAAAGGATGATTTATTTGGACGCGACTGCAAATATTTACCAAAGAGCAAGGGGGGTTGTCTGCGAGAATGAAGGAGTTTTCAGCGACTAAAGGGGCTTCCGAGAGGCGGGAACATCGGCCACCGTAGGAAAAGTCGAAGGCAGAAGAGAGCAGCTTATTACAATTAATAGCGGGCGGTGGTTGTCGCGATCAAAAAGCCAGCAGTCATGGCCCTTGGTGAATGGCCCCGTAATTCGGATCGGGGGCCGTTTCTTCTGAATAGAGCTTAATTTCTGGCCTCGCGACACCCTGTCATCTTGTCACAATGTGACACAGAGAGAGGTGGAATAGGTAAAGGGGTGGAGGGGCCTAGCTACGTGAACCGCCAGAGGTTGATTTTGATGGATTACCCCCGCGTTACCGTCTGGAATCTCATCGAGTCTCTATCCACCTTTTCCCGTGAGACTCGATCGCTACGGACGCTGTCATTCGAGACAGAGAAACGCACTCAACGTTTTGCGCTGGTCCTTTATTTTTCATCCGTTCACGTTCTTGGCATTCGAGCGTATCGATTTGATAATTAATGGGGGACACGCCTAGTACCTCGACTGTAATGTGTTAGTGGAATTTGTTTTAATTGGGTAGAATGTTTTGCGAAATAGGCACTGAAGGTCCTGGGATAGAAAAAGGAAAACAAAGTAAAAGATGGTTGACTTGTTTATGCACAAAATTTGTATGGATTTTAATAGTAGCCTGAATGATTGTCTCAAATAAATATTAACAGATTGCATTTTGAGGTCACTTCTGACAACACTATTGTACAAAAGGTGCAGACTGGGAAAACAGTCATGATGTAAAGGGTTAATGAATGATCTGTGATGAGGTGAAAATTCATTCGTTACTTAATACGACTTTATACACCTGTTAGTTACGCAACCGTCATTCATTTACACGAGGACGAATGTAATAATTCTGATTTACGAGAGTCTGTTCGTGACGCGTGAGGCAAACTTACATGAGCTCGTTGTTAATTGCAGCTTCATATAACTAGTTTAATATCCTCGTCCTTGGTACGTATTTTACAGTCCCATTTATTTGACAATGAATATTAGTCGTATAGCATTTTACATTTAGTAGTTAACAAATATGCATCCATTTAATTCCCGTATAATAAACGTCTGGGATTTCGGCGAACAGGATACCAAGAGCTGCAGAAATTACACAACAGGAACTCGTAACTACGTTCAGGCTTTATGCGGTATTTACGGTACTAGCCAAAATGACTCGAAGCTTATTATCACATAATAATCCTCCAACGCTGGTAATCCTTCTTCCTGAAAGCTTATTTAATTTCTATGGGCTGATGTGAACAGCCATAGTATTTCTACCCCATTTGCTGTCATAAAAGTCAACGGGGGGTCTACAACCCCTCTATTGGGTTCAGTCGGGCTCGTTCAATGACTTAATTTGACGCTCATGGAAATTGGAAACTGCATCCATACTATAACCATAGTCGACGATTATGATATACTGCAACAATAAACTTAATATAGCTCTTCAGTCCTCTGGTTCAGAATCATCTTCAACATTCCCAAAATCTTCCCAAATAATGACACAGTCAGACAATGAGTTCAGCAAGGCCACAAACAAAAGTTTTAAGCACACAAAGATTATCATGACAGCAAGTACATATGTGATACCCAGCTTATATCTTGTCGAGGACTTATAAATTAGTTTCTCTTTTACATTAATTTTGAAAATTTTAATAATGATTAAGGTGGTCCTAGACGTTAAGATCCTAGCTACTACTAGAACCCAAGCTACTATTAGGACTCTAAGTTACCAATAGGACACTAGGCTACTACTAGGACACTAGGGTACTACTAGGACACTAGGGTACTACTAGGACACTAGGATACTACTAGGACACTAGGATACTACTAGGACACTAGGATACTACTAAGACACTAGGATACTACTAGGACTCTAGGTTACCAATAAGACACTAGGCTACCACTACCACCGTGGACTACCACTAACACCGTAGACTACCACTAGTATCCTAGGCTACCAATAGTATCCTAGGCTACCAATAGTATCCTAGGCTACCAATAGTATCCTAGGCTACCACTAGTATCCTCGGCTACCACTAGTATCCTCGGCTACCACTAGTATCCTCGGCTACCACTAGTATCCTAGGCTACCACTAGAACACTAGACTACCACTAGAACACTAGACTACTACTAGAACACTAGGCTACCACTAGTATCTCGGCTACCACTAGTATCCTCGGCTACCACTAGTATCCTAGGCTACCACTAGAACACTAGACTACTACTAGAACACTAGGCTACCACTAGTATCCTAGGCTACCATTAGATCCTAGTTATAATATTTCTATCGATTATATGGCTTGCCTTAGTGGGCAAGTATATACAGACTCCTCTCGATTATCGTCCCGAACTCGGGTCCACGCCAGGACAGTAATCACATAGGGAGAAATGCTTCAGACCCTCGTAAATTCGATTTTTGACCAACGCCCGAGCCTCGGCAACTAAAGCGAAGGGGCAACAAAGTATGCACTTGGCGGACAAGTATACACGTGAGGATAACGCCTGGACAATAATCGTATAGAACAAGCCAGACAATAATCGAGAGGAGTCTGTACTACTTACAGACAAGCCATGATAGTTCATGTTGCCCTATGTTGACAACAGGAACCAAACCTCTGTTCAGAGTCCACCTCATCACTACATCGATACCACCGACTGTACATTTTTTGCCAAGGTTGGTTCGAAAAGTATCGCGTAATTGACAGTTTCGTTTCACCGTGATTAAAGGCTATACACCGTTTGTTTACCGATGCCCGAGTTGAATATTAAATTCGACAAATTGTTAATTACCGGGGTCCCGCTTTGAAGACTATTACGATGGGGATCGTTTTCATTCTCGTCGCTTTGACCCCGCCGCGTTACACTGTTTGCTGGTTTCCAGCAATTAATTTCACAAAGAGGAAAACTGAAATTACGGCGGCCACGCGAAAACTTGCTCTGTAACTGTTTTCAACGTGTTTGCGGAATGAAGATAAATAACGGACGACGCGGACGTTGACGCATAGGGGGAAAAAATGAGATCTTTGGTTCCCCAACGGCCGAATTTCGAATCTCCCGTTTATTAAACTTTCGTCGGAAGTTAGATGAAATTTTTGAAACTCGGAATACAATTGTAGGTATTATACTGTTAGCGATATTAGTGAAATTCTTGTTACTTTTCCTGTCTGAAAAAGGAGTATTGATATACTTTAGACGATACTTCATGATATAATTTTGTTGTTTATTAAATAGAACGAGAAATTTCTTACAACATTTTTGCACAACACTCTGTGTATTTTACAGACGAAAAACAATGTGATATATGGTCTGTAAGAGCTGGTAAATGTGACTTGGGTAAACATGAACCATTTTATATCTACAGGATGTTTCAGTTGATTTACAAGAAACTTTAAACAGAGCAACAAGAATTCCTTTGTATTTTTGTAACTATAGCACAGCTTCTATGTAGATTGTAGGATGTTAAGAAAGTCTATGTAAAATGAACAAGTCTGTATTTTCTAGACTCCGTTTGCCTGCAATCCAGACACATTAAACATGGAAACAGAAATATGTACACACGAGTCTTATCTTCTCTCTACCTCCGCTCTAAATTCGGGGTAAACAGAGCACCAGAAGTCTCGACACTCTGCTACAATAACAGGCACACGTTGACTGAGATATTAAAATTTATTCTGCATTACTTAATTCGCCAATAGGGTATTTAAACCCACATATTTATATTGAAATATTTAAATTACTACAGTTATGCTTATCTAATTTAATATCGTTCGAACATTTTTTGAACATTTCTTCTCTCCTAAAATAGAAATCAATCCTCAACATTTCCAATCGTAACGAGATACTACGTACCCTAAAAGGATCATCCAATATAGCTCTCAAGCCCACACTTTCCGATTGAAATAAATTCTCAACAATCACGTTTACGTATTCCGCCAACGTCGACCAATCACCTCGATCGCATCTCGGACCGTTAAATTCCATCTCGGAATTACTTATCGTTGTCAAAGTGCTCGAGCAGTATTCAAACTTCCTCGATCACAACTGTTCCGTATCCAGGTCCAAAACGACACCCCCGCCAGCAATAGCGGGACGAACCTGGTCGTCGTCTTCTAAAAGCACGAGAATCCGGACCGTGGAACCGGGTCAAGCAAAGATTAAGGATCCATCGTCTCGAGAAAAACGCGGCTGGTGAATCTTTTAGCACTTCCGGAGGTTGGGGAAGGAGGAACAGTAGTGGGTAGCGTGGCCCGAGAACAATTTCAGTAATCGACGGTCCCGCGAACAGCTCGAACTTACTTCAATCTGGAGTCGTTTTCTCAGACCCATGGTACACAGTATTTCGCAAGAGTAATGGCTCGAATTAGGCCAGATCGTAAATCCCATGCACCTAACCCGGGGACCACGGGACCCGGTGGTGTTTCCTTTTCCTGATTAAAAAAGTTCGCCCTCGATCGCGCTCTGTTGGCACCGCGAACGAACGTGTGTTCGACCGACTTCTAAACAACGCGGCAATATACAAACCAGAGGGTGGAACGGGGTGACGTCTTTCGCGTAGATTAGAACGTCACATGGTCGGTGTTTACCATAACCATGTATATTTATTCCTGACTATGTTGGCGAACGGAACACGTGTTCGAAGCGGCGACGGCTGTCGGCGAGAACGCGTTGCGACGCTAACGAGCCGCGTTTGTGTCGTTGGAAATTCTTGTTCCGGGATGAACATGGTTGTGGAGCTTGTAGACAGGGGTACAATGCCTTGATTGGGGTGTTGCTAATCGGTTTCGATAACTGCTCGAAAGGGGAACAGAAACTATGTACACAGGTAACATACTTGTTTTTAAAATCGTTGGGTTTGGGATTTGATACTTTTGGTGCTCTTAGTTGTTTTATTTGATATTTGTGAGCACGATGAAGGTTGTCGACATGGCTACAATGATTGTCGTGTCGCTAATTGGTTTCGATAACTGCTCGAAAGGGGAACAGAAACTATGTACACAGGTAACATACTTGTTTTTAAAATCGTTGGGTTTGGGATTTGATACTTTTGGTGCTCTTAGTTCTTTTATTTGATATTCGTGAGTACGATGAAGGTTGTGGTGTTGTTAATCGATTTCGATAACTGCTCGAAAGGGGAACAGAAACTGTGTAAACAGGTAACATACTTGTTTTTAGAATCGTTGGGTTTGGGATGATACTTTGATGCTCTTAGTTGTTTTATTTGATATTTGTGAGCACGATGAAGGTTGTCGACATGGCTACAATGATTGTCGTGTCGCTAATTGGTTTCGATAACTGCTCGAAAGGGGAACAGAAACTATGTACACAGGTAACATACTTGTTTTTAAAATCGTTGGGTTTGGGATTTGATACTTTTGGTGCTCTTAGTTGTTTTATTTGATATTCGTGAGCACGATGAAGGTTGTCGACACTGCTACAATGATTGTGGTCTCGTTAATCGGTTTCGATAACTGCTCGAAAGGGGAACAGAAACTGTGTAAACAGGTAACATACTTGTTCTTAAAATCGTTGGGTTTGGGATTTGATACTTTTGGTGCTCTTAGTTGTTTTATTTGATATTCGTGAGCACGATAAAGGTTGTCGACACTGCTACAATGATTGTGGTGTCGTTAATCGGTTTCGATAACTGCTCGAAAGGGGAACAGAAACTGTGTAAACAGGTAACATACTTGTTTTTAAAATCGTTGGGTTTGGGATTTGACGCTTTGATGCTTGTAGTTGTTTTATTTAGTCAGTTTTTCTGTTAATACTTTTGAGTACACATAAAAATAATAATAATCATTATTATCTGTACAAATATAGATATGTATTTATGAACGAATGTGCAGAAACAGAAATACAGAAGAAATTGTAATACTGTTTCAAGGTTTTTTTTTAGGTTCGAAATAAAACAAAGGGTCATTAATCCTTTTACTGTACTAACTTTTAGACAGTCAGATGCGTTATGAACACCTAAATATTCGCAGTCTATTGATAACTATGGGAGTCATCTATACTGCTCTCATTTCATTCTCGATTAGACATTATCAGTGACAGGCCGATAAGATACTTATAATTCGAAATATACCACTTCAAAATCAAAAGAAATAGTAAATTTCCTATCAGTAAACATTCTATACACTATAATCAAATTTATTGTCTGTGAATTTCGCCCTTTTAGTATTCTTAGTATACCTGTTTCATAAATTTTTGTATCTTAAACGCAAGATACCTACATTTCAAAAAAGTATACTAATACAAACTCCTTCTATTAGTTATTTCAAGATGAATTTTTAAAAATAATACTCGTACATCATCGATGTTAAAATTAAAACTAACCGAGAGGCTATTTCTCGTTCCAGAAACTAATAAAACTTCTCGATGGATTGGCGATAGGCTTTCGATACATGCTCGTCGAGAGATTATTTTTACATTTTATTTCAGTGCGCAGGGTGGGGTGAACATATTTTTGTTGGATCGTTTCCGTCGATGTGGTGGCCATCGATGAAAAAACGTTGTAGACAAGGTAACGCGAGGACCGCAACAGGTTGTAACGCCAACGGTTTCTCGCTCGATTTTTCACGACTTTTTGAAAGGTCAGGTCCAAAAGAGAGAGCCCTGGTCCAGATCCCATTTGCATCGAGCAGTTCAATTTACCGTTTCCCGTACTTTTTCTCGGTTTCCCGTGTACGACGAAAAGCACTCACAATCGTCAAGCACAGTTCATATCGACTGGAATTTAATATTGCCTTTTTTACACTCACGTGGTGTCTCAAATTAAAAAAGTTTCCCCTTTTAATTCCAATTTAATGATTTTTTTTTTCGTTGCACTTTTTTGGTGTACGGCGAATGAAATAATTGGACGAACGATCTGTGATCGTTTCAGGAAAATAAATTAAACGTAGGGAATAGAACCATTGATAAAATTGAGAACTTCATTGTCTATTCGGTGTTCGTACTGTGCGTCGAATTAATTCGTCAAACAGATATCTGACCCTATTTGGGAGTTAATCCTCGCAGATTCGAGCGAATATACGCTCAATCATCAGCCCCGTTCAATGAAATTTGCATAATTTTCTATGACGATAATCGCCGAATTTTCATGGTTATGTTCAATTCGATCCTTAATCGTATCTTTCGAACGAATTGTCGTCTCCATATGGGCCTGTGGAAATAAAATGAATTAGTCCCTTTGTGCTAAAATAATTTCATTCCGAAGGTGAAATTCAATCTCTTTAACTAACCCCCGAGTCAGAGTTTATGGACCGTGCCGAATGTCAATTCTCCTTTATCGAAATATCTTAAATGTATATCAGATCATAAATTTCTAAATCGAATCGTGTGCAATTAAATTATTAACAGGTATACTAGAAAAATTTATATTACATAAAATTTGTACAAAGGTTCGTCATAATAGAACAAAACAATAGTTAAAAATTAAACCCCATTTAGAACTGAAGTCTTCGATTGATTGCTAACACTTTTTTCAAATTTTCCAATAAAACTCATTTATAAGGAGGTGAAGTCAAAACTTGAAATTCCCAGAGTCAGAAAACTCCTGAACCATTTTAACGATTGCCTTCTTTTCAGGTCCCTTTGCGACCTCCCCTGCTAAAATCCATCGCCTTACCGTGACATTTAACCCAATAAAACACGTAATTTCGAACTTAAATTGCCTCGAACCTCGAACACGAAATTCCGTTTAAACTGGACGAAATGAAAACCCATTTAACCTTTGAACCAACCAACGATTCCCAACCTCTGACGCTACAAACAGAAATTTAAATGATACACACAGGATCAACCTCACCCAAGGTAAATCCTTTTGCAAAAACAACTATTCCCTTGCGCACAACCTACTTAGAAAGACAAAACAGGATTCGAATAACCCTCAAAATCCCCGTTTCAACAAAGTGTTCTCTGAGGGAATAACGTCAACTCTCTTTTCCACGTCGTTAACGACGAAATCGGTCCCGCAGATCGTTACAATCGAAACGAATATCATTCCCTTAATGCAGCCAGCATTGGATTTTCGAGTGGGCGATACTCGGCTCGCGCGCAAGGGGGGTTGCTGCTGGTGGACGGGGGCAAATAATTGAATTTAGATTGAAGGGTTGTTTCCGTGACGGCGTGCGTCTCTCGACTAGTCTCGCTTTCTCAATTAATTTGTGAGGCTTCTCTCGCGTGCGCATCCCCCTCGACCACTCCCCCCTTCCTACCCCTCTGAGTTCATCCCTTGTAAGTCTTCGGCGCTTGGAAAAACACTGTCGGGATAATTCCGCGTTGTTTTGCCCGCCGCTTTGTGCTTTTGTCTCGTGCACCACCCTCGATTAAACGCACGGACGCCGACAGAACGCGCAGGGTGCATCATTGTATCGTAACGGGTACGAATGGGAAGAATCATCGGGACACGTCGAGAACATTTTCCAGTCGCATTAAATATTTCACGATGAAATAACGCCGGGAATCGACGCCCGTTCCCTCCAATTACAGGCGGACTTCGACGTGACTTTCTCGACCCCTCGAGAGTCTTTTTTCTGGTGCATGGGGGTTGTTTCCAATCGACGTACACTTCGATGACGAGGGACTGGGGAAACGGGGCTTGGATAATTAATTGTGATTTAGGTTTTTATTATTGTTAAATGCTGGTGTTTATACGAATGTATGATCGAAAGGGTTAATTTCTTGAAAATCGACGCAAAGAAGAGTCTATTTTAAATTATATGACAGTATATTATGTGACATATATAAATGATTCAGAAGAACATTTCAACGTTTTGAAATCGTCTAATGGCATTTGACAACTTTTTTAATTTTTATCACAGTTATATATAATAATTCTCATTGGAGTTATTAATTATAATAAAACGGAATTCTTCTTACCTTTGATCAGTCAACCTTTTTGACATATTTGAACGAAATTATAGTTTTGTAAGTTCTATTTGTAATAATGCTTCTAACTTTTAAATGCGTATTCAAATTTGTACCATACCGTCTATACAAGACTAGAATACATAAACTACTATGAATGTAGATATGAAAGAACACATGATATTAACATTTTATTTCGTAATTTTGAATATGTAGCCATATGGCAACAATGGAAACGAAAGGATTAAGGGTTTTAGTATGTTGGAAATAAAAAGAAAATCTTGATAAATTTTCCAGTCAAACTTAGTGTAATTTTGTTACGAGCTTTGCAGTTCGTAATGAAAATGGACTTGTTCGTACGTTTCGTCGGTATTTCTCGCGGAAAACAAAAGAAAAACACGTATTTCATTCGTACAGCAAACACATTCAATGCATACCAGGAAAACAGTACTTGTGTTCATCGGATCAAACGAACTTCCATTCGTTCAATAAAAAGCTAACGAACAGTGTGCTCGAAACGTTACGAACTTTTCGAAACTACCAATACATTTACTCTGCATACTCAATTTAATCTGCATCCACCCCTTGCATCAATTTGATACATTTTTCTCTTAAAAAATAATGTTATTCCGTCATGTGTAATTAAATTTAAAATTTGCAAATTCGACTATTTATGTCTTCATTATATTAATTTTTTATTCACTGTGTCGTTTCCAGAAGGGCAGTTGAGATTTAAGCTCTCAATAAACAAAAACAAATTTCTATTCGACTCCATTTTTGTCAAAGAATTTTCAAGAATTCACAAACATCCTAAAAGTGTTTCTATCAGGACATCCCATAAGTAACGCGAACCTTCTTTAACGTTTGCAGACATTTTCCCCCATTTTTTACATTTCGCCATTTTCTATACATTTTCTTCAATACCAACTTTTAGTTTTCCTTTCACAAACAACGATGAAAATTCCTGTTATGGAATGACCTGATACAGTGTTATCTCAATGAATGCGACACGAACAACTGCGTTATTCCCACCACTAGTGCTCGTCACCCTTTGGAACCAATCAAAATAGAGTAAACAGAAGCTAAGCAGAGACTCGGCTTCGCACAAAAAAAAAAACAAATTTATAAGGGGCTGCAATCCTTTCCACCTTGTCACGAATGTTCCACTCATCGAGACATTATTGTACATCAGAGTTAAACAAAATGTAATCTAATTATAAAATTCACATCACAATTACAATGTAATTGCAGTGTAATTCCAAAACAATTATATTCTAATTAACTATACTAAAATTTACAATAAAAATTACAGTGTAATTGTAATTGTCCCGAAATTACATTACAATTACATTACAATTTCAATTTCAATTTTGTAATTAGATCGCATTTTGCCCAACTCTGCTGTACAACAATCTAAAAATCCTTACAAACAAATACAAGAAAATAATGGACTGTTATCACCCAAGAATTCGCGTCCCACAGCTCAACATCAGCTCGTTCGCAAGCCCTCCTCTCCCCGACACCAGGAAGCATTCGACGGCTTCGTTCTTTCTCCTCCGTCTAATAAAATAACGACTGTGTGTGTGTGTGTGTGTGTGTGTGTGTATACCAATGCACGACGTCGCGACGAAAGAAACCGTCGGAGCCCCGCGTCCCAGATGACAAGACGCGATAGACGCGCCGCGATTAATATTCATGCCGCGTAATTCCAAACGAGCCAGCCAGCCGGCCTGCGTCGAATCGCGAGCGGAACGGAACGAAACGCGAGTTTCCCGGTTTTCACAATTTTCCCGGCGAGTTGCGCGACGGAAACCGTGAAAACCGCGGGTGCAACGTTTCGTGTTCTCGATGAGCACTCTCTCTCACAGGTGATGGCTGATTTCTTGTTTTTTTTTCTTTCTTTCTTTCTTTCTCTCTCCTTGTTTTTTGTTTTACGGAATTACACACGTGCACCGCGGGTAACGCCGGCAACGCGGTATTTACGAAACGCGGAATGAATAATTAATGGGACAGTGGCGGCTCCGCGTGTACGGACGGCTGCAGGAAACTCTGGAATAAAGCGTTTCTCTGGCGCCGCCCGCGGCCGGTTTCACGGTGTGTGGATTTTTTGAGGAATCGAGCCTGGAATACGGGGAACGGCCGTGGGGTAAACGTCGATCGTGCGACCGGTGATTGGAAATTTGAACTCTGTGTAAGAAACGATATGAACTATTTTGTATGGTCTGTCCCGGAAGTTTCTTTCGTCGATCTTAATTATCAAGTCCGAATGCTATTTACAGTATAAAAATGTTTGAGAAATTATTTTGAAAATGGTTTTCAAAGAAATTATTGAGGAAAAGAAACTTTAAAAGAATGAATGTTGGTAGAAACATTTTCAAGAAAGATACTTATCAGAAATGAAATTTTTTTGAAAATTCCTTCCTAACAATATATGGACAACTAAAAACAGTACAATATTTTGTTTCATAAAATCAAGAACCAATTTTAAGACTGTTCAAGAATAAAAAAAAATTTGTATAAGCAATGTGTTTATTCACGATAAGTAACTAACATAATACATAGTCATAGTGACACTGTTTTTTTAATATTTGGATGTCATTTCAAGAAGTTTTGTACTGCTGATCGGCAAAAAATATTCCAAATATTGTCTCTAAAGTGATATAGTACGCGTCTACTTAGTGAACAAATGCAGTTGCGGATTAAGCAAAGTTACAGAAAAATCGTCGCGTGTCACTTTGCGAACATCCCTTGTAGGTGTCACGTATTTTCGATCCTCCTTCTTTATTAAATATAAAGAACAATAATTTTTAGATGCTTTTGTCTTTTAGTTGAAAAATTCGTTTGGTTGAAAATGTATTCGTCGAATTGGAATTTGAAGTTAGCGGGCGTACTGAAAGAATCGCTCTGTGGAGGTATTATATAACTGTTGTAATGACAGGAATATTGTTCAACGGGTTTTAAAGCGACGACATTTTTATTACGCGAAATATGTAAAACCGTCACGTGCCGCGCAGCTCGCTTCCGAACTAACCTCCGCCCCCCGATATCCCATAAAGTCACTTTCGTCCATTAAAGGAACGAACCTATCGATTCTCGATAACGTATTCCCCGTCCGGGTAATTTGTTATTCATACCTACCGCGAGATGAGAAGCTGCCACCCCGGGGTACCTCGTAATTTAATACATCGTTCGACGTTAAAAAAGAAGCGATGGAACTTATGCACGACGAACGGGACACGGAAGTTACCATTCCACGATCTATACGATCGTCAACTTTTTTATATACTTCGTCTGGGTTAGTTAGTGATGGGTTCGTGAACAAACGGTCCACACGCGTTTGGACATTTTCAAACACGAGTTGTTCAAATAGTTCAAACATTGTTTGACCGTTTCAAACAATTTTAAACAGTTTCAAACAATTTTAAACAGTTTCAAACCATTTTGAACAGTTTCAAACACTTTCAAACACTTTCAAACACTTTCAAACACTTTCAAACACTTTCAAACACTTTCAAACACTTTCAAACACTTTCAAACACTTTCAAACACTTTCAAACACTTTCAAACACTTTCAAACACTTTCAAACACTTTCAAACACTTTCAAACACTTTCAAACACTTTCAAACACTTTCAAACACTTTCAAACACTTTCAAACACTTTCAAACACTTTCAAACACTTTCAAACAATTTTAAACAGTTTCAAACAATTTTAAAAAGTTTCAAACAGTTTCAAACAATTTTAAATACATAGTTTCAAACAGTTACAAACAATTTTAAAAAGTTTCAAACAATTTTAAATACGTAGTTGCAAACAGTTTCAAACAATTTCAAATATTACAGCTTGCAATTAGGGGTGAATATAATTCTACATGATGGAATGCAAAAGAAAATAATCGATTTTCAAAATCATCATGAACGAAAGTAAAATGCTCCTTATTTAACGTAATATTCTTTTTGTTAATTATACGATAAATAATATTGTGAGCTGAAACTCGTAATTCCAGAAAGTTTGTTATTTGTTCATTAAAGTCTTCTTCGTTGTAAATATCGTTACGATTCGTGTCAGGCAACGATTAGGATGAATTTCGTTACTTCCATCTTGTGCAGCACTTTTCTGCAAACCTGCTAACTTCAAAGGAGTATAGGTCCTTCCTCCGCGATGCAGCTTACAGTGTAAAGTGCTCGCAGAAAGTTACTGGAGCTCGTAACAACCTTTGTTCGTGCTTTCTGGAACGTGTGGATGCTGCAAGTGTTGCGCACAAATCAACATTATGTTCCGAAGAGTATCTTATACTACAAAGTGAGTTTCGTGTGCATCACTCCTTCTAAAATCTAAAAAGCTTCTTCACAAAACTGTAACTTAATAACATAAAGTTTCTTCCTATATCGTTCAACTTTATCTCATTAAGTATAAACTATATCTTATATCTATTCATAGGCCATTTGATAAGGCTTAGAATTAAATCAGAAAATACTTCTCCAAAACAGGGGTTCATTAAATTCAGAATAAAAGAAAATCACTATTGATAGTTGCTAGATTTTCATAGTTCTAAATTAAAGTCCTCAATCTACTTATAACAGACATGTATCACATAACATCTTCTAACCATCACGTTTTCCACCTAAAAAATGCAGAACCCTTTACAATAACCTTTATTCAATATTTCTTCCAAGATCCCTAATTTTTCATTAGATGACACTTTACCTCATGATACATTTCAGGTATTCTCTGGAACCCTCCTCGATAACTTTTATTCAATATTTTTTCCAAGATCTCTAGTTTTTAAAAAAATACATTTTACCTCCTGCTACACTTTAGGTATTCTCTAGAACCCTCCTCGATAACTTTTATTCAATACTTCTTCCAAGATCTCTAGTTTTTCAAAAAATACATTTTACCTCCTGATACACTTTAGGTATTTTCTAGAACCCTTTTCGACAACTCTTATTCAATACTTTTTCCAAGATCTCTAGTTTTTCAATGAATACATTTTACCTCCTGATACACTTTAGATATTTCCTAGAACCCTTCTCGACAACTCTTATTCAATACTTCTTCCAAGATCTCTAGTTCTTCAAAAAATACATTTTACCTCCTGATACACTTTAGGTATTTTCTAGAACCCTTTTCGACAACTCTTATTCAATACTTCTTCCAAGATCTCTCGTTTCTCAGTCGACGCACTTTACCTCCTGATACACTATAGGTATTCATTAAAATGAAATAAAGCGTAAAACTCCTGACTTAATGCACCCGGTATTGTTTTCAGCCACGTGTTGTGAGCCACACGTGAAAGTGGTTCCGCGTGTATTTCGCAGGTGGCGAAAGAGCGAAGGGGGTCGGAGAATGAGCCTCGTTCCATACGAGGGAGGGCTCCTTCGGCCAAGAAGCGGAAAGTAAAAGGCCAGAGAGTATCGCAGCTGCAAGCTGAAATCACAATTGCGTGGTGTTGCACCGGCGACTAACCATAATCCGACTCTAACCAGGCTGGATTTAACGCGGGACAAAGCGTTTGTAACTCGAGCATCCAGGAAATCTCTCGGTGATTCCGTGACCCGTCCACTCTTGCTCTCCATGCTCTCAAATCGCCACCTCCACGGCTCGACGACGCGTGGAGGACGCTTTCTGCGCGTACAAAAATGGCTTTAGACGTCTTCCAGCCGGTTTAGGTAAAATCGAAACTTTTCTCCACTTTTCTCCTGTTGTTTCACTGGGTTGGATTACCTGTTAGGCGTCGAGACTTTCTCAGTTCGCCTGGATTCGCTCTTTGTGTTCTGGATTAGGACACTGAATGAAAGGCGGTGCCTCGGCAATTAGAGGTTTTCTGTTATTGTACTCTAAATAAGGATGTATTAAATTGTATCTACTGTTATTTATCTTTCGTGAACGTACACTGGCTTTTACTTTGGGACGTTTTGATAGAGGCACTGGTCCATTTTGAGAATAAGATCTCAACTATGGGAATAGATTTTAATTCCAATTCATTATAGCTTAGCCTGTAAACAAGTATCATAGCATGATCGTCTATTTATGGAAGACAGTTGGAAAGTATGGACTTCCTGTACGTGGTTTCTTTATTTCTAGACGTTCTACACATCAAAGTTTAGCTACCATAAATCTGCTAACTGATAGTAACTGTTTCTCTTAACAGCCACTCTATTAATGTCTGAATCAGACGAAATAATTCTATATTTCTGTCACAATGGAATATTTATTATTTACAGTCTCGACCCATCAATTTATATTCCGCTGAATTAAGTTTCCTTCCGAGGGCCATTTCTCTTCCAATCGGTCCGTTCCCGAGCTGTTGTTACGAGCGTTCCCCGGTTACATTAATTGTCATTCTCGGTGCTCGTATACGAGCGATAAAAGGCAAGTTTCGCCTCTTCTCCCCCGGTATCGATTTCCAATTTCCCTGAGAGAAGAAAAACGACGAAGTTTCCAAGGAAGAGCATCGGCGGCCGGAAAGGGGTGGTAAATACATGCTTCCGCGAGGGCATTATTTTCTGCCCGGGTGAAATTGCAAATTCAGTTTCGCGTCCGGGAGTGCACTTCATGGAACACATACACACGTACACGTATCGTCGTCGATGGAATCGTTCTGTTTATTTCTTTTGCAGCCACTCGATCCGCGGCCGACTGCCGCATTCTGAGCATTCCCAGCGGCGGGCTCGCGTGCACTTCGATTCGCCCCCTCGAGCAAAGATAGAATTGGCCCCTGAGTGTTTTTGAATTTATTATTAACCTGTCCGCGTTATGGAGATGTTCTAGCATTTCCAGAAAATTCCTCGCCCCGTACCGCTGGAAAAACGGCAGTAAAACCGATACACGCGTCGGAAGAAACGGAGGACGCGAAGATTTAGGAGTACTGTATGAAAGCGTTCTCGAGAATTTTATGGTACAGCGGACTTTACGCTGTCAGTAATACTTGGTATTTTCGCATGCTTACTAACGTGGTTCTTATTGTTATTGTTGGAATTACTTTGTGTGTATGTTTGGACCAGAGTTGGGCAGAATTTTATTCGAATAATACACCGTGAAAAGCAGCAGTATCTAAGGGAGTTGTCATGAGCTTTAAACAGTTAAGGAAATTAAATAATTGTTCGAAAAATATCGATTCATTCGTAAAGAAGTATTATTTTACTATAAAAATTGAAAGTTCTACGTTTAAACAATTAAATATAACGAAATATTTTTTTTTTGATCTTTAATTCGTTATTCTAAACTTTTTATCTAGATAACGAGTTTGCCCATCTATGGTTTGGAACCCAGAACTAGAGTGTATCAAGTCGCATTGTTCAAACTTTAGAGGAGAGCAAGTCAAAGGTGCAAAAAACTTGTAACTTTGGGTCATTTCGGTGAGAATTCAATGAGAAACAATCGATACATTCGAACTGTTTAATAAGTTTTGATATGTAGAAATGGTGAATTTTGCATTAAGTCCCCTGTGTGATGGACTTTACATTATTTGACTCTGAACAAGATATGGACTTTCTATCATTTTTTTAAAAATATTTTTCCAAAGTATAATTTACATTGTAGTACAAAGTAAAATCATATAGAGGTACACAAAGGTCACCTGTACATAGGTCTGGAAATACTTATCTATTAAAGGTATAAGGAAAAAGACTTATATACTAAGTATTATAACTAAGAAATGTTACATGTATTCTATATCATTAGCAGAAAAGAAATTTTTACCTAGTTCGAAAATACAATTAAAGGAAAAATTTACTACTTGCTAAACTGTTATATTAAATACTAAATGACTTAGAACGTAATTATTTTTACCATCGGCAGTTACTATTTCCTCAAGCTCACACAGTTATTCGTCTGAATACAGTAAACCTCCAGTTATCATTCCGATTAGTGGAACGAAATTTCAGTGAGTGTTTAATTTTCTGAACTACGTAAAATTAAAATTTAATAGCTTCTTATGCTCTACAAAAGTGTGTAAGAAAGTGTTGGAAATTTGTTTGTTTATTCCCTTATTTATCAAAAAAACAAATGTTAACAATTTCACTATACAGTTTTAGAGCACCTAAAATTCCATTAAATTATCGATCAAACTGCATTTTGATATCTACTACAGTTTGCAAGATATGTAAGAATATAGGAAAGCATACTAAATTTTAATCTGTTAACTGTTCTTGACGAGTATATAAAGAAATGGAATTTCTTTTCTTCGTAATGTACTCATCAGAAACCTAAAAACTGCCATTTCTGTATGACAAATATACTCGTCAAAAACAGTTAACAGGTTGAGGGGTGGGTTTCACCCTAAAGAACCGAATATTAGCAAACACAACAAATTGCCCGATGTTTCTATGGAGGTCCCATAAAAACCTGCAGAATTTAAAACGAAATCTGAATTATTAGAGTAACTAAGTTCCCTCGTAAATCAAATAGCGAATAAAATCATGAATTCACCCCGTCATAAGATTCGCAAAAACCGTAGTTCACAACTGGTCCATCCATAAAGTCGCAAAATCCTCTCGACAAACAGTCGACCAACGTGTCCAAAGAGCCCCGCAAACCATTTCCGTAAAGTGTAAAGCAGCAGAAGAAAGTATCAATCTTCCGCCTCCATCTCAATTTCTCGCCTTACCAACGGGCTCGCCGCGGCAGTTCCACAGAGAACCCATTTCCGTGAGCGCAGAGAGAGAAAGATTCCACGTTGTTCAGGCGGCCCCGCGTCTCGTTAAGGGACTTCCTATCTGGGCCGTGTTCCTTTACACGCGGAAGAAACAAACAGAGTTAATGTATCGCGGCACACAGCACACAGAAAGAGAGAGGATAGCTTGAAGAAAGAGGCGTCGAGAGAGAGAGAGAGTGTGTGGTTCTAAAAAGGTGAAAAGGAATTTCCGTGGCGAGAAACGTTCCACCCGCGGTAGAAAAGTTTCCCCCGGAACCGTCCCTCCGGCACCTCTCTGGTCTTCGCCACCATCTTCCAGCGCGTTTATCGCTTTATGAGGAAAACGACGGGTACGAGTCTCCCCTGGTCCGTAGTAGAGAGTGGCACTCCTGCGCGAGCCAACAGGGTGGGAGGAAAAGAAATGAAATTTTTCTTTGACCATACCCAGGAAGACGGACGCGTCTTTTCTTCTCGCCCTGCCAGGTCACCACGAACGTCGTCTCCCTTGTTCATCCCCTTCGTGGTGCTCTCCACGTTTTCCTTTCTTGCGCGGAAGGATGAAGAAGAAAGACCCTTTCTTCCCCGCAGTACCCACCGGTAATTGGGAGAATTACAAGTGACATTCCCCTTGTTCCACGGCGTTGCTTCTTCTTCTCATCTAATTACTGAGCGCGATTCTTTCCCGTGAACTTGACGGTGCTACTGCTACCGAGTCTCTCTGGAGAAGGCTGCTAGAGGTCCACCGTAAGATACCATTGGAATTTTCGTTCCTGGTGAAAAGTTCACCTTTGGACAGCGATGAAAGCTAGCTCCCTCCATGGTTGCTTTATCAGTCTTTCCGGGAGAGCCGTTATAAAGAGGATAGAGGACCTGCTGGCTCTTGGGGGAGTGTTTGCTCATGGGCCAGAGTCAATGTTTGCTCGTCTTCGCTGAACGTCCACCTGCCTGAAATTAGCAAGTCGAATCAAGGAACGGTTTCTCTTGGCCTGATACCCATGATTCACGGTGATTCTCGCGAGGATGAAAGAGCGATCAACCACTGCATCTCGTGTCCTGTCGCGGCCGATTTTTGGGGGATTTTTCTCTCCTGCCAGGCCTTTGAGCCTGGACTTGGTGAGACGATTTTTAGGCGATTTAAACGAACTATTTTTAGCGTGTCGTCGGGCGAGGTGTTTCTTGTTATCGTTAGGTGGGTTGGTCGAGATTGATTGATAGGTGTGATTATTGAGATGTCATCGAGCGATGTTATTTTAAGGCAGAGTTAGGCGCTAGTAAAAAGTGACAGTATCTAAGATCGTTATTTAGGCTTTTACACAGTTAATGAGATTAAATAGTTGTTTACCAAGTATATATTAAGGTAAGAAGAAATATTACTTTGTTATAAAAATTGGATTTTCTACATCGTTCAAAATGGCGAAGTGTTTTTTTTTTATCATCTATTCGTTAAACAATGAATTGTAACATCTCTGCTTTGAAGGCTTGGAGGAAGTTACAATTTTAACTACACACTTTGTGGAATATGTATTTCGAAACATTATAGTATATGTAATATTATCTATGCTTAAATTTTCATAGACACTTCCAATAGTTCATTTTGTGCCTATTATGACATTTGAATACATTTGGACATATTTTGTTTTGGAGAATTCATATCTGTGTTGTATAACATAAGCGTTACTGAACGGACTGCATATATAGTTTATCAAATTACATATATTGTGTATTAACACTAGAACTATCAAAGATGAACGTGTTCCTGTTTCGATCACATTGGTAAAAAAGGTAGCTTCTTGAAAATATGAAAATCCATGAATTAACGAACATTTTCGCTTATGTATTGCAATAAAAATTATGAAAAATCTGAAGAAACACACTGTTATGACATTTTACTAATTTTTATAAAAGTTTACGAACTATTTTGACACCATTGATAGTTCTAATATTAAAGTTTTCCAAGAACCGTATTATACCTGATGTGTGGTATACAATTTAATATTTGTTCAATCTTTAGATTGACCGATCTATTTTCTGTAGTCCACTCACAAAACCAAAAAAATCTGTTATCAGTATAAATTCTGTCCTTTCGTTAGTACAGTAATGTCTCGCTAAGTGCGACACTAAAAAAATAAAAAATAAAATTGTTTTCTCTACTATTTACTCTGTTTTGATTGGTTCCAGAAGGGACCCCACCCCCAGTGGTGGGAATAACGTCGTTGTTCGTGTCTCGTTCATCGATGTATAATGTCGCCTCCTCACTTTCCACTTAACTCCACAAAGCCATTAAATTATAGACCAATTTTTCTCCAGATAAATCGCTAATCAAAGTACCAGAAATAGACAGGAGAACTGTAGCAACGAGCCTCTTTACGCAGGTGTCTGTTCGCTATCGCGAGCTCGTCGAAAACCGATCGATTGATCCTGATGGTTTATGAGAGTAATTGTCGGTAAACCGGCGCGTCGTAAATCTTTCCACGATCTTTAATTACTTTTCCGTCCGACTAAGGGCGCGGCTGTTTGTCAATGTCCGACTCGTATTCGCGAAACTGGCTTAATTGGTTGTTGGCTGGCGGACGTGTTGCGGTAATCGGCGATTCTATCCCGGGTTGTGTCACGAAAATTTGGGATCTTTCCGGATCGTTTTTTGTTACGTCTGTTCCCACTTTGTGGCCCGACGAGAGCCGTTGTTACACTTTCGTGCGGGGAATAACGAGAAAGACGCGGTTATCACATTTGAATTTGCATATTTATGCTTTCGGGGTGGCCGCAAGAAAGCAATGTTCATTAAGCTCGCCTCCGCTTAAAAACTCTTTCTGCATTCTTTCTGGCGAAGTGGTAGGTATTTACTTCGTCGCGGCTTTGAATTCGGGTAAAAGTGCTCCGTGTAATTAGGAAAAATTTGGTGTAAATGCGTTCCCTGCTCGTTTTTCTGAATAATTCCTGGTATAGACTGAAATTCGAATTGCAGTTTCTTGTAGTAATACACATGATACTATAAATATTTCAATATTTATTCATTCCATTACCATTTAAATTTGTGTAATATTGCAGGAAAAGCGTCAAAACTTGGGTTTATAATCAATTAATTATATATTTCTTCCTTATAGACATTATTATTCTGCTAGAATTAATATTGAAACGTTAAACTGTTAATATTGGAGAGAAGCCATATTTACTTACTTTTTGCAACAAAGTGTTCCTTGTTTAAATTTATGTGGATGAAAATTTAGAACCAGAAATCTCCAGAGAACCAACGTAAAATATACAATTCTCTGGAGATCTGGATTTCTCTTCGAGACGCGAGAGTAAATTAACAAACGAGGGAATTATTTGGAAAACCGCGAATGCGTACGAATACGAAGTATGCCGGAACCAGCTTCGCTAACTTACATCCCACAGATAGTTACGTACATAAGTTCCACCTAAAGTGGTTTCGGCGAATCGAATTTTCCGTGGTTTGACTAAGGAGTATTTACAGATACCCGGATATTTTCAGATTTCTCTGATTCTGTGAGTGGAATCTTGGAAATGGTTCGTTGCACATTCGAGACTTCTGAAAATACAATTGAACTCGATTCCTAAAGAATTTTTATCTTCAATTCGATAGAACTCGTTTGAAATTATTACATTGTATTATAATCAACGTATCTACTTCCTTTCTTACTTATTACCTTTAAATAGATGATTAATTCATAGTAATTATAACTTTTAATTACATTCATTCCGAATTTGTAGATCCTCCATAACAAAAATAACAATCGATTCTGTGATAGGAAAAAGATTTTATTACCATCATTGTATCTACTTTCGTTCTTACCTGTTACTTTCAAAAAGTTTATTAATCGATAATAATTATAATTCGTCTTTATCTATATTCACTCCAAATTTTTCGACCCTTGATAGCAGAAATAACAATCGATACTGTAGTAGGAAAAAGATTTTATTACCATCATTGTATCTACTTTCATCCTTACCTGTTACTTTCAAAAAGTTTATTAATCGATAATAATTATAATTCGTCTTTATCTATATTCACTCCAAATTTTTCAACCCTTGATAACAGAAATAACAATCGATACTGTAGTAGGAAAAAATTGTATTATAATGAATATATCTACTCTGAATTTCTTCCCTGATACCTTCAAGAAGCTTATTAATCCATAATAATTACAATTCGTCTTCATCTATATCCATTTCAAATGTTTAGATCCCCGATAGCAAAAATAACACTCGGTAATCTAGTATAAAAAGGATCAAATGCTTCGAAAATTTGAATGGGTAATTCTGATGCAATCGATCTTTCCAGCGTTAAAAGAAAAAATATGACCACTTTCTCAACTCCAAGAGAAGACTCTAAAATTTTGTCCATTCATCAAGAAACTCGAATAAAAAATTCGCCCTGGGGTCCACAAATAATCTGAAACATCTCAATCCTTCCCATAAATCGTGGTCCTCCCCCGAAAGCCACAAAAATTCCGCAACGCCCCAAAGAAATTCCCACACCAAAGTTCCCCCGATCCCTCTCTATTTTTCACAGAACAATACCGCGTCAGGTTCCCAGAATCTCCCTTTCGCCTGGCCCATAAACACTGTGTCCCCAGTCTTTCCATATTTCCTCTTTCCAACCATCGCCCGTACAAAAGACCGTCTTATCAGCAACCGCTGGCTGATACCGCTAGTCCAACAAGTAGAAAAAAGAACGCACAGGTGCACATGTACCTCGAACACTCTCTTGTTACGACAAAGGTGCACCCGTGTGAACGTGGCTCCCGTGGTTTCCCAAACGCCCCCACTCTGCCAGCTTCCTCCGTCATCTCGAGCTCCGTGACAAAATATTTTCCTACTTGCGCGTCGTCTCCCCGTTCTCCAAACAATTCCCTTAACCTCGTCGACCAGTTTTTTTACCTCAGAACCAAAGAGAACTCATCCAACGTCCACGGAATCCCAGGATCAGCTTCCTCGGCTTATCGCGTATATTATCGGTGACCATAAGCCAATAAGTCCTTTCCTCTAGCCTTGTTAACGAGTACGACAGAGATAGTTTGAACGTTAATTACGACCCAATAATCCCGGCTCTTCCAGGCATGATAGCCGAGAAGGGTGTGCGCCCTATGTGTATCCTTGACGACGGTCGAATTAAGAATTTCGGTAAGCCAGCTGAACGTAGAAAAGTGGCCGATCGTCGGGGCGTCTGCGATCTTTCCGCGTGGAAAAAGACATCTGGCCCGAAGGCGATACCGAGGGATGATGGTGGAATCAAATCGGATGTCCGACGGGGGAAAAATTACCGGCAATTTTCAGTTCGTTAGAAGGCCAAGGGCGCCGCCAGCGCATGAGTCTGTTTGGAACCCTTCTCTACAAGCTTGAATCCCGAGGGATCCAACGGTATTCTCCGATTCCTACCCGTTGCAACTGGGCCCTCCCTTCCATCCAGCACACCAACACCGTCGTTCTTCCTCTCTATCTCTCTTTCGAATTATATCCTTTGAATCTACAATTATGGGCCGCGGGCATGCGGGACACGTCCTCGCGAAAGTTTGCGCGGCGAATACTAAAGCCACGTGGCAAACAGGATCAATACCGCCGCGTCCCTCTCGTGCGGAAGAACCCAGGGAGCCAGCGATATTCCTGGGTTGCGTGTCCTTCGGTTGGTCCCCGGCTCGTTTCGCCTCCTCTCCTTCCGTCTTCCTTCCGTCCTGCCACCAAAGGATCTCTCCAGGCGTCTGTCTCCCACCTACTGGATGGTTCTTCTCGAGGTGTGTTAGCCGTTTCCACGCTGGGGACAGGGATGACACGCGGGGTCGTAAAGGGACACGCCAGGGGATCGTAACTACGTCTCATACTAGACGAAATCGAATGGACGTCTCGTTTATTTTTTTCCTCGGTGTGTTTCTTCGTCTTGGAAGCCTTTGATGACCCTGGTTCTTCGGATGGGGTTGGACTTCTTGGGCTTGAGGGAGACTCGGTGATGCTTGGACTCTTGGGGGTTTGATTTTAGGAGAAGTTTCAGTGGGAGGTGGGTTGTGATGAATGTTTTCGTTGATTCGGGAATGGCTGGTTCTTGTTTGAGAATTCGAAGGTTGAGTCCATTCGGTATTTGTGGTCGAGTGTAGAACTGTTGGAAGGTTTGAAGGAATTTGGGGAGATTGAAATGGTTTACTGTTTTGAGTATATTGCTAAATGGTTTTATAGGATACTGTGGATGTTCGATGAGTGTTCGGAGGTTCCTCGGCTCTGAACATTAAATATTTCATCAACTAATGGTTACACGAGGCTGAAACAAATATCATTTTTCTCATCTGTCATCTGGTAAACCTCATTAAAAAGTCAGCGTTACACGTGGGGACCTCACCTTGTCAGTGCTGAGGAGCCTTCGAACACTCATCGAGGATTTACTGTATTTCGAAAGTAGGTATTGTTGAAGGGTACAGAATGGAGTAAGAAGAAAAAGGAACAATTTCTGACTTAACCCTTATAAAGGGTGTCCCAAAATTAACGCAAGATTTGAATTTGCCGCCATTTGCGCAGTAGTGTTGGCAACCCTAAAAAAAAAAACAATTCGACAGCTGACAGTTTAGGGTTAGTAAAAATGGAGCGTTACACTATAGAACAACGTGTCTTCATTATTGAACAATATTTCAAAAATAATGAAAGCTTGGCGGCCGCAGTTCGAAAATTTCATACAAAATATGGTCGGAATAGTGTTTTAACTTCGTCAACTGTGAAGAGATTAATTGAAAAATTCAGGGAGACTGGATCCGTTGGAGACGCCAAATACACTGGTCGTCCAAAAACAAGCCGTTCAAAAGTCAATATCGAAGCAGTGCGTGAGAGTGTCGGTGACAATCCAGGAACCTCAATTCGGCGTCGTGGACAAGAAATTTTGAGAATTGCAAATTTCAAGAAGCTCTCTACAGCGTATACTCACTAAAGATCTGCCAAAATTGGATGATATTGATGTGGCCAATATGTGGTTTCAACAAGACGGTGCCACATGCCATACAGCCCGTGAAACAATTCAATTACTGCATGAGACATTTCCAGGTCGTGTACTCTCTCGTTTCGGTGATCAGAATTGGCCCCCTAGATCGTGTGATTTAACACCATTAGATTTCTTTTTATGGGGTTATTTGAAATCACAGGTCTATGTCAGCAAGCCCACAACCACCCGTGCATTAAAGGAGGAGATTCAACGCTGCATCAACGAAATTCAGCCACATTTATGCAAAATGGTCATGGAAAATTTCGACAAACGAGTGCGTATGTGCATGCAAAGCCGTGGAGGCCATTTGCCCGATGTGTTATTCCATAAATAACCCTATCTTATGTACTTCATGATTCAATAAAAAAATAACAATCAAAAGACTAATACCTGTGTTTTCTATTTAATTCAAATCTTGCGTTAATTTTGGGACACCCTTTATAACTAGTAGACATCATATTACTCATTTTTTATTTCACAAATCTCATTGTTTTTTACATAACTAGTTGCTTTGCATTCTCATGTAAGGAATTATCGAAATAAACAAGCATCTCTTTTAGTAACTATAAAATGAAAATAAAATATTTCAGAAACATTCGTGGAGTTTCTCAAACCCCAGCTTACTAGTTAAGGGTTAATATTGTGGTAAGGTGCTGCTTACAATTTGTGTAATTGCTTCAAGAATTTATTAATACAGTAGACCCCTATATGACACGAAACCTATCCCCCATGTAATAGTGGATCTACTGTACATGAAGTTCTTATTTAATAATAGAAGTTCTTGAGTTTCTATATTTTTCCCTCGACAATTTTATCTCCTTGACCTAAAGTATAGAAGCAGAATATTCAATGAACGAATGAGTAAGTAAATCCGTCGGACCAAATTAATATATTATTAATTAAGAACCAGATCAAACTGTCTGAAAAAAATCTACATTCTGATTGAACGTCTATAAATTACAGTTCACTATTTCACTAACAAAATTATGTCCCAATCTTAAAAGAATCTGTTAGCAATACACCTTCCAATGAGTAATCCACTATTAGTAGACCAAAATGGTCTTCATGAAACTCAAGGATCTACAGTGTTTAATTTATATTTATAATAGTGTTTCAACATCCTATCACTATTTTTACTATTAATTAAACAAAAAATAGTGGAATACAATACACCCAATACCATATTTCAAAACACATTTTCAACATCCTATACTTCCTACTACTATCCTATTACTATTTTTACTATTTTTACTATTTTTACTATTTTTACTATTTTTACTATTAATTAATCAAAAACAGTGGAATACAATAGACCCAATAGCACATTTCAAAACACCTGGTAGGTTCCATCCCCAAACCCCGTTAATCTTCGAATCAACTCCCAAGAAAACAAAATCGATCCTCGATCAACAAACAGATCGAACCACGTCAGGCTATTCCGCGTCCCGTTTGAACCAGTTTCCATGGAACTAGTTGGGCAACAATCCATCGGGAACTTTCGCTTTAATCGTTCGACAGAGAGGCAGAGCGGGTGTGTGCTCTCAGGGCCCTCGAAACCGCCGTGCGCGCGTCGCATTTCCAATTCATACTTGAAACGGGAATATCGCATAATACGTCTATTTCCGCGCGTGTACAACAGCCGCTCTTACGCAAACGCTATTCTCGCCCTTCCCCCAGCGCCATTGTGTGCGGTTCCCGTCCCTATATATATTCGTCGTTCGCTGGTAAAAGCCGTACGTTGTGTCCCGCCGCAACATATACACATACACACACACACACTCTCTGTGACACTGAATTCCATCGACGAGGTAATGACCTCTGACGGCGCTTAGAGCATCGACGCGCGAGAATCCGTGGCTGGGAAGCACCGAAGCGTCAATTCCGCCGCGTCAGGGACACCACCAGCATGTAGCTTTTTATTACGTTCGTCCGACTGTCATCCATCGCAAAAATAACCACCATCGACAACGTGGCTCGTTCTACGATCGACCTTCGAGGAGAAGACGATATATCGCGTCCGTGGTAGACTTCGTCGAGTCGAGATAAAACTGTCTACTTCACTGGGAAAACTTCTTCGTCGCTGTTCTGAAGGGTACTCGGACCCGGAAGTGACATTCCAGTTATTTTTGACGGGGCTATTTGTGACGATGACAATATGGGGAATCATAAGCTTGATTTTTATGCGTTCTTGGGGGGTTTGGATACGAGGGGTTTTCCATGTGTAGATAAATTTTTGGAAATTATGATGAAAATAGGTATTTAACCCCTTGTTGAACATTAAATATTTCATAAACTAATGGCCATATGGGGCTGAAACAAATATCAGTATGGGGGCCTCTCCTTGTCAGTGCCGAGAAACCTTCGAACACTCATCGAGGATTTAGTGTATTGTCCTAGGTACTGTACATGAACTTGCCTTATGATTTGGTCTATAATTTGTTTATGGCTGCGGTCTACAGAACTACTTTATCGTCAATAATTCCCCAGAATCGAAAGGAATTTTTGTACTTATAACAATTGTACATTTACTCTATAAGTCAAATATTAATATCAGCAAACTAGTGTTTCACTTTGACTAAAAAAAAAGCGAATAATATTTATGTTTGTTGAAACTATGTTGATATCGTCACCATGAGTCTGACTCGATGTTATAAGGCAAGGGGTTAAGAAGGGTTGAAGTGTTTAAGTGTCTCTGCAAGCTGAAAGCTTCAGGGGATGAAATGGTCGTGTGACATTTTTTTGAAAGTTGCATTTTCTTTCATATTGTACGTAGGTCAGTCAATATAAGTAGAGTTACACGCTCCCGCTTAATATAAAAGAATATAAATGAATGAGAAAAATATTTTTTATTAGTAACATAAACTTACAATCAGATACAACTCCTCGACGTAACCTTATAGTCAGCTAATAACTTCTGGACTTAGTTTACTATTTGTAATTGGAAACTTTAATTTTCCGAAGAATTCAATTATGATGTCTAAATTTTTACGAAGAGTTACACCATCACCAACAGTCTAATATATCAGGTGTACCAATAAGTAATGTATTATTTTAGCACGCAATTGGTAGTCGTTTTTATAGAGGTCAAGGACCTATAATGTTTAATTTATATTTATAGTAATTTTCCTACACGCTACACCATTGTTCCTTAGCTCAACATCGACGAGATACCGTTAATTTAAAATATTGGCACACCAAATATCAGACGAACAAATTAATTCGTGGCCCCCACAATTAATTGTTGACTCAAAACCGCCATCATTTTGCCAACTGTCCGCGAAATAGCGTAAATATATAGAAAGTGACGGGGAATATTTTCAAGGCTAGACTGCATTTTGTTTTTCGTAAATAAACAAATCTACAAATTCTGTATAAAATACCAGACCAGTTACAATCAATAATTCTATCCCCAAACAATTCTAAAACATCTTCCAAAGGGCCACCATCGTTCTGCCACTTAAAAATGTTCCCTCAAAAATGATATCGAACAAGATCCCCTAAATTGTTAAATTCTTCAAAAGAAGAGAAAACATTTATCCGCCCTTCGTCCATAAAAATTCTTCCCTTTCTCGCCAATTTCACGCAAAAGCCCGAGCTCGAAATTTATTCGCGTCTACCAGCCACAAGATGAAGGAACGCGGTTACGTAACAGAAAATTCGAAATCGTTGTCGAGAGACGCTGTGTGTCGACACAGGGTATCCCGCGAATCTGTTTACACGTCGCCCACGAGACCGTGTGGAGCCTAGCGATAGTTTGCCCCGATGCACGCCTCGCTAAATCGACCTCGGATCGTCGAGGACGCACAGTCGCCTCTCCGTAAGAGCAAAAAGGAAAAAAGGATATCCCGCTGGCGGAGAAATGCCCTCGATAAATCCGTCGCCCGACGCGATTCCTCTGCCAGCGTCGTTCTTTTCTCATGGTTTTAGACCGATCCCCGGCGTATCGACAGACGGAACCGCCGTGGAATTCGACCTCGGGCGACAGAAATCGCAGGGAAAAAGGGATTTTCGTCGGATGTCGACATCCGATATCGGCTTGTATCCCCGGTAGAGGTTCCGACCTACTTCGATCTCGAGATCCAGAGAACGTGGTGGAACGAGCGTGGAATCTACAGAAAGAACCAGCCTCGGAATACAGAAACCCTGTACGGTGACGTGACAGGAAAACGTACCGAGGAAGAGCTGCGGTCCAAACTGGGTGGAGTAGAATGGAAAAAAAAAGAGGGGGTTGGTGAGGGTCGAAGAGACAAAAAGAAAGGGAGGAAAGGACCACGCGGGGTTGCACCCATGTAGGATAGCGTCGTTTCGAATTTCTCGATAGATTCCCCTAGCAGTGGTGGTGAGCTCTCTTCCCACGTGAAACAATGGTCGGAGTGAGAGTGGCGTGGAAAGACGTCTCGAATTTCGCTGAATCAAAGGTGATGCGTCGAGAGGGGGTGGGTAGGAGGCGGAGGTGGGTCTGTCTATGGGCATCGTCGGGGGTGCAATCGATTTTGTCTAGGGTCTTGCGTATCCGGCACCGTATTATCCCCAGTGGTTTTCTATAGTGTCATTGTTGTTGGAACGGGAAGAGAGCAAGAGAACGTCAGAGGAGGGCCAACGGTCGCCACTGGAGGAAACGAGACAGAAGGGGGTGGTTGAGGAGCGTGGAGGATAGATGATGCGCCGTGAGTTTGACAGAGCGAGAGAGGGCTGGTTTCTGGCGACAGTCTGGAGTGGCTGGCACAGACACAAAGCAGCTATATTACGTTTCCACTTGTACGTTTTTCTAGTGTCTCTCCTACGGGGCCTAGCGCCACTGCGTCCTCGTGGCTCGTGTTCCATAGATGAAGAGGCTTTTCCTTCGTTCAACCCTTTTCTTCCGTTGGCCCAGGGGGTGGACAACTGTTGCCAGGTTCTGGCGAACGTGATTTTTTATACCCCCGGTCCTCTTGATCCAGGATTCTTGCTGGAGTACGTGGGACCGATTGGCTGTGCGTCACGAACGTGTTGGGATGGCGAATGGACTCTTCTGTCGATAGTGGGGGTTCATTGCTTGAATAACGAAGGGTGTTTTAGGGGATGTATTAGTGTGGAATTCTGTAAAGTTTGTTTGTAAGATTGTCTTTGGATTCAGTGTTAATTGTGGGACTTGTCGAAGCGGTCTATGATTTTTCTGGTGATTCTTCTGGCCATCGAAGTGGTTGATTTTATTAGGATCTGGTTTGATAAGAATATACTTATAATCTTAGGATACACTGCAGACCATGTTAATTATTTTCACTTTTCGTCTTATTTCTTCCTTATTTCGTTATCTTGTTTTCTTAGTTTATTGTATTTTTTAGTGTGATAAAGACTTATAATCGTACCCTTTCTTTTCCCTTTTATGTCGCATCGATTATTACGTAGGTTATTAGCGACGAAGTTCGGTGTGAATTACGTTTATTTAACCTCCACAGATTCAGTACAGATTACAATACTCAATAATTTTAACGTTTATTCTGACGTTCGAACCTTGTTGATCCAAAGAAAATAATTCCACCAAAACAATATTACCTCAAAAGAAAAAAGTCTGAAATGGTCTGAAGAGGTTAAAGTAATAAGATTGTAGAGTAAAAGTATTATTACTTGAAAAGAATGTTTTGTTGAAGGATCAGTGACACGAATGACATCAGAAAAACACGAAATTTCTATCGTAGGTGTTGGTCAAATCAAGAAGAATCATAGTTCAAGAATATATTAAAAAATATAATCCTGAAAAAGAATGTGTTCGCTACTGTTTCTTGATATATAAAGAATTAATGGACTCAAAATACTAAATACTGTGTAGTGACAAATAATTTAAAAGCACTTTTCAAGAACACTGAAAAAAAAAACCGTTGACATTGCTTCTGACTGTTAAGCAAGGCAGCATTAAACATACTTCAGACACAGGCACTTTATCGTAACAGACTTTTCGATGCTTCTTAATTACTCGTGCGTCCCTTGCGGCAGTCTACGAAAGCTCGGTGGGAACGCAGGGAGATTGAGAATTAAAAGTTTTATTAAATGATGCACGACGGACAGATTCGGACGTACAGAGGGTCGACCATAATGAATAAAGTTACCGAAGTTCCGAGGAGTATGAGTAAATGTCTCCGCGAAGAGAAATCGAAAACTGGAGGACGGATCGCTCGTTGCCCGACTAGACACGGTCCATATCTCCTTAAGTGTGTAAATGAACCTTTAGCGGAAGTTCATTTGCTTTGGAAATCTTTGAAAGGTGCGAATTTCACGCAAATTTCACCTTAACATACATTCTCAGATTTCAAGCTTTTTGTTACAAAATAATTTGCCATTTGTTAACGTGATTTTTTTATTGTTTCATTTTTTCTTTGCATTAGAGTAGTTTTACGCATACTATAACAAACGGAAATAACCGATTAAGGAACTACTCTTCTCATGTGGAGACTAAAAATGACACTGGTCTTGAGGAATTCTCCTACATATTGAAATTATGTGAATTATTTAAAAACATAAACTAGGAAAATAGAATTCCAAAATTTGTTCTTAACACTGGAAGTACCAAAGCAGTCAAAATAACTGGTCAGTACACTCTTATAACGATGCTACAAAATGTTATAACAATGCATTTTCTCAGATTTTTTGCTTTTATTGCAATATGAAAGTGAAGAAATTAGTTAATTCATAAATATATATCATTTTTTAAAAGTTTATAGAATAGTTCTACCCGTTTATCTTCGATAGCTCTAATATTAAATTTTCTAACATTAAATTAAGTTCTAACATTAATTAATTATTATTCTTCCACCATTTGCAGTAAAATATTAAAATTCCAGTTCTCACAATGCAAGCCGAAAGGATGTGATTCCACATGCAAAAATAAGTCGAAAACGTCGAGTAACAATTTTTCGTACGATGCTTTATTTTCGCAGAAAATCCAATTTGAAGATCTGCTGGATACGTGTGCAGTTATCTGATAGAACTTTATCAACGCGTCTGATCATTGTATTCCGTTTCTACTTACTGCCACCACAAAAAATCGATTATCTAGAAAATGAAGCATCGTACGAAAAAATGTTATTCTACATGTTCGACATATTTTTGCATTTAGAATCACATCCTGTCATATTTTACCACCGTTCAGAAACATCCCGTATTAAAGCACAAAGAATTGAAAATCCTTCGAATAATCCTGCCTTAATTACTCAGCAAGCTTTGTCAAACCAAACCACACGCGTCTGTTGCAAAGAATACCTGACACAGAGAAGTGTTAAACGTAGGAGACCAGAGCCAAACGTCTTTCCCATTAACCGTGTTTGCCGTCCACCAGTTTCGAGCACGTACGACGAGCCAGAGAGTTCGTGGGGCCCTATCTGAAAGCCAGTTTACGCCCCCTGGAATACTAGTTTCCTAACACCAGTTACCGAGACCGTGCTTCTGTAAATGCTGTGTCTTGTTCCGAGTTTGCCAAGGCAAAGACCGTGTTCGTAGCCGGTAATTACTGGCCAGTTCACGGAAACGGTTCCCCAACCGTTCCTCCCCCGTCCACATGTAAACCGTTGGGTTAATTGTCTTGTCGCCCGGGAACCGATACTCGATCGATCGATCGGCCGTTCCACGCGTCTAGTGTCCGTCCACGTCTTCCGACTAGACGGCAAACGTCGAATTAACCTTTGCAAGAGATGTCTGGAGAGGATCCATGGGAATATGAGAGGAAAATCGACAGGTAGGAAATGAACGAGTTGAATATATGTAGTGAGGGTTGTCGATACGACCGGGGGATTTCGCGGGAGCCTTGAAAATTTAATTTAAAAACTTGGGTTACAGCCCCCGGAAGCTGTGTGTGCGAAAGGATTAAAGGAACGGCTGGCTCACAAATTGGATTAGCGTCCCATACTGGCCACACCGGAGGCTGGGGATACAGTTCGTTTTAAATGAAAGTGCCCTTGGCCGTCGTTTACACCGATCTCTCTACGGCTATCTTTCCAGGCCCGTTCGTCTCTACGGTGCGCGAAGGTGAAGCTAATTTTTTAATTAAAGCCCCGAACGGCGCGCGCGGGGAACCGACTCCCGCAACCCCCTTGGGGGACTTTGATCTTCCGGATCGACTACGCGTCTTTCGGCTTCTCTCTGGAGATGGTTTACTTGGCTGGAGTGGTTTCTACGGTGTCTCTTTAGGCGGTTGTTGGCTTTCGGTGATAGTTTTCTTGTTGATGGAATTCGGAGGAATTTGATAGCTTGTGTGGGATCTGTAGTATATTGGATCTATGGCAATATAATGGTTCAGACGGTGACATTGAATTGGTAGATAGGTGATGGTTCTAATTAACAATTGGATTCTATTTAAACATGTAACATGTGAATATAGAGTGATATTATTGTAGGCAAAGCTTTGGTTTAAATTCGACTTTCTTTCGATTTTATTTTAACAGTTAAGATGTGAATATAGAGCAATAGTTTTTTAATTGAAATATTGCTTTCGAAATAATCAAGTTCTACCAGGGTGGTTTCGACTCGATTTTCTTCGACCAGGTGCTTTAAATACCGGTGATACCGTGTCTGGCTATGGTTGACTGTTTCTACGTGTAAACATCGTGGAAGTGTTATTCGAGTTACATTGGCATTACTATGTTATTACTATTAATTTATATGAAATTATGTGATAATAGTTACACTGAGAATTATTACAAACGTTATCGTAAGTGAAAATAATCGATCATCAACAAATGGTGAGCTAAAAGGTGCAAAAATACGTACACATATATATGAAATTATTTTATTCTGAATTTTCCACTAATTATTTTAGGCAGAATTACTTCATCTGGGGTCATAATAGTTCGACATTTTGTGAACATCATTTAGCAGAACAAATTAATTTTCTAATAAATAAATTCAATTCTACTGAAATACTACTTCCAAATTTTAGCAACCAAATGCAATTTCATGCAACCAAAATTTTACGTCAAGCTTTCAAATTAATTGGAACTCGCATTAATTATTACCAACTGACTACTTAAAATAAAAGACCAGGCGCAGTCACTTTGGACGAAATTTTACCACTATTTTAGTTCGTACAGAATGCAGTTATCATAAAATTGACGTAAATCGCGTACAAAACGTAACAAGCTAAATTGACATTCGAGATCCATTTATATAGTCATCCTCACATTTGCCAGCCGTTCAATTTATTTGTAGAAGAGTTGCAGGGGTCGTGGTGAAATTAAATTTCAGTCGATTACACAACTTTAACTTCCCCGAAATTGTTAATTAAACTGTCGATCTTTATAATTCATCGCACGCGTGGTTCTACTCTTTCGATATGGAATTATCCAATCTTTATCGTTCTCTAGCTGACAGCCCGATTTATTCTTCATGCTTTTTTTGTAATCATTAAAGTAACCCTTATATTTCTATATTTTATAATAGTTGACGCATTAGTGACTGTCGATACTTGCACCAGTACACAAATTTCGATTCATTTCAAAACCCTGCAATAGCAGTATCCGAAAACGAAAAGTCTGACATCGACTACACCTACTTTCCTGATCACAGATACAAATCAAATTCAGTGCAAAGAGTCCATGAAATGTTCCATCGAGAGACCTTCTATTCCGTGTCATTCGATATCCATGACGGATATCGAGAGGGGGGTGGTTTCTCGTAGCGAGCAGATGCCGTGCCTTTGATCACGGAATTCGCGTACATAGAGAGTCCTCCTTTCAAATTAGCGGTCCCCGTAGCCGGGTCTCGGCCCGCTTCTAAGTGCACGTTTCCCGCCAGCGAGCATGCAATTAAGAAGTCGAACAGGAAATTAAGGGTCGGTGGTTGGTCAGAGTTCAATTTGATCTCTCTCTCCTTGGACTAACGTTGTATTCCTCCGATTGAAATTAAAGGGGGAAGTGACGTCCTGCTGGCGTCTTTCAAACTGTGGCCTCTCCACGAACCAGCGTTTAATCTTGCATGCTGGGGGCCATGGAATCGCGAGTGGATCGCTTTTTATCGATTGCTCGGCTGGCGAAAACAACGTATCGTTTTATGTAGTCGCAGGGTTACGAGCTACGTGTTCTCGTCTTACGTTCCCGGAAAGTCACGTAACGCCACTTTCCAGCGGACGAAATGATCTTTCTTCGAGCAAAACCGTTCACACGTTCCTTCTGTAAGTCCCCTGTTCTATTCAACCCTCAATTTTCGATGCAATATTGGATGGTGCTAGTCGTGGAAATTTTCACTTATTGTTGATTTAATTTGAAACTCAACGCAAGATTCGGAATTACCTAATTTAGTTCTGGAGAATGTTTTGCAGTTGATTTGATAATTTGACAGATATACTTGTCACAGATTGGAGGGATTCTCTTTAGAATTTACACTTAACACTTTGAAATTTTGAAAGTAACATATCTGCTACGTTAATGGCTTTTGAGCATGAATAAATCCTATTTTTTATAGGGAATGACAGATGTAACAACCTAATACTAGTATTTCGTTAGAAAACTTGTACAGAATCAATTGGTACTCCCTTCAGTCTAGAAAATAAATTTAATATTTAAAACACTATAAAGTGTCACAAGAAATGTCGTCCACTTTGGTCGTCCACACAGTTCAAACAAATATCGATTCAAACAACTATCAGTTCAAACGAATATCGGTTCAGACGAACATCACTTCAAACCAATATCAATTCAAACGAATATCGGTTCAAACGAATATCGGTCCAAACGAATATCGGTCCAAACGAATATCGGTCCAAACGAATATCGGTCCAAACGAATATCGGTCCAAACAAATATCAATACAGACAAACACACGTCCAAACATACATATGTCCAAACAAACACACGTTCCACAGAAAAGTTGTTTTCGAACGAACCATTACAGACACTCGTTAAACCTTATTCCACCGTTTTCTTTTTCCCGCGACATATCATCATTCGTTCTTGATCCACCAATAAATCATTTCCCCTCCCCCCCCCCCCAGAACGTTACCCCTTTATAGTCTGCTTCGATTTCAACGAATCGCTTCCAGCTCCCGATATCGCGGCCCATTCTCCCCGGCCGAAAAATTTTTACTCTCCCAATCCCCGCCTTCCCTTCAGTATTTCATTCTCGAAACTACCTAAAAACAAAAAAAAAAACAGAAAAAACAGAACGAATCGTTCGTTCTGGGAGAACCGGTGCTCGGCCAATAAAACGCGATAGCCCGGGGAGAACATCGCGAAATCCGACGTTACTTGAAAACAACGCCGAAATTTCGTTCGGTATTTTCCCGTGTCGGCCGAACCGAGAGAGCGCCGCGTCCGGATTAATAAATCGACTGGTGGTCGCGCGCGCTTCTGCGCTCGCATTGTTTCCATTTCGTGGTAATCGTGATTCATGCGTGTACAGCTTTCAAGGCAAATCCGATCCCGTATATACACTCGTCTCGTCCGAGGCGAGATCGAATAAGGGAGAGGCCTGGCTTGCAATTCCGTCGAGCGAATTGTACGCGAGTTTCCGTCGCCCCCCACCCATAATTCTGCCCACCCATCGTTTTTCGGTGGCACGTGGACCGTTTGGATTGGTTCCTTCGCCGGAAACGAGGAGCGAGTTAGTGGTAATTAAGGACAGTTACCTCGAAGAGGCGAGCCAGGGTTAACGAGGGTCGTCACGCCGGCAAGCTTCGACGGATTCTGCGGAGCAAGGTAAACTCTCTCTCTTTGTCGCTCTCTGACCGGTTAATTTGAGGCGAGTCGAGTGCATAAACGACGAGACTCCAGATCGGGATACCCTTGGTGTATTTAATCGATCGACCTTGGTTTTTTTTTGCGCGGTACCTTAACACCTAACATAAACCGGATGTATTTTTTGTGATAACGTGTCTGTTTCTGCTCTTGGTATTTGAGTATACCAGAGTGTAATCCAATGTTTTCTGAAGAAATTGGTATAAGTTTCTGTTAAAGTCAGGGATTTGTATCATTTCTAACAAGGGAAGTCATGCAGTTTAGTGCAAATTTAAGCAGTCAAAAATAAGGGATACGTATTTATGAGTATACTAAAGACAAATGACAACTATTACATTTAAAACGTGGTTTCCATTTCATTTCAAAATCATATCATTCTTATTGGAAAACCCTTTATTATGTGATACCAGGTTATGGTAGGTTATTTCACATTCTAATCACAAGCTGATAATTAAAATTAAAATAAATAATAATAATAATGAAGAAATTTTAGTTCAGTTATATAGAGTTGGTGTAATTGAAATGATTAAAGTAATTTCAAAAATTAAAAATATTAAAGTAGGGGAATGGTGTCTAAAATAATCCCTCGGGGTAAAATGATTCCTGACTGTCCTGTGGTTATTAGTGGTGCTATATCGTAATGTCGTTCTACAATAGTTCTCCTCGCACGTTACTAGTCGTTGCTCGAAGTGCCATATGAATATCAGTGCTCTGTGTGTTGTCCACAAGAAAAATTTTAAATTACTGCAATTTATCTAAGATAAGGTCTTTTTCAATGTTGTTTAACTTTTGTCATAAACAGTTTAATGTGACAGCTTCTTCTTGCGCGAATTTAACCACAATTCAATAATAAGTTAATTAATGTTTCGTTACCGCATATAAGAAGTTGATGTTATATTCAACCACTGAATGTGAGTGTTTGGGATCACATAATCCCTCTCTAGTAGGATAAAATGATCCCAGGAATCATTTTACCCACATGCTATATTATTGTTTTTTGTTTTGGTTACAACAATGCCCCGTCAGTATGAAAGAAAAACAACGCGTCAAAGCTGTTTCTATTTAAATAAAATGTAATAACTAAAATGCTTTTTAATGTTCGTCGTATTTATTATCAGTAGGTATAAAATGATCTCCGAGGATTATTTTATACACATCCATTACAAAATGATCCTTAAGTATGCCTTCAAAGAAATGCGAAGAAAAATATAATTGATCACATAGCTAAATTTTATTTAAGCCAATTATAAGATAGATAAACTTACAAAAACTACTTTACTTCTATTTAAATAACGATCATTTGTATATTTTATATAAATTACGCCTTAAAGGGATCGTTTTCGACACCTTTCAATTCTGCAGAATTGAATATAGAATTATACGAAACCAGGTTAGAAAATCTTGCAAATCTCGTGATCCATAGGCAAATCATGATCTTCCTGATTAGTTGGTATCTGGAACGAAAAATTCTGGTTCGTCTACCAGGTAGAGCCGTGATCGCGTTCATTAGACCGTCGGCGATAACGTTATCGTCCCGTAACGAGATCAAGAACACACCGCTGGAAAGTCGAGAGAGCCCCGTGTCTTTTCAGGATCGCGAACGGGGCTATAAAATTAAATAACCAGAGTGGAGGAGGAGGTGACTGGTGTTGGAGGAAGCGTTACGATTTCTCGCGGAGGTGGCTGCGGCCAGATAACGTTATTACGCCCCAGCTCCAATATACGCACTCACCCCCTCCCAGCGCCATCGCGTAGATAAAAGGAGTAACTGCATTATATTGCGCCATAACTCGCGATTAAGGTTGTTGATTACTTAGGCAAAACCAAGTATGCAAAATTAACAAGTCCGTTCTGGTTTACTGGCGTTGGATAGCGTGTAACGCCTTATTACCCATCTACGAGAGCGAATTCGAGGGAAGAAAAGTTGCGAGGCTCGTTTGCAATTTTACGTAATTTCAGTTGAATAATTTCGAGAGTTTTTATCCAACGGTTGGATAATTTTCATATGATTTTTAATCAAGATCGTAATCAACCTTAGCTTGTTATGTACCTTTTGTTTCCTGGTTCTTCGTTGTTAGTGCCATGGGTAATCAGATTACTAGAGCCACCTGCATCAGTGTTTCCCCCTTTTTTTTTTGTGTATTTTTAGTGGGGAGTTTTTGATTAAATATTATCCAATGTTAAAACCTTGATATCGTGATTTTATTTCTATACAGAGGAAAAAAGGATTAATTTTTCATACCATAGCTCCGATGATTTTGATGAGCTACTGTATTTTTGAAAGAATTATGAATTGATTGGTTTAAGAAATAATTTTCTGAATTAAGAACCGTAATAACTATTATTTTTAAAGAATTATAATTGATCAATGTTATGTAACACTTTCGCTGCTGGTATCACGTATGCGTGACGACCCAATTTCTCATGTAAATGTACCAAACATTGTATGAAATATTCACTTTCTCTTTTGGATCTTGTTACATTATTCATATACCGTTCATTACCCCTTCTCGATATTTTTGAATACATAATTAAGAAGGTAAACGTATTGTACCGAATGTAACGTTGAAAATCTAGCTGGTTCTACGACGAACGCGTTAACTGATACAATGAACTTCGACAGAATTAACTGCTTGTGCAACGCAATTCACGAAAGGTCAAGTCGTTCATGCTGACGTAACAAAAAATCCGTAACCCGATTACCCTAAACACCAACCGAACCATAAAGTATGCATGAAAATAGAAAATTCTTAGGGAACAAAAACACGGTACATCATCTGTTAAAACTTACACTATAAAATCACACGGACCAACGGAGCGGGAGGGTAATCGATATCGACGAAGAACGCGTAAAAATTCACACACAAACACCTAAAGTTCCCTATAGTCATCGGCCATGAAAGCTCCTCGAGGGGGGGGGGGTTAAAAGGGCTTTACGGTTACAGTGATTAAAAAGAAAATCCACCGTTTCCCGAGCTTGTTCTCTTTGTTTAACTCCTCCTCTTGAAAGCAACGCATCGGTGAAAAGCCTCTTACGGGACTCTTAAGCTTTCGCTCGATGTTAAAAAGAAGAAAAGAGAGACGAATAAAAGGAAAAAATAAAAAGCACGGGTTGACGTTGTTTCGACGAAGGGAACCAAAGAGAGAGAGAGAGAGAGAGAGAGAGAGAGAGAGAGAGAGAAGTAGACGCGTGTTCCCGTAATCAGAACTTTTTTTTTACACCCAGCGATGAAGACCAGGCATAAATAATTCTGCGGGCGAGCTTTTCCAGCGGGAGCAACTTTTATAAAGGCGACGGCGTGGCGGTGAAAGCGCCTTTCTCGACGCCACCCTGATCGTGGAAGGGGGTGGAGAAAAGAAGGATATATAAAATCCCGGGCAAGTTCGACGGAATAAATACACGCGAAGCGTGAAACTGCTGGCCTTGGGGTTGCCGAGGGTGATATTTTAGTCCGCGCCACCGCCGCCTGGGGAAGTTCTGCGGGGGCTTTAATCGGACGAGAAGAACAAGGTTACAACCTGTAGATTCATAAAATACCCTTTAAACGCTGAAGACGCTGGCCGTTGTATTCTGGACACGTTGTGGCCATCGCAGTATTTTTAAACGCCTCCGACGTGGATCCGAGTGGAATAAATAAGGTAAAGAGCGAGGTGAGACGTTGATGCGATGAAGGAAAACCGTAATTCCTTTGCGGGAAGACTGCCCTTGTCGGGGAATCTTGAAGGGATTAAAAGGATGTGATCCTTTTATCGAGGGAAAGATTGAGTGAAGCTGGTTAGCTTGGTAGCGTGGGGATTTTGAATGTAGTAGAGCTAGTTGCATCGTAAGTCATTTGCGTATTAGCCTTTGTGAGTTCTAGGTGTGTACTGCTCTGGGTTAAGTTCTGGATAGGTTGGATAGAATGCAGGTAAATTGGAGTTCGTAGATTCTGGAACGATGAGGATTCCTACAAGGAAATGCACGAAAGTGTACCCCTCCGATTTTTATGAGACTTCGTATGTCTGTTAAACAGTCAAAAATAAGGGACACGTAATTTTTTTTTATCGGCTGAGACCCGATTGTAAGGGGTGAAACTAACCCTGAAAGTTTCGATCCGAAATTTTTTGTTATAAACAAATTATATTTTAGACAATTTGTTAGCATTATTTTATTCTACATAAAAAACTGCAGACCTTATCCATTAGAAGTTTTCATGTATCCCCTCTAGTTTTCGAGATAGTATTTTCGAGTCGAAACTTCGAGGGGTGGTTTTACCCCCTAAAGTCGCGTCTCGGCCGATAAAAAAAATACGTATCCCTTATTTTTGACTGCTTAACATACATACGAAGTTTCATGAAAATCGGAGGGGATCACCTCCGTGCCTTCCCTTGTATTTTCTAAAGCAATTGATCTGTATGATTTGTAATATTACGTAACACTTAATATTACACTGGCGTGTTAATCTTTGTGGTTTCTAGATATATTTGTATTAGTCTTCCTCGATCCTGGACAAATGGGGATAGGTAAAATGTAGGCCAATAAGACTTCTTAGATCCTAGATAGGTGATGGTTTCGTAGATTCTGAATAAATTTATCTGCACTGTACATAACATTATATAATAATGAATATTCCATTGACGTGTTCATCTTCGTAACTTCTAGATGTACTATAAGTCTTCATAGAACCTAGATATGTAGGGTTAGATAAAATCGAGATGAATGGGAGTTCATAGATTTTGGATAAGTGAGATGTTGTAGATTCTAGATAAATTAGTCTATGCGATATGTAACATTATATAACAATAAATATTCCATTGACGTATTAATCTTCGTGGCTTCTAGGTCTAGTTCCTAAGAACGTCTTCTTAAATTCTAGACAGATGGGATTCATAAATTCTGGATAAAATGGTTTGTGTCGTATGAAACAATATGTAACAATAAATATTCCATTGACGTATTAATCTTCGTGGCTTTTAGGTGTAGTTCCTAAGAAAGTGGTCTTAAATTCAGGACAAATGGGATTGAGTAAAATCCAGGCGAATGGAACTTCATAGACCCTGGATAGATAAGGTTCTGTAGATTCTGGATAAAATTGCCTATGCGATATGCAATATTATGTAATAATTAATATTCAGATCACAATGTAGAATTCTTCTGAAACATATTCTAATGTCAATTATAAGTTCCAATATTTCTTTAAAGAGAATTTCGATCGATATATACATACCACTTCGAAATTTTCACAGGAAATGAAAGTACGATGAATAAAATAAAAAGTACAAGTGTATTCAAATACAATCCCAAAGGGAATCATAACTTTTGCTCCAACTGTTACATTTTAACAAACAACAGAGGTTTTAACTCGTGTAAATTCACTGTTATACACGATTAAAGTCCGTATAAACTGGCCGAAGACTGGCCCAGCGACTTCCAAACGACTGGGACTTGAAAAGGCGACCCAAATCGTCAATTTTTAATTAAGACACTTTAATTAGAGCTCTCGTTGGAATCACCGTTCAGCCGGCTAACACTTTTTTCATAGCGGCGTGGAAAGCCCGTTCAAACGGGAGTCTAATTACGCCGTAAAGTCAACGGGCGACAAAATTAATGTAAAATTTTCCTGGCACCAGAATTTCACCAGGCGTGTACGGTACACGTTGAATACGGGGACGCAAACATCGCGCGCAAAGCCGCAGCTGTGCGTTGGTCTCGAGGAAAAGGGACAAAATAACGCCGCGAAAGAGGTTACGTGTGGCTCCAACGTAAACGCAAATTAGTATCGCACGTGTCCGCCTACGAACGGTCACGATCCACTGTGGGGGTTTTCCAAGGGAAATTCCCCACTCGAAACACATATCGCGTCTCTGGTTTTCGTAGTTTTCAACGCGTTTTTTTCTCTCTTTCTCGTGCCTTTACACCGCGCGATCGGCCGCGTAATTAAAACAGGAATAATTAATGGAGCGCGAAATTATCGTCGTCGGTGGGAAGTTTCAATATTCACGGGTTCATACAATCAAAAAGCGCCGAAGTTTTTTCGTGACCATAAGAAAATGTATGTAACGTGAAACCAACAAATATCAACCTCTACATACAAATTAACAATGAATTCACAATTTTCAAAGATTTTATTATTACAAGCTAGAGTTAATAATCGCTAAAAAGAATCTTATCGGTTACCAAAGAGAGGCTACAGACCACGATGTGTACGCAACATAGCAGCAAAAAATTGAATTAAATTAAAAAAAATCGATATATCTGACTTGAAAATATCAGACGGGGTTATAGAATGTTGAAATACAGGGTGAACCACGCATCGTGATCAGTAAAAATTACTCTGTTATTAGCAGTCCGATCGAAAATGTTTTTATCGGGTACAACATGGTTTCAAGAGAGCTTTTTTTTCGTGATTTGTCAAGATCACCTTCAATGTTTTGCAAATACACCTATAATTTTTTTACGCCTATCTGTTAGAGGATTTCAAGACGAATTTGGTAAGTGTCATAACATATCTTTTACCTTAATTTTTTAATTATATATATTATATTAATTATTGTATAAAATAGTAATAAATTAATAAAATTGACAAAAAATTTGCTATAATCACGTTAAAGCTTTCTTGTAGCCATGATAAAAATTACAGATCACGATTCGTGGTTCACCCTGTATATCGGCTCATAAATAAAGACCACCAGTGAATTTATTAACACTAATCAAATGTTCCTTACGCCACAAACTAAAGAACCACAACAAAAATAAAAAGAAAAGAATCGCAACTTACGTAAACCATTTCCGTTCACTTTACGAATCACACAGAACACAGAATTCTCGAGACTCCTCGTACCAGCAAAATCACTTTCCAAAATCCATTGTCACGATACACACTCGGCCCCCAACCTCCAAGATGTTTCCCGTCTAGAAAGAGGGAGAAAATATCATCCCAGAGGTTCCGTAAACATCGTCATACCGCGACGATCTCATTTCACGCGGCCGCGTTTCCACCCTCTCGGTCGACCAGGAAGAAGGAGGGGATGAAAAAGGGACGGCGTGGATCGTCGCGTGTACGGTGACGCAACAGCGTATGAATCCTCCGAAGGGCGAGGACGGCAGAGAAAACCAGGTCGAAGGCAGCGACTGGGAGGGGGTTGAATCATCCCTTGGTTCAGGCTAGAGGTGAGGGGGTCGTTTTGTCGCGACGGTGATAAAAGCGAAACTGGCGAACGAAGGAGGGGAGTGAGCGTTATAGCCCCGACGAGCGATATATTCGCCCGAACGCCCCCGCAATTATACTGTTTATGTAAGGGCGTGGTCCGAAACGAAGGCCGATCCAACTTTGCTCCGCTCAGCAAGTGTGTACACACGGAACAGCGGTGTCGGTGTACATAAATAGAACCGTGGCTTTATATTGCTTTGAAGATTGGCAGATCCGGTGTAATAGTTGCGCGACCTGGACGCAATCAGCACGATGTAGACAGTGCCCCACTGGACAAGCGTGTTCGTTCGACCTTCGCCGTGTCTACTCTGTCCATCAGCCCTTTGAACACCGCCGAGAGAATCCGCGGGGAGGATACGCGTGCGTAACGATGATTGACCGAGTGTTATTGTCGCGACGACCACGGCTGGAGATGAGGAAGGGGGTGAAGGAAGCGACGAGAAGAGATGCAAAGAGGGCTGAAGTGTTGGGAGAGTTGTGTTCAATGGTGCGTGTATGTTGAATGTTTTCGGAGTTGTTCTGCTGGAATAGAAGGTGGCCAGAAAAGTCCTGGTTAGGTTGTGGGGTAAACTTGCCGAATAGCAACCTCCTTATGGGATTTTAGTGAACTTTAAGTATGCGGTCCAGGTCATCATTCTGAACAATTTTTTTCGTACACATATAATGGGTGGTCTCTTTTAGTTTTCGAGAAATTTGTAAACAAATTTTTTATTTTCGTAGGATCGATGCTGTTCATATTTGGGCTAGGTTTAGTTTACTTTTACGTCACGACAGTCCATATACAGGGTGTCCGAAAATAGGTTAAGTCCTTGAAAGAGGTGATTCCTGGGGTGATTTGAAACAATTTTTTCCTTAGCGAAAAAGTTCTCCGAGGCTTTGTTAAGGAGATATTAACGAAAAACCCCGACCAATCAGAGCGCGCGTCTGCCGGCTGAGCTCCCGCGGTAGTGCGTAGCCGACGTTGCCGCAAGAGCTCAGCAGGCAAACTCGCGCGCTTATTGGTCGGGGTTTTTCGTTAATATCTCGTTAACAAAGCCTCGGAGAACATTTTTGGTAAGGACAAACTTGTTCCAAATCATCTCACGAGTGACCCATTTCAGGGACTAAAACTAACTTTAATATAATAAGAAATCTTAACAAATACTTAACATTCAATATACATAGTGTTAAACATATTTTTGCGAATATCTCGAAGACTAAAACAGACCGTATATTATATGTTTAAGAAGAAGTCGTTGAGAATGTTGACCTTGAGAACATATTTGAAGGTCATTGAAATCCACGGGGAGACTGCTTTTCGGTAAGTTTACAATTTATAGAAAGTGTTAAGGAAGAAAACTCCAAAAGGATGTTTTTTTTCCTTAGGTGTTTAACGTCGTATCGATTTCTTCTTCACTAGCGACTTCTTAGTTATGGTCATATTTCTTGGTAAAGTTTGGTGTCCTTTAGGAAATATAATATATCTGTGGTCCAGTGACGTTAGGACTGCAAGAGAGTTTAGTTTGTATTCCGCTCTTTGCTTTCGGTGATTTTCACACGTGAACAAAAGGTGGTTGATTGTCAACACTTGATTAAGATTACAAATGGGTGGTATCCTTTTCCTGAGTATAAGATAAGATATGTTGTTATTTTCACGTGTCCTATTCTGAGCCTTATCACAATTACTCTCTCCGAAAGAAATACTGTACCAATTATCTTCAACAGTAATAAATATTTTCAAGTAAAACACTACCATCATGTCTACATACACCTACTAGATTTGTAAGTTCCACGAAAGATCGTCAAACGTTTTTCAAACCATCGCCTAACTGTCGTCACAGTGGGACTCTGAAAACGATAAGCACTAAAGGGTATCACGAACAACAAGACCGTCTGGGTATTATCTCGCAGGCTGTTAATTTACGTATGTTTCTGACAATGTTCTGAATACACAACTTCCAAAGGAATACACGACAGGAAACCCACATCAAATTAGTTGACTCAACGAAGTCCCTGCTGAAATCGAGCAACGCAACAGAAACTAGCACCAAATTACTACAAATTCCAAGCAAAACAGGAGGACAGAGAGTCAGAAAAGCGAATCAAACTAATAAGGCACCGAGTGTAATTGTTAACACTGAGCGACTGGTGTGCAAGGGAAGAGTCAATAGAAGGGGAAACTCCTGAGTAAAGTCTCAGTCGGAGAAGCCGCGGTTACCAAAGGCAAAGCGACGAATGAGAAGGCACAAAGGAACGAGGAGCGTCACGCCCGTTCGACGATCGTTTATAATCGATGCGTCATTGCGGGGGCTGATAATTGAACCGAGCTGGAGACGATATCATTCTCTCCCAGATCGTTTCAGACGACAGTTTTTCCCCGAGTTGACTCTCCGGTGTCTCTTTACCTTTAAGTAGCTTGTTTATCTGTGGCGCACTCGTCGACCGGAGTGGATAAAGACGCCTCTGGTCCTCTTTTTCTTTTTTCTTTTTTCTTCCCACCGCGCTTGTCTCGCAACTTTCCTTGATCGTGATAGGACAATCGTACAAACGTAGCGGAAACTTTTGTTCGGCTTGGATCGCGACTTCGAGAGTTTAATTCCGCAGAAGCTGCGGGACTGGCTTCGTTGGAGCGTTAATGCTTCCTTGAGTTGGGATAACGAGAAAGTGATATCCTCGTGTGGTGGAAGCTCTTTTAGCTGATAAAACTGACGGGTGAAGGAAGCTTCGTGAATTGTATAGGTTATTGCGGAATTGTATTGTTCAAGTCCGTCCCTTGATTAGTTAACAAAAGTATTCGTTTTGTTAAGTACAACCTTAATTCTGCCTGAAATTCAGGTGTACACTAATTTTTGCTGACGATCTCTACACAGTAATCTTCCTTTTACAATTATTGTTGCCTAGTTTTTTTTTAAACAAAAATTTGGAGGGACTTTAAATGATATAACTTAACAGGTTTTACATCTGAGTAGCTGTAAGAAGCTGAAAGTGTGAAAAGCTGTAGTATCTGAGGGTATCATTCTAAGCTTTAAACAGTTAATGAGATTAAGTAATTTTTTGTCAAATGACGACTCATTCAAGATGAAGTATTATTTTATTATAAAAATTCGAACTTCCGTATTCAAACGATTAAAAATGACGAAATATTTTTTTTGTTTGCTCATCTCTGCATAGAGGTTACATTAGAGCAGGGATGGGCAAGTTCTTTGACAATAAGAGCCACGTATAATTAATACCCAAGGGCCACAGGAATGAAATATTCTAATATTAGTACATACTATACTACTATAAATTATTAATATAAAAGTTCGTGAATAATGGCAGTGAAACCCAATATTATCTAGAAATTATGCTTCATAATTTGTTGTTCAAAGATTCATATTATACTTATAAACACATAAACAGTAATTATTTTCCAATACATTCTCTAGTTTTAACTTTCTCAATTAAGTATTTCTGGGTGAAAATCAAATGCTGTTCCAAAAACTTACCTGCAGAATCACCCAGGTGACACATTCACATCTCCACTCCAAGGATAACACGAAATATGCAAACATTAACGACGATCAAATTCCCACCATCCTCGATACCAAAAGCAGACAAACCAAGTTCTTCCGAATCCACCTCTGCCAGAATCAATACGTCCCACCGTGAAATTGAATTTTCATCAAAATTGAGTTCCCCATCCGAGCTAATGTGTCCGCTTCCCATACACGGAGCGCGCTCTGCGCCGAAACGGCTGACTGTTCCCTATGGATGAAACGGTAAAACCGTATCTTTACGAACTCGTCGCAGGAACGACGCTTGAAATTTTATGCAAACGTTCACGGATGGTAGCTGGCATCAGTATACAGAGAGGAAGACGAAACAGGCGACACTCGATATTCGCGTAACGCTATCTTAACGAACCGATGCTAGATGGAGGTTAAGTCGACTCAGTCAGCCGCAGCGGCGCTTCAGTCACCGTATCTATCTCGTCGATTTGAAATTCAACCGGGCGTTCGACCATCGGGACCGGTGACGTCAGAACGATCCAGCGATCGTATCACGAAACGGAAAACCGGCGCTGGTTTCTCGTCTGTTGGCTGAGCATGGTTTCGGACCCGGAACGAGCTGTATGACCGTCCTGGCGTGAATTACGACGCGTTTTGTTATGCGTTCGGTTCTCGTTAAATTAAATTAATTTCCCCTCCCACTGATGCAAATTTTGCGGCGCATTTCGGACGTGTCGTTACTTTTGAACGTCTGCTGCTCGTGGTCTTGTGGCGAATAAAATGGGTTTTATTATTGTTCTTGTCACGTATGCTAATAAGAAAGGTTTTCTTTTTAACCCTTGACCCTTTCTTGGAGGCTGGAATGTAGAGGATTAGATAAGGACCGACGCTTTCGTACTGATGGAATGATCTAGATTTTCCAGGAATTACAATTCCGATACATACGTCAGTTTTGGACCGATTTTCGGGTATATAAAGGGCTACGGATGTAACTCCAATATTTATGAAAATTTACGACTGATTTAGAATATATTTTGTTTTTGCAGTTTCACAACTTCGCCATTTGAATGACGATATTATGCCTCGTCCGATATATTTGGCGATAATTTTACTACATTTATGTTCCGAATGAACGTACAGTTTCGTACAAACCGCTAACCGATTTTATTGTAGCCGTTAACGCACCTTCAAGCGTTAAGTGCGATATAATGGATTGCTGTTAACGCGTTTCGGACCAATCCGTGACCCAGTACTACTGTCCCTCGACAAATCACAAAATAATTCCGTCATACGATGCTACAAAGCTATTCCATTACAAGCTGAAAACCTTTCACAAGTTCAGTAAACAACACGTCATTCACGCACCATTCTGTCGGTCCAACAGTTCCCCATGATCCACGATTTCAAAGGGACGCGACACAAAAATCGAGTTAACCAACCAGATCGCGTGATCCACTACCACTATCCCTTAACAAATCACACAACAATTCCATCGGACCACGCTACAAAGCTATATACTTCATTACAGACTCCTCGATTATCGTCCTAAGCTCGGATACGCGACGGGACAATAATCGTGTAAGGAGAAATGCTTCAGACCCTTGTACATTCGTTTTTTGTCCTCGGCAACAAAGTATGCGCCTGGCGTGTACAATATATATAATATATATAATAGGCAATAATCGTGTAGGACAAGCCAGACAATAATCGAGAGGAATCTGTACAATCAAAAACTTCCCACAAGTCCGTCATCAAAATGAAACAGCAGTTAAATGACGCGTCTTTGACGTGTCATTTTATTGCTCCATAAGTTCCCCCACTCCACGATTTCAAAGGGAGACAAAAGTCCATTCTCCATCGAAATAACAAAAGACCAACATCCATCGAAATAACAAAAGACGAGCATACATCGAAATAACAAAAGACCAACATCCATCGAAATAACAAAAGTCCGACCTCCCTCGAAGTAACAACAAAAGTCCAACCTCTCTCCAAATAACAATAAAAGTCCAACCTCCCTCGAAGTAACAACAAAAGTCCAACCTCCATCGAAGTAACAACAAAAGTCCAACCTCCATCGAAATAACAAAAGACCAACATCCATCGAAATAACAAAATACCAACATCCATCGAAATAACAAAAGTCCGACCTCCCTCGAAGTAACAACAAAAGTCCAACCTCTCTCCAAATAACAATAAAAGTCCAACCTCCCTCGAAGTAACAATAAAAGTCCAACCTCCCTCGAAGTAACAACAAAAGTCCAACCTCCACCGAAATAACAAAAGACCAACATCCATCGAAATAACAAAATACCAACATCCATCGAAATAACAAAAGACCAACATCCATCGAAATAACAAAAGTCCAACCTCCATCGAAATAACAACAAAAGTCCAACCTCCCTCGAAGTAACAACAAAAGTCCAACCTCTCTCGAAATAACAATAAAAGTCCAACCTCCCTCGAAGTAACAACAAAAGTCCAACCTCCATCGAAATAAAAAAAGTCCAACCTCCCTCGAAATAACAACAAAAGTCCAACCTCCCTCGAAATGACAACAAAACTCCGCTTAACCAACCAGGCCGCGTGAAAAATCCTTTTCTCCAACAAAACAACAGAATTTCCCGTGAGAACACGCGACTCCCTCCCTTGCTTAAACTCAGCACTTTTCCGGCGTGGGCCCGGTCAATTCTACAATTTTTTCGTTCGACGTTTGAGGGACAGTCGCGCGTGTTCGCCAATAATGTTACCGATCGAACCCCCTGTGCGCGGCCTCTGTATCTCGTTAAAAGTTTATCAACGATTTTTTTCCCTGGTGTCGCCTCGAATTTCGCGAGTGTCGCTGCGGAAAAATACACAACGGTGAATTTCATCGTACAGGGACGTAGAGGAAAATCGGTGGACAAAAAAAGTACGGGGAGACAGTGGTGGAATATGAGGGGACGGATCGAAAAGGGGGGTGAGGAGGTCACGAGAAAAAATTCATATCGCGTCGAACGCTGCGGGACAATTCGTCGAAGCGACATTTGATCGTCGGAGCAAACAGAAGCGCAACGCAATCGATGATATTCGTCCACCCTCCATCCACCCCCCACTTTCTCACTGTTTCGCTCGATGGTGTTTACTGGTACGTCTGGCTTTGGGGCGATGCGCGCTGACCCACGCGTTTGGGTAATGATTCTTCGTCAAACAATGACGTCATCGGGGATACTTTGCTCCGACTAACGACGTCTTCGGACCGGATAGCTAATTGGCCCGACGTTATTGCGCGACGTGACGCGTAGAATGGCCTCTTCCCGTCGGGATTTTTCTCTGTTCGGGGACGTGTGGGACGTGATGGGGAACGCGCTGGCGACGAGATTAGTGGACCTGGAAGCTTCATTCGTAGAACGATCGCTGGTCTGCAATTGAGCTGCATGTAGTGATATAGCGATTCCTGGTGGGAGAGGATATTACTGGGGTTTGGAGAGAAGAAAGCATCGGAGCGTTGGATGAAAGACGTTGCCTGGACCTTTTTGTTTGTAGTACGGAGGCAATAATATTTTAGATCGATGTTGAGATGATTCTGTTTCGCTGTGATTGAATATAACGTTGACTGCATACAGGCACTCACGAAAGTCTTCGTACACCCCATGAAAAGGTCGTTCTGATTAATATGAATAATAAGTTCGTGTAATATCGTGTTTATTGGCATACTAGGTAATATCAATTATGTTATAATAAAATGTATTGGTCTGTAGGAATATTTTAATAACGAAGAAAAAAACGAATTATGCGTCTCAGAACAGTGAACTTTGTGGGGTGTATGTATAAAGACTTTCGTGAGTGACTGTATATTATTTATAGTTTGGGGACAGAATATGTTTTATGTATAATAGAAAAAGGAACTCAAAATGTATTCAACTAACATTTTATTATCAGCTGTTTATTCTTCAGTCGGATAAAACAAGATTCTGTATATCAGACAATTCCTAATCTACACTTTGTTTCATATTTGTAATCCAGAATCAGTTCGAAGGTATTTAGAACATCTAAATAGAAGATCTAAAAAAAAGGATTTTTCATTGAAATATTGAAGTGTCCAATAATTTTATTAACAAAATTTTACAAATTAACGCAGGTTGTTTCATATTTCTAACGCACCTAGAAATATTTAATTATTCCCAGCTATCAAGAAAATATCCCAAGTATGGTATAATCGTAGTAGATCGCAGGCATTCTCTGCTACAATATTTCTACAAACCATTCCTAAGTTGATCAGGAATGAATGCTGACTTGATGTGGGGATATAAACATGAATAAACGTCAGATATTTACGTGAATACATACTCATTTTCATTGACGAATCTCTGAAACTAGCGTTAAATAAAGCGAACGATTTTACCAAAATTCTTATTTCATCGTGGCTCTTTGATTTGCATTTATAAAAATACTTAACAAATAAAAACTTGCTGTCAAAATTCGTAGAAAAAAATAGGATCCATTCTCTGTCGATCGTTCATTTGGTGGATTTCTCCATCAGTGGACCTCGAGCCTCGATAAACCGAAAATGACGGAAGCTCGCGCGACCGGTCATTCGAGGAGAATATTGTTACGGTTCGCTCAATGACGTAAACGAATCGCAGCACGCTGAGTGGACATCGAGTGGGCATTAATGATATTCAACGACGCGCAACAACGCGATGTGCATATTTATTTGCGAAACGGGAGCGCAGTTTCGAGTTCGGAGGATTTTCGTTTGTTAAGTTTCGAGCACCGCGAGAGTGTAATTTGGAATTAGCCCCACGGACAGGGCAGAGAGGCGATTTTGTTGGAAAACGCGATACCGAGAATCGCTGATAACGCTTTGATACACGCTGCCCCATATGCGTTCTCTTGGCTTTAATCGAACCTGGTCGTCGATAAAATTTCAAACCGAGATCGGCTTCCGATTTTCCATGTTTTTTATGATCACTGATATTTACACGGAAATTATACGAGTTTCGTATTACCGAGCGCAAGGAAATTATACGAGATTTACTTAGATTACTTTATAACGATACATTGTTATTATTTTCATTAACGATATAAGTACCGAGAACCTCTTCTGTGTAATCTCCCTTGAGTTTTGCGAAATCAAATGAAATTTCAGCGAATATTTCGAAATATTTCAACGGTCTAGACAAAATGGGGTGAAATGCACCCTATCATAAGTCAGTAATAATCTGAAAATGCGCAAGGGAACTTTGTATTTCACTACTTGAGCGTAGGTATATGATGATTTTTCAATAACAACTGTGAGGAAAAATGAAAAATTCAAAATTTCGGACATTTTGATCGCATGAGAATATATATATATCCAAGACTATTATCGATATCTTCTTATTCGTTTTTAACAACAATTCAGTACAGCTTCCATTTCACTAACATTTCTTGCATTCTTCGTCAAACACCCCCCTCCCCTAAAAAAACTACCCTCAGGTATACCCAGTAACTTAACCTCCTACGCTGGATTGATGTGCTACGCACGTTGTTGTCTATTACCAAAATGTCTTCGCCTAGATAACCAATTAACTTGGAAAATACATATTCAAGAAAAAATTGAAGAGATAAGGACTAGCAGGAAATCCATGAATTGGCTCATAAATAGGAAATCCAAACTGAACACATACAGTAAATTGCAAATCTATAAATTCATTATCAAACCCATATGAAGAATGTAGTTTCCAATTCCACATGAAGAAAATAGAAAACCTTCAATCGGTAATCCTAAGAACTACAATAAATGCACCGTGGTACTACAAACAGACAAAAAGCTTCTCAAATAATTTTACATCCTATAAAGAAGAAAATATTTCAAATTGGAAGAGTGAAAAAAGTATTTCAGACCTGTAGTAAAATAAAGTAAATAGGTCCAAATCGGTACAACCCTGAAGAAGTGGCAAAGGATTTAACGGTTTGCATCATATGGAACACCAACTGAGAGGTTCACATTTAATTTTAGAGGTTAACATTTCTTTTTCTTTAGCGTTAGGTGGGTTAAAAACTGTCCCACCTTTTGCTTAACTTTTTATACATAGTGGGATATATTTAAACCCACCTCTAAAAATTGAAGTTACTCATAGCCATACAGTTTAATATTTTATTTTTATATTAAAAAAAATCTGTGCAACTAGGGTTTTTATTTTCTTTAAAATCGTGTGCCTCAAAGAGTTAAAGTCACTACTTCGGGGAGGTACTATACGTCGACTGCTGCTACAAAGAAGTAAATTTTCCATAAAATATCGTAAATATAGAAACAATTTCAACACCTCAGTTACAATCGTCAGATACGTCACAAACCATCGCTCAATTAATTTCCAACATAATCGGTGACTTCACGAAGCAAAGAAACATAATTCCTACGTGAAAGAAACCCCCCATGGAGTACAATTTCCTCGGTTGGCTGCTCCTCTGTCGACAGGAAAACGCATCGATTCGCTCTGCCGCTTGCAGTCGATTTCCGGCTTTGGTATTATCTGGAAAGTCTGTCGGAGAGGCCCGAGGGGCAATATTATCGGGGAAAAATGTACGCGTCGCGGGGCAAAAAACGGGACCAGTCGCTGTCGATATATCAAAATTACTCTCTCGACCTTTAGCCCCGCAGGGGGTGCAGGCTCGGCGGACGACTGCTCGGACATTAAATCCGTACCAGGGAATTAGCCGTGGGGCTGGCGGCGGTGGAATTAACGCGAGCTTGGCGAATCTGTTCGCCGGAGGATCGAGCGAACCGTGAAGAAATAAACCCCTGGAATTTTCCTTTGGGTTCCGTGGTACGCTGGAAACCCATGGGCGCATCTGGGGCGCTAGAATCGACCCTGTCTCACAACCCTAGTCGTCGTTAGGTGCTTCTTAATGGGGCAGAAATATGCTCCGCACTGCGTGATGACACGTAGAGAGTGGATGAGTCGCGGGGGATGAGCTCGTGAAGTGGCTGTGGAAGTGCCAGGAACGACGCAGAGGTTTTTTTTCGTTGACTGTTTTAATGAAACATTTATACAGGGTGTCATAAAGAAATCATTTTACTTTGTCGCCATTTTTTTTTTTTTTATGAAGTTCGTGTCCTAGTTTCTGTTTGACAGTGTAGCATGGACCATTTTTCTTGAGACGTTTGTCGCCACGACAACGTGTTATTGTTCTAAACGCCTAGTTTCGATTCCATAATAGAATTTCTAGGAATTATACGTGGTATCGACAGACATGGTGGCTGCAATACGTGGTTCTTTTAAGCAGTGTATGTATTAAGAATGGAAAATTTCAAGTGTGAAAATACAGTTTTCTTTGACCATTTGAGTATATGATTGTGTGAATAGAAATCTTCTCTGTAAAATTAAGAATGAATATGACTTTATTATTATCACTAGATTGCGGATATTTATGTATGTGTGAAATCCCCTAACTTGCAAGAATTGACTATTTAATTTTTGCTGGGAACATTTTGTGGTATCATGAATAATTTCAACGATACTCGAGGAGATCGACTGAGATGATACTCCTTGTATATCACTGCCCAAATTAGTAAATTTGCATAAAAATCCGCCGTCTAATTATTACGTTTAATTCCTACTATCTGTCGATTTTTCTATAAAGATACAAGAATTTTCCCACAATAGTGTACAGACTCCTCTCGATTATCGTCCTGAATTCGGGTCCGCGCTGGGACAATAATCGTATAGGGAGAAATGCTTCAGACCCTCGAAAAATTCGTTTTTTTTCCCAAAGCCCGAGCCTCGACAATAAAAGCGTGGGATAATATTTGGACAATAATCGTGTAGAACTAGTCAGACGATAATCGAGAGGAGTCTGTATACAGAAACAATGAATCACTTTATCATTTTCTCTTTCCTTAGTCACAGAATGTTTTCTACAATTTTTATTACGATAGTTCCATAAGGGAGAAAGTCTTAACTGAAATAAAAAATTGTCTATAACTTCGAAAATATTAATTTTTCGACCCATGATGACTAGAACTGTTTTTCATCATTGGCGAGTACTATCTACCATAGAAGTTGTGAACTGTTTTTTTGTATCACCTTGTATACAAGGGGTGATTCTCTGAGCAACAAACTATGCACTTGATAGCTTCCACGCCCAGTGGTGGGGATAACGCGTGGACAATAATCGTGTAGACCAAGCGAGACAATAATCAAGAAGAGTCTGCACGTAGTGTAAGTACATTGTACTCTACACAGTTCAATCATCAAACAGAAAGAACCTACAACCCACTACCACCTACGAAAAACTTGCACAAATTCCAGTCTCTCAAATCTCCCCACGAATAACACAAGGACAGGATTTACAATGCGTGTCCAAAGGAAAACTAACCTCGATTCCCGCGCGAGCAATTTGTACGGCTGACAGAGCGCGAATGTTCCCGCGGAACTCTTCCACGCGGCGTTATTCCCGAAATATGAGAGCAGCCTGGGAAATTTATGACTAGTCATGGGCTTCCATTAATCCGCGACGATCGGTAATTCACGAGGGTTCGATGCGTCCCTCCTCCCTGCACCTCGTCGTCTCGCAATTTCGCGCACTTACCAAGCTATCGAGGATCGTCGACGGGGATGGACGATCCTCCACCCCAATCGGAAGCTTCTATGATTCGTCACGATTTCCATGTCCCAGAGAGAAAGAGATCGGTATCTAGTCGATGGGATCGTTCCGCGTTGCACCATCATCCGCTTTTGTCTAGGTCGTAAAAGGGCGATCGTCTCTCCCGGTATTTCCTCGAGTGGCCCGGGAAAATGTTCGTTTCATAGGGGATGACGTGTCCATTTTTCGCGAGGCTCGCGCGCAGTAGATCGGCCAATTCATCAAGATTTACTCGGTGGATCGTACCAACGGTGCACAAGGGCCCCTAGCGATCCTCTTTCTCTTTCCTTCTTCTTCTCATCCCTCCTTCCTTTCTCTCTCTATCTTTCTCTATGTAATTCCTCCCCTTCCTGTCGCGTGAAGCGACTGCTCGATTTTTCATATTTCGCGCGTTGACCCTTCTGACACGCCCGGGTAATTCGACCCCTCCCAGGGCCTAATGCGGATCGACGTCAACAGCCTATTCCGGACGATCGTACGGGATAAATCAGTTCCGCGCTACGCTACGATTCTACGATAAATTCGGCTTTAGCATATGGCCGACCAGTTATGCACCCCTATCGGAGAGATAGCAGCAGCCCCCGATGCTCTCGGGAAGATGGGGAAGTGGGCCGTTGATAAGAGCAATTTGCCTGGGCGGAAGCGATGAATTTCGTTGGGGCTGGAGAACCGAATGGTCCTTCGAGGTAATTTATTGTGTTTGCGAGATGTACGATTGTTTGTATGTGTCGTGTTTTTGACATGATACTTTCACGGTTTTAGGGACGATTTGTATTGAAATTTTGTGATTCTTTGGGATTAGCGGAATCTTTGGAACCTTATGGTCCTTTTAAACTTTGCGTAACATCTTCGGTGTGTCTTACAATCTTATAGGTGTATTAGAAACTTGTTTGTGCACTTTATGGTACTTTTAAAGTTCCTGGAAACTCTTTCATACGGCAGTCTCCTGCACGAGCCGAGTGTTTCGAATCTTTCGGTAATCGAAGTTTGTAATTCTATCGACCTATAAATCTTTGTATATTTATATCAACCTACCAATCTTAGAGAAAATTTATAGTCGCGATTCTTCCGCAATTTTTCCGCGATTTACAATAAATATAAATTTTTGTTCGGTTTTGGAATCTTTAGAATGGCAGAAATGTTTTGCTAAAGACGAGAATGTTCAATAATCTCAGAAACCTTTACGAATCTTCTGGAAATTTTGTGACTTGACTTCGAGAAATTTTGTCCATCAACCTATAAACTTTATTAAATTTATATCGACCTATTAACCTTAATAAATTTATATCAACCTACTAAATTTATTAAATTTATATCAACCTGTCACATTATTCAATTTATATTAACTTGTTAACCGTAGAAAAAATTTATATTTGCAATTCTTCCGCAATTTTTCCGCGATTTCCAATAAATATACATTTTTGTACGATTTTGGAACCTTTAATATGTCAGAAATGTTTTGCTACAGACGAGAACGTTCAATAATCTCAGAAACCTTTACGAATCTTCTGGAAATTTTGTGACTCGACTTCGAGAAATTTTGTCCATCAACCTATATACCTTATTCAATTTATATCAACCTATAAACCTTATTAAATTTATATTAACCTGTCAACCCTATACAAAATTTATATTCGCAATTCTTCCACAACTATTCCGCAGTTTCCACTAAATACAAATTTTCGTTGGATTTTGGAAGTTTACATTGACCTACCAAATCCCTACAGCGCCATAAAACTTTCGTAAAAAATGAGGAACACCAGTACCTCCAACCCAGACCTGCAAAACCTTCAAGAATACTGCAATCAAATGATCCTCGACGTGATTTCTATTCCATCGCAACATCCCACAATCCTTCCAAACATACCAACAACCCTCGCACAAGTCGACAGATTCTTCTAAATCCATCGACTCCTCTCGATCTGCAGCGTCTCCTTCATAAAAACGGCCCAAGTTTTCTTCACGAAGTCGAGGCCCTTCCATTCGTTGCAAATGCGACCGAGACGGAAGAACCGCGAGACGGACGTCGTCGAAAGAGCAATCAAACCTGAACGAACAATGAAGTCGACGGAGGGGCGTAGAAGGGGGGGGGGGATACCTTTAAAGGATGTATCGAGTTAATGACAATGGTGCCCATTTGCATCGTTCTTTCGGGCCTCGAGGAAGCGGATAAGTGCATCTCGCAGATGAACCCGTGGGCGTGCCCCGTGTACACGGGATCGTTGCACCAGCGTAGGGAATAATTGAGACAAACCTCCTCTCTACGTCCTTAGACATCGGAGGACGTCCAGCTGAGAGTGTCCGAGCGGACACGATAACTAATAGGCCCGAACGCTGGGCCCCTTAATGACGCGCTACGTCATTTAGCTTTCCACGGACGGCGACAGGTAATTGCATGTATGTAGGCGGAGACGGATTCGAATCGATGTATTTTATCGGAAGAAATCGCGAATATGGAAAATGAACAAATTTCACGACCACAGAAAAAGTGTTTATGACCAGGAATGTGATTAACCCCAATTCTTTTAGAATTTTCTACAGTATTAACCCTCAGACACTACTGTAGTTCGAATTTGCACCACCAATTGTTTAAACTATTTTTTCTGAAATTTACCATTTCTTTGTAATAAATTTTCATTTTCGCTTTCTACGGACGGCGGCAGGTAATTGCATGTATGTAGGCGGAGACGGATTCGAATCGATGTATTTTATCGGAAGAAATGGCGAATATAGAAAATGAACAAATTTCACGACCATCGAAAAAGTGTTTATGACCAGGAATGTGATTAACCCCAATTCTTTTAGAATTTTCTACAGTATTAACCCTCAGACACTACTGTAGTTCGAATTTGCACCACCAATTGTTTAAACTATTTTTTCTGAAATTTACCATTTCTTTGTAATAAATTTTCATTTTCGCTTTCTACGGACGGCGGTCTACTGTAGTTCGAATTTGCACCACCAATTGTTTAAACTATTTTTTCTGAAATTTACCATTTCTTTGTAATAAATTTTCATTTTCGCTTTCTACGGACAGCGACAGGTAATTGCGTGTATGTACGCGGAGGCGGATTCAAATCGATGTATTTTATCGGAAGAAATGGCCAAAATGGAAAATGAACAAATTTCACGACCATGGAAAGATTGTTTATAACAAAGTACGCGATTCACCCCAATTTTTTTTAGAATTTTCTACTGTATTAACCCTCGGACACTGCTGTAGTTCGAATTTGCACCAGCCAATTGTTTAGACTGTTCTTTTTGAAATTTACTATTTCTTTGTAACAAAATTTCGTAGATAAAAAATTATTTCTTACTTTTACAATTATTACCATTGAATTTCTGAGGTAAGTTTACTGTACAAAAATATGAATTCCATTTACTCCCATTTTCTTCAGTCTTAAATATAAAAGATTAAAAATCCTAAGTCAGAGGGTTAAACTATCCCTTTGGTGGTTTATAACAAAATTACATATTAATTTATTACGAAATTATTTTCCAGACTTCTGTGATTTTTTTTAGATATTCATAACCATGAATTGATATTACTACATTTTCATGGTTGCCTCTAAATCGTATCGAAAGCTTGGTTCTCGCGGTTTGCAAAATTCTCGTTGTTTTATTCGGCAATCATCGATAAATTCAGATAGAGGGTAGGGAGCTGGGTTGACAGTTTTCGTATTTTGATTGGTAGTTTCGTTTAAATAAATATTTAAAGGCCACAGGGCAAACGTCTGTCGACGTCGGTGTCCCATTTGTTTGACAAAGCCCACTAGATTTCTTTATTTTCTTTATTAAATTGACCACGGTACAATAGTTCAAACCCTGTCTGTGAGTTATGGTTGGCCATTTTTTTAAACGCTTGTGGATCACCGCACTCGGATGGTAGATAGCAAAAATTCAGTGCTACTAAAAAATATTCTATAAATTGAATTGATACGAATGTAATATTGTAACCACAGTTGGGTGATTAAATTATTAGAACCACTTGCATAAATTAACGATTTTACGATTCAACCGTATTTTTTATAATTACGTGAACTAAGTGTAATTGTTTTGTATGTTCTAAGCGAACAATTGTTAATTCCGAATTTTCTAGTGTAAAAGCCTTGATATTGTGATTTTATTTCTATACAGATACAAAAAACATAGTTTCATACCATGGCTCTAGTAATTAGATTCATCCACTGTATCCCCTAATTACAGCCATTTGCATCAATTGACCAGACTGCGGATTTTTCTCCAAACTTACATTTTCCAAATTAATTCATAAAGACAAAAGCAAATCTAGCAATTTCTTTCTTCTCTTAAATGTCTTACCGAGTTCAGAATAAAATAGAAAATTCATTGCATCTCTTGAAAGTTTTGTCGTTTACTATATTTCACTGTGCCCTATAATCTACAACTGCATAAAATCGACAGAACCACATCGTAAATGAAACAAAAACCATGAAAATCGTTAATTAAAATTAATTTCCACAATCTTAATTACTAAACCTACAATTCTACAACTTCGCATATCCAAACAATACTTCAAAATTCACAAAAAAGAAACTCCCCCAATCACCCCCAAAAAAAATCACCAAAAGATCTCCCGGTTCCACGAGTTTCCTCGTCGATCCGTTCTCCGTTCGAATCGGAATGAATAAATCCGTCCAGCAGGTATAACGGACGATCCAACGATGGGACGGTCCGATCCCGTGGTAACATCCACAACACGGTTCCTATTACCGGAACCGAAACGGCCTGGGTCCGGACCGTGCTTCCATTATATTATGACTGATCGGGGGATCAGATTTTTTTCGATTAAATCAGGCTTGACGTGAAAAAAAAAGGATAGGCGGGCGCGTGACGATTCGCCGTGACGTTTCTGGCAGACGTGTCCGGGTGCCTTTATAATTGACACTCGCGTGGGGTTCAGAGGGTGGGGGGGAGTGGGGGGAGGCCCAATAGCGCAGAGAAGAGGGATCCTAGGTCGCTAGCGCAGCCTGTTGTGGGAACAGCCGTGTCAAAGGGGATCTTTCTCGGGTGCAAGGGATGGCTCCAGTTGAGAGGGGATGGGGGGGTTAAGGGTGAGGGACGGAATTGAGATTGACAGTTAATTTCGTCGTAGACCGGGGTGGTCCGAAATTTCGAAGCGTCGGGATTGACCTTCCGCTCGAATGAAAACCGGGTGGCATCGTCGCCGGTTTCGGGAGCAATCCAAGAGAGAAGAGACCCGTAGACGATAGGAAAGGGGGGGCGAGGGACGGCCAAGGCTGTCTCTATGTACGCGGCGTCGCGAGAATGCACGGTATTTCCCATTAGACGGACAAAACTCCGATTTCCACGCCACCGATCGTAGGTGAATTGGCCTCGCGCGACAGTTCTATGGAAACCTCGACTCGGGGGGATCGTCGAGCTCTATGGTGGGTTTGTTCGTTCGCGATTCTCGTGCAACTGACTTGTGACGTGTTCATAACTGGGACGTGGTGTGGACATACTCGCTCTTGAGTGAAGACAATGCGGGACAGAGTGAAATAGTGGAAATAGCGAAACAATGTACTGTGGATAGTTATTACACCGGAAACAGTGAGTATTCATGGTAGTACTATAAGGTGGTGGTAGAAAAAGGATGATAAAGAATGTATAATAGAAAATAGATTTAAAAAGGGGTACTTAAGTTCTAGGGTAGATAGTACAGGAAATCGTCGGTGAGTGTTCGAAGGCTTCTTGGGTCTGACAGGGAAAAGTAGCTAAGTGTAACGCTGACTTTTTAATGAGGTTTAGTACAGTGATAGAGCTTGGAATTTAGAAGCCAGTGATACTTGTTTCAATGGCATATGGTCTGGGTTAGGTCATTAGTTTATGAAATATTTAATGTTCGGTGCTGAGGAGATCTCGAACACTCATTGAGGATTTACTGTACTCGAGAAATGATGAAAAAATGTCCTAATAAACATGGGTTGAAGAATGAATATTTTTAAAGTTATAGACAATTTTATTGTTTCGGTTGAAGCGATTGATTTTCTAGTTTTGGGAGTTATCGTACCGTATGGAAACAATGGATTACTTTTTATTAGTTTTTTAAAATAATTTTGTTCATTGTTTCTGTACGGTATGATAGTTCCAGAAGCAAGAAAGTTATTTGCTTTGACCAAAACAAAAAATTGTTTGTAACTTCCAAAACATTAATTTTTCGACTTACGTTTATTACAACTATTTTTATCATTTGACGAGTACTATCTACCCTAGAAGTTATGAACCCTTTTATTTGTTCACCTTCTTAATGTTGCTTGGGTCTTGGATTTATTATTAGCGCTGAGGAAGATAAACTGTTCAGCAGTGAATCTGTAGAAATAAATCAGGAGTAAAGAATTGTTTTATTGTTCGGTGGCTGAAATTGAATTGTGGGGAATCGTTGTAGAGAGAAAGTGGAGTGAATTCATCCGTAAGTCCAGGTAGTAGACCCTATCTTAATGAATAGGTGACGGATCGGATCTCTGAGAAAGGTATTACACTAGAAACACTGGCTTTCGAATTTTCAACGACGGAAGAGAATGTAGTATAGATAGTGAAGTAGGATCCTACATAGATTGATATGGGTTATTAAAATATAGATAGTTTATTAAAACATTTAATTCGTAGTTTAAATAAAGGTAGGATCCGACATAGATGGGTATGGGTTATTAAAATATATTATAGTTTATTAAAATATTCAATTCGTAGTTTTAAAAAAGGTATAGTCTTAAAATAAGACGACAAAAATACAACACAACCGATTTCTCATCCACGAAATCACAGCTGACCCGAAACCATTCACCCACCCCTACCAGACACACTCAAACCATGCATCGTTTGCTCTCCAATTACGCGTGCATTCATAACAACCACCTGAAATCAAATCTAAACAGGCACGCGAAATTCTTTTAAACACATCTCATTCATACATCATTCACGTAAATCTTTAATTCGTCCAGAAACATTCCCCAACTCTGAAGTCCCCATTCCGTCACATACCACATCTATAAAATCCCATATGTCATCATCGAACATTGACGCGTTAAATTCCCTTAAAAGTACTCGATTAATCCCACCGCAACGCTTTAAATAACACCGTCCACCCATAACGTAATTATCCACCCTCGCGCCACTAATCAATTGCACACTCCAAATGGAAATTGTCATTCATCGTCAAATCGAATCGTCCCGATGTCCACCTCGAGCAAACCGAAATAAAATTAACTGTAAACCACAATCCCGCAGTGTCAATGAAATACATTATACTGTCCCCGATTCGCAACCCTCTATTTTTACCCCCACGTACAAACGAAATTCGCAAAAAGAAAATTAGTCTACACGTCGAAAGCGTTGCTTCAACCCCCGAATCTGTCGCCAGGCTAGTCATCATGGGTCTGTCCAACCCTTTCGTGTACCAAAGTGAGTGGCAGGGTTCCATCAACAGCGCGAAAATTGGGTAAGAAGGCATATAGGAAGCGGCGCGAATCGAGCAAACTCGATTTCTCCCCGGTAATCCGGGACTTCCGGTTTTAAAGGGCGGTTCACAACGGGGCGAACCCCTGCGGTGCCGGACTTACGCTCCGTCGCCGTGGTCCCGGGATTAAAGCGTCCCGTGGCGCGCGAATAAATTCCACACCTCGCGCCCGCCGACCGGAAGATTAATAATTCGTCGTGTGGACCCCCTGAACCTTTAAGGGGTTACGGCCACCTTTCAGCTCGGTAAATCCCGGACACTTTTTTACGACAGAAGCGCTGAACCGTTCGCCTTGGAACGAAGTCTTTTTACGGGCGAATAAAATGGTGAAATTTTTTCGGAAAATTCGGGTTTCTTGGCAGTGGAACCACCAGCACTGAATGTTGCTAAGTTAAATTTTTTAATATAGTAATATATTGTAGAGTGTAGTAAAAATAGTAGAACATAAAATTTATAGTAAATTAATAGTCAATATAAAGTACGCCGAGAGCATTACAGACTCCTCTCGATTATTGTCCTAGATTATGGGACAATAATCTTATAGGGAGAAATGCTTCAGTCCTTCGTACATTCGTTTTGTGCACTTGTGTAGGACAAGCCAGACGATCATCGAGAGGAATCTATTAGAAATTTGGTAATCGTAAAATAAGAAATCTGCAATCCGTCATTTTGAAAGATTTGGTAGATCTAGTGTTAATAAGACAGCTACACTGTGGATTTTTTTAAAGTGAAGGACATTTACCTTATGAATTTCGAAGAATTTTTATGCGAAACAATAAAGAATAAATTGGAAGATCAATGATGTCTTGTTTTTGCTTTGTTTATATTTTAGTTACAATTTAAATGATATCGATCGGTCTACAATATATGTATTTCCGAGTGGAAAATTGATAAAAGTGTGCCGCCTGTTGTTTCGGCAGCAAGATGGCGTCATCACTCGAAGTCGAGTGTTCCTCGAAAAGCTGTTCGCAACGCCTCGTCGAACGGCAACGACTGCTCGTTACGGCTGATTATTGTTCGAACCTGACACGTTCTAAGAATAAGAGTATTGGCTTTTGTCCATAGAACTGTGCAGGGTGGTCCAGTGACTGTTCACTTGACGATTACTTCCGGAATTGGAGTAGACAAAGAAATGTCTGGAAGCAAAGTCGTACGATGGAAAAGGGGTCGAGATGATTGCTTTCTTTATAGCTGGAGTGACTATTGCCATTTTGAACTTCCCTTTAAATATTATGCCTGCTTATGCATAGGGTGTCTCATAAGAAACTGCTTTAACTCCTAATTAGATCCTTTGTGGAATGTGTAGGTCTTTTTAGACCCAAACTAATCTGATCATTACGTGTATTAATATATTTATTAGATACTTGCATAATAAGTGTCCTTTTCAACATGGGAGGATTTTTAAAAATATTAAAAACCTAACAAGTTACGATTTTTTAAGCAAAAAAACTCTCATTTCTCATTGCTTCTTTTTATTATTTTTTTATATATTTATTAGATACTTGCATAATAAGTGTCCTTTTCCAACATGGGAGGATTTTTGAAAATATGAAAAACCTAGCAAGTTACGATTTTTTAAGCAAAAACACTCATTTCTCACTGCTTCTTTTTTCACGGATTGTTTCACTACACTCAAATTGAAATTAACACCTGGTAAAACATTTCATTTTTATTTTGCACTATTTGAAGATTGTTCAGTAATTTTTTCAATCTAAACTAATTAATAGTTTGGGCATGGTAACTTTTTAAAGTCTGTGGGGTAACTGTGACCCCAATATGACCTTTATGAAGCTCCAGTGAAGTGTTGCCGTTAACTAAGAATTAAATGACATACTGATCATGGTTATGAAAAAATGTAGTGTTGTTGCTATTGCATACCAAAACCTTACAAGAAAAGAAAAGTTGCAAACTTGATTTCCACTAGGAGAAAAAGTGACGTAGGATAAGGGCCTCCTAGCAGTTGATAAATGTATTTCAAGTACTGAAATAAATGTTAGAATTTAAATGGTAGAAGGCTTTTTCCCTACGCCACTTTTTTCCCTAGCGGAAGCTGAGTTTGCTCGTGGGTGTACATGTTCAACACTTACAAGGGAATTTCACATCGCTAATGTCCAGCAATTTCCTAACTTTGCACCTAACAGTGTAATGCAGCTTGAATTTATAATCGAAACAATTAGACCAATAATTGCGAAAAAAAAAAGATGCAAAATTCAGAAGTTTGCTAAATCCATAATACGGCTGCATTTTTCTGGTGCATTTAAACGGTAGACCAATAGAGATGGCGCGACGCTATCCCGTCGCCGGGATGAATTATCATCGACGGACCATTGCAATTGCAGCGGCTCGCAGAAATTTCGCTAGACGCAATTTTCATTTCGTAACGCGTCCAGCCTCCCACCAGCGACCGCGTGTGCATGCGTATCGCGGCGGAAGGGGAGTGCAATCGCAATGCACCCTGGTTCCCATTGAGTCGGTGCTGCTAATGTCGCAGCTTATCGACCGTACAATGCTGTCTCTCTGCTGCAACGAGCTCTATTGTGTCGTTTGCGTTGCGAAACGGGTCAAGCATGCCGTGTATTAATTTAAACAAGATGAGGAGGTTCAAATGCCCGCCATTCTGGCGTATACACCCCTTCGAGCGTGATTCATGCGGAATACTCGTTGACGACATTGTTGAAATATTGATACACTTTGGTACAATGGAACGGATGTTGGTCAGTTCTGTATTTAAATCATTTATGAGACTTTGTTGTAATACTTTGTTCTTGTTTGTTGCAGGTAAGGACCACTTGTAGTTATCAATTTTACCTTCTATCTGGAACGAGGTCTGTGAGTCAGAGTTCTGGTAACTCGTGATTCATCCTGTGCGTGAGTAAATACGAGAAAGGTGTGTTGCTGTCTATAAGGTGTTGCGTAGAAATCAATTTTCAGTATTTTGGAGAACAATTCGTTCACTTCGTTTCTGATTAACGTGAAAGCAAATTTATATAAATTGAAAACTGCAGTTGTTAAATACTAAATTAATTTTCTTTGGAATACTTTCACGGGAGTTTCAGTGTAAACAATAGAGGATCAACCCCTTTCTTACTTCAAAGGTTTAATTTTACGTACATTCCCAAGTTTTAAGGCTTCTTTGCAAAAACGTGTATTAAAAGAAACTTCATTTTGCATTATATGGAATTTAATAGATTAATGGTGAAACGAAATCTTCGTCTGTGGTGAAGGTACCATTATGTTACCTTTTATATATTTCAATAAAACCCACAATCCATTGGGGGTACGCGGGTATTCGATGGCTGAAATGAACGATTTCTTTTGGGTTCAATTGAAAAGTAACTAACAACTCGAATAATTTCAACGTTTTACAATTTTGTTATTCTGAACGTAACTCGTATTTGCAAATAGAAAACATCTCCAAAATATTAAAACTTAAGTGAAATACAATGCACCAAAGTATGCTTCACCCTAGATCACTAAACCGTCCTGTGACTTACGTTATTACTAATCATTCGTAGAAATTACGACTGAAAGGAGACACATAATATTTTAGAGAAATGTGGTCTCTACTGAGGTAGAACCTACGTTATCATTTACGATAGTCAGACTTAAAAATAAAACTAAATTCAAAGAGTAATTATTCAACACATTGTGGTCACATGTCAACAACATTGACAACAACCTGTTCATTTCTGAGAATAGCAAATTCGTGGTCGTAATTTTTACGATAATTTAATGATCTAGGGTTAATAACAATTACAAAAAGATATCATACAATTACACGTATTGGCCTCATTCTTCGACTATCAATAGATTACCATCAAGCTTACACTAAATACGTTATAATCTATGATGGTCAGGCTTAAAAATAATAAAAAAATCCAGACGGTAATTATTCAGTACATTGTGGTCACATGTCAACAACATTGACAGCAACCTGTCCATTTCTGAAAATAACACATTCGAGGTCGTAATTTTTATGATAAATTAGTGATCTAGGGTTAATAACAATTACAAAAAAAGATCGTACATTCACACGTATTGTCCTCATTCTTCGAATATCAATAGATTACCATCAAGCTAACACTAAAAAGTCCTTACAGCACCAAAATGAACGAACAACTCCATCAACCCCCATTCAAAATGTAAAAGAAAAAACACAGAATCCACAATCGTTCCTCGTTCCCTACGCGCGTAATAATCTTGCCGCGCACTATCGGTTTTCCCATGAAAAAAACTCATGTACCCGGTCGCAAAACCCCGGTATTATTCGTATTCATAGGAAAACTGGAGTTCTTCGTTTCATCAGCACCCCCTTGTCCCTGAGCCCGCCACCCCCCTCTCCGACAGCATTGAAATTTCCATCACGTCCACTGTTCCCGCAGATCGCATTAATGATCGGGCACAAAGAGGCGAGGCGCCGGTAGCCAGAGCGTCGGGGTTCGAACTCTGGCGAGAAAAGGGCGTCACGGGGGTGGTTCCACCCAGCAACCCACGCCCCGCTCCCCCCGAACCGGTTGGGGTGAAAATCGAATTTGATATTTCCGTTCCGTTCGCCATCGACAGCACGTGGCGCCCGTGAAAATATCGAGGCTGCCACCGTTTCCACGTCCCTCGAAACGAGGATTTCTTATCTGAATTCCACCCTCCTTCACCAGGTCGCTCGCACCGTCCCTTGTATTTGGGGGGTGTGGAGGGCCACGTAAGACGTAGAATGCGAAAAGGCAGCTGTGTGGAGGTTTCCAGGGCGGAGAGAAAGTTGTTCGGAGGCCCCGTGAGAGGAGTCCCGCGACTGAATTATTTAAGTCGCGACCCGTCTTGAATGTCTTCCTCCTTTTCACCGACTTACCCCCGCCCCAACCCTCCACAGTGGAAACGAAGGAAATTTAATTTCATCCCCCTGCGGGCGAACGAAGCAGCTTGTTTTCCCCCCTGGTTCACTGGGGATGGTGGACTAGGTACTCCGTCCTTTCTGGAACGGTTTTAATTGGCCGTGCCCGCGAACCTGACGGAATCGTATTTCGAGGAGGACCAGAGCTGTAAAGAGGAGGTTGGAATGAAAGCTTTCGCTCATTTTGACACCTCGCGATGTGAGAAGGACGACGGTGATTCGTGCTCGTATTGAGGTTATAACGTCGATTGCTTGATAATTAGCTCCGATGTAGCTTGATAAGTTCCCGGATACGGTGGATCGTGGCGATCGGACGGGAAAATCTCGATGGAGGACAGATTGGGAAATTGAGATTGAGGATGAAGGATCTAGCGAAGGGTTGAGTAGACTGGTATGGGGTGACGGGGGGAAAAAGCTGGGACAGTGCATTTTTAGGGATTTTTCTGTGTTTACTGTGCTTTGTTGGTGGTAACTGGGACTACAAAATGATCCAAAATAGAAATGTCCGGATAAGATAACGTTAATTCCTTAAGGCTTAAGTGGTGTGGTGTGTACAGAGAGTCCAAGAATAGGTGTAACTCCTTGAAAGGGGTGATTCCTCGGGTGATTTGAAACAACTTTTTCCTTAGCGAAAAAATTCTCCGAGGCTTTGTTAACGAGATATTAATGAAAAAACCCCGACCAATCAGGGCGCGAGTCTGCTCGCTGAGTAGGCAACGTTGCCGCAAGAGCTCAGCTGGCAGACTCGCGCTCTGATTGGTCGGGGTTTTTCGTTAATATCTCGTTAACAAAGCCCTGGAGAACTTTTTCGTTAAGGAAAAGGTTGTTACAAATCACCCCAGAAATCACCCCTTTTAAGGATTTAGAACTATTTCGGGATACCCTGTATCAGAATTAGGCAGAATTTTATTCGAATAATACAGTGAAAAGCAACAGTATCTAAGGTTGTCGTTCTGAGCTTTAAACAGTTAATGAGATTAAATAATTGTTCGACAATGTCGATTCATTCATAAAGAAGTATTATTTTATTATAAAAATTGAAATTTCCACGTTTAAGCGATAGAAAATGATGAAATACTTTTTTTTATCTTTTATTCGTTATTCGAAATTTGTTATCTAGATGGCCAAAATCAATGCATAATGGAAATAATAGATACATTAGCCTTATGAAAATTTATTAAAATAATTGTTAAAAATAAAGATTTCTTTGAATTCTTTTGATTCTTTCGAAATAACAGTGTTTGAAATGTATCATCATTTTGTCGATATTTCTTGGAATGTGTAAAAATTTGCCAGTTACTGGTTATACCGTAACATACACAATTTTTTATAAAATATTTATTTTACATTCTTCAAGTGATGGTTATGGCGGACATACACGCCAGGGGGTGAAAAATTAGTGCCACTGTGGGTAGCACTTCTAGTAGTGAACCAGAACTATTTAAATATTGAAGATTTAGTGTACTGGTTAAAAACCGTGGTGAACTCTAAGCATTCAAAATTAATTTTCTCAATAAAGTCGTATTATGACATTCCTTCTTTATTCCTTGTTACTCTTCATGCGAGAGTGGATTGTTAAATATAGAAGAGGAAAACGAATCTAGTGGAGCGTGTTGAGTATCATTAAGTGTAGGGGAAAAGGTATCCAATAAAGAGATAAGTATATGATTAAACGTGAAAGATAGGGGGTAAAGGAGAATTATTCAGAAGTGTAGGGTTAATTATTTAGAGTATAGGTCTGTATACTATTTCACATCAACCTTCTACGATCTAAATTACTTTCGATGTTTTCTGAACCGCAAATGTTTACGATGCCTCGATTAAACTTTTATATCGTACTAATCAAGAGTTTGCTTACACTCGCAGATTTTCATTTTTAATGAAATAGATTGACTAACATTACTCACTGATATTTGTTTAACGAAACAACATTAAATATTTGAAAACTCATTGGATCTTGTATAAACTGATTCCAAAATCCTGTCTAAAAGTGTAGCTTGTTTCCATTATTCACATAAAAAATGTAGATTTTAAACAGATTAATAAATCTGCTACTAAAAAAGTTGCGTACGACCAAAAAAGACGTGAACAGTAAAATAAAATATTTACAGGCTTACTTAATTTAAATGTTACGGTTTATGTCGAATAATAACAAAATTTAATCAAAAATGAACAGTTCCAAGCAAATTGGAAGTGTTTTAAATTGTTTATCTATTGTAATAAAATCGTGTGGAAACTTATAGAAGGCACAAAAATGAGCGGTTAAAGTTTTTTGCCGCTCGAAAAAAGGGAATTAATTTCTCGATGAGTTTGTAATTAACGAGCAGCAACGGCGTGTAAAATTGCGATAATTAAAAACCGTTGTTACGCGGACCGATTTTAATTGTAAACTTCTCGTCGCCAAATTTCCGATCGCGATATATAAAAGAAAATGGGAACGCCCCGGGAGAGAGAGATAGAGATAGAGAGAGAAGTAGTTTTCGCTGCGAGAGCAGCAAGCTCCGCTGTTTCAGCCATATTTATTCGGTAATTAATTTAATGCGCGCGTAATTAAGTTGGTAATTCACCGGGAGTTCCCGAGAAACGTCGATAACGGCGGAATAGGGGTGCAGGTGTACCACAGGCATTTCCCATTAATAGTTTATCGAATAGTTTTTGTCAACGTCGGGAGGTTTCCGAGTGCATTGAGCACTTGGGGAAATTGGCAGTCGACGGAGAGAGAAATTCCGTGAAACGGAACGCGTAGGTGTATATTGGTACCCTTCTTATTTAATATGTGTTTATTCAACCGTCGTATAAAGTAGACCTTGCGAAATATTATATAACAATATTGATCGGAAAAAAATGTATCTTCGTCACTTACAAATTTTTATAATTCTTTCGAAGATATTTAAGTAAAGTTTTTAATGGTATAATTTTCGTTATATTCATCTTATTCTTATTTTTGACTTGTTTTCACAATTTATTCTTATAATAAGTTACAGTATATATTTCCTCAGTTGGAAAACTTTTAATACATTCGCTGTAACCATATTATTTCGAAAATATTCATCACAGACCACGCTAGTTTTCTTCATTCTATTCAGTAGAATGTTCTCATTTTATTGATCAGGTATTAAAACGTTCTAAGACAGGGATAATGAATAATATAAAATATAGGCACAAATTGCAAACCACATTCTGATATTTATCTCTTCATTATATTATTTTTTCTACCATTATGGCAATTTGACACCGAGGGACAAATTTTCATAAGACTCTTCTATATTCCAAGTTTCTTTCCTAATTTTATAATAACCATTTCAGCCATCCGAATGAATAATTCCCAAACAATAATACCTGTCCAGCAAGTAACGAAACCCAGCACATTAAAATATTAAATATATCCACGAGCATCCGCAATTGCCCACCTAAAAACATCACCCAGCCAGCTACACTGGGGGTACACGATCGGCCAATTCCAAACGATCCATTTATTTGGCAATCAATTTAATGCGCTCGCAACATTCCGCGATTAACAATTACCGTACGTTCCGCGCAAACATCGAGTATACGCGAAGCGTCGAGTGGGGGTGGTTGCAAGGGAGACAAAGAGAGAAAGTTGGGGTGGTAGTTCGCGGTACTTTTCACTGTTGGTCCGTCGAGCCAAAGTTGCATCGCGGAGTTGATCCATTAACGGATCGTTGCGCGTGCTCATCGATGTTCAGAGGTAAAAAAAAAAAGAACAAAATAACTTTAAAAAAAAAAAAAAAAACAAAAAAAAAGATGGGGAACACAAGAGGGACAGAAAGGTATTACGACGGAGGCCAGCGAAAAGTCAGAATTCACGAATTAATTTTGCGTATTCCGTGAAAGGCCAGGTGAAATCTGCGCCGCGTCGACATTCCCGATCGATCGTTGATCCAGTCTCGCGAGTGGAAAAAAAGTCTACCCACCGATGGGCATTAAATAAACCCTCGAGGGGGATGACCAGAAGGTAGAGGGGGAGTAACGTGCTCTCTATTCCGATCCCGTGTTCGTTTTATGCCCCCCCTATCACCGATATCATTGAAGTACAGAGGCCATCCCTTTGACTCTTGTTCGGCTGTCCTACCGTATCTTCCGGTCCTGGTATCGAGGTAATGGCTTTCGCTGTGAATTAATGAGATCAGAAGGAATTCCGTTGACCGTGGGGGTGGGCAGGGGATGAGAGTATGGGGCTGCTGGCTCGCGTATACACCCCCTCCCCCTCATTCCTGGAGTATTTTATTTTCCCCCCCCCCCCCCCCCGCGACAATGGACCGGTTAAACGGCGAAAACCGGTAGCCGACTCGAGCCTTTGTTCGACGATTAGATCGCGGAAGACTGGGCTTATTGCGCCTACGAGAGTAGTGCGGCTGCTTTGTGTTAACGCGTTTTAAGCCGGCTGAACGTTGCGGACGATCTCGGTGTTCTGGGTGGGATTTACTTTTGTAAGGGTGGGTGGGTACTGTGGTGGAATTTGGACTGGTGAATTTAAGATCGAGATGTATGGTGTGGCGATGGTAATGCGTTGAAATTTATGGGCGACCAGAGTTGGTGTTGAAGTAGATACATTGAGAGTGTAAACTAACGCGAAAATTGCGATATTTCTTAAACTTTGCAGGGTTGTAGGGGAAATCAAGAGAAGTGTACTGTAATTTTTTTTTTTCCAATTTCAATTCATCTGGATGAAAATCTGTTGAAGGTAGATAGGTGTTTCTATATTTCCATGTATATCTTTAAAACTATCGTAGATATAAAAAAATGTTTAGAATAGAAATTGAATGGTTTACTATGCTCTATAAAATGATGCAATTAAATTGATAATTAATATAAGTGGGGGGATGTTTTTATTTAAACAAAGAATTTTTATTTCAGAGATTTTAAGGTCGCCTTGGTTTTTGTAAGGGAATGACCTATTTTTTGTACCATAGATCGATTGAGTATCAAATTCTGAGTAAAAATCTGTCGACCATCATACGTCCTGAACCTAATAATTAACGAGATATTAACGAAATAATTTTTAATACGTACTTACTATTTGGACGCTAAAGCAGATGCTATATAGATTGTATATGCTATATACATTTCGCAGACCTAAGAACATTCCCAAAGAGATACCATTAAGATTAACTCGGAAAATTGTGTTAAGTCGTAACAGTGTTAAGAAAACGAAAACGTGGTTAGATCGAAGTAGTCTCGAAGACCGCACTAGATTTAACCTTCAGTCTGTGCATTGTGGTCAAATGGACCCCAGTCGTTGTATAAGTTTTGGCACCAAAGAAATATGCCAGACAACTAGAATTTCCTCAACTAAGGTTTTACACACACATTACTAAAAAAAATATTTCTTATGAATTAATGAAAAAAATAAAAATAACTTTTTTTAAAAAAAAAACGTTACAAAATATGTGAAAATATATATAGAGTCAGTTTGACAAACTATTCAATTCCTAACAATATGTTGAAACAATATAATATTAAACATTCAATCTTACATATTATTTTTTTATATCAAAACATGTTCAAATTCCATACAAACTACCAAAAACAATTTTCCACAATCAGTTTCCCGTTACCATTCACCGCGAAAATTTCTAATTTCCTCCAAGGATTACTCATTGTTCCGAGTAGAGCGATATTTTTCCGACACCACAGCTCGTTTCCGCGAGACTAATAATTCACTGTAATTGGAATCATTAGAAAAACATTAGTTCCTCGAGACCACGGCGAGGCGAGGCCGTTCATTAACACGTCGAACAACGTATGCGTGTGTCTGTGTGTGCAGGGTTAGCGAACTTTATTAGTGCGGATGCGGTACGAAACGTGGGGGCCCCGCAATGACTTCCTCGTTCTCACTGATCGCTCTTCCTCGCCGTTCTTCCCAACCGAGCGTCGAACCAGCCAATTTTCGCACGAGTCCCACGAAATAACACCCCCCCACCCCTGCCCCTCCGTGGTCCCCAGAGGAAGTACTCGTGTGTTTTCCAGAGCGCCGCATGGAAATTGGATTCGCGATTCGTGATTTTCCGCGCGCCGGACAGAATTTAATCTTCGTTTAACGCGGACTGCTGCGGGTAGAGAGCGATGACCCGTTTCGACGCGGGCCAACAAAACGGAATTAAGAGACGAAAAAGCATAGAGAGACGCTCTAATTAAAGTCGGAATCGTCAACGAGCGTGGGCGGTATTCCTGCTAGAAACAGAGGAAAACCGGTTGAAAACCGTCGCATCGTTTTCGGCCGTTTGCGTCGACGTTTCGTTGCTTCGTGGACTTTTTTTTTCTAACCCTTTTTCTTGTTTTGGATCTTTTGGGGAATTTTCTTTCGGAGGGAGCTTTTCTTCGTGTGGAGTACCTACCGTTCCGGTGGGAGTTTTCATTGAACAATGGACGTCTCGTGGGCTTTGTGGAAATGTTAAATTAATTGTGAGTGTTGATCAGGGAAATTGATTAATTTTTCGTTTATTGAGGACGTTTTGAAGGGAATTTCGGTGGCAAATAGAACGCACCTTTGAAATTGTATTTGTGGTCACGATTGATCGGGAATAATAGAAGTTTTGGTGCTATGTCGAGGAAGTAGATTAAGACGGCCAGTGTCAGACACTGTAGACGACATTTTATTTAACACGTTGTTTGGTTTTTTTTTTTTTTTAGTCATAAATCGTGGCAAATATATGCGTTTAGGTAATAGAGGCTGTTGGTCTAGATTGGAATTATATTGCGATATTAATTTAATGCAAAAATTTTGTAACGGTATTTAAATAATTCAACTTCTTTGCAATGTGTATAGTGTCACCCCATATTTGGGTGGCATGGCAAGAGTGTTAAATACCTATTGTGTGTTACGGATATTACAGAAAGCACGATACGTTTGCAAATTCTATGAATTATACATTTTCAGTAGTATCGTCCATATAACAGAAGCCAAATAAGACTTAAGAACTAATTAAAATCCTGACTAAAATTAAATAATAAAGAATTAAGTTTCTTTAATACTTTAATTTATAACTGGCTAAATTTCTTCAATTTTAAGCCAGTTCCTATCCGACACAGTGTCCCAAGAGAAAACAGAAAACCCATTTACATTAACTTTAATTTAAATATAATTCCGTGAAGTTTTCCTCCCACATAAACCTGCTCTGGACCTGCACAGTACAGAGTCAGAAACTCAGCGTGTCACTTAAACCAAGAAATATACGTTGCTTCAAAAATGTTATTATCTTTGTACATTACACAAAAAAAAAACCACAAACATTCATTTATTATATTCCTGGACATCTTCCTAAAACCACGAAACATTAATATTTCCCATTGTTAATAAAAAAAAATAATCCCAGTGTGTCTACAGAACCGCAAACTGGAATCCACGTTATGAAATATCAGGGTGAAGTTTCGGGATTAAAAAGATTCTTCGTAACATTGAAAGATGAAACACACGGTTGAAAATCGCTCGCCAAGGAAAATACCGACAAAACCATCCATATTTCTCCGCGAATTTTCGAATTTCCTAGGCGGGAAGCGTTCCCGACGGAATGAGTTCGCGTTGGCACGCGCGCACCCGCATCAATCATCCTTTCTGGCCACCGTTTTTCACCTCATCCCCTGCCCTGAACGCTGGATAACGTTCGGCTTTGAGGATTCCTCGAGCCTCCGCGTAACACTGGTAAAAGATAACCGATGTGTGTGTGTCTGGTCGGCTCGATATCAGCTGCGTCCGTTCTCAATGTTATCATCGAGGCCGGGTGAATATACACACGTCCGAAAAGAAAGGTGAGCCAGGATCTCGAGGGGAAGAGGATCGTTTTTCGCGGAGCGCGCGTAATTCCGAGGAAGCTGATAACGCGCGCCAGGCGTGATATCGGTAACAGGAGCAAGCAGACAGGGTTTACGCGCTTTCTCCATGTGTACATAGACTTTCCTTCTCTCTCTTTCTCTCTTCCCCTGTCTCTACATTTCTCTACCTCTTTCTAAATGTCTGGCTATCTTTATCTATCTCTCTCTACGTTTCTATTCTTCTCTCTATATCATGCAACCTATCTCTACTTCTCTCTTAAGGGTACCCTCCAGTCAAAACGCTCGAAAAGTTCGTGATTTTCATGAATTTATAAAAAGACAATGGAACAACATATGGTAAAAAAACCGGTTTGATCCTTGTTGCTACATATTTGAAGAATATAAAGAAAATGTTATTGTTTAAATTTTAACATTTTTTCCATAAAATATGTAGCACTCAATGTACTACTGTACAAATTTGAGGTTTCGACAGGCGCCATTTGAAAACATGATAGGATTGTCTTAAATAAAAAAAAACAAGAATATTCTTAAAATATATGTTAATGGATATCGCCTTACCTATCCTCAATCCAAAAAAAAAACAAATTTTGACCGGAGGGTACCCTTAAGGTGGTTCGTGCCAAATTCGAAAGACCAGATAATTAACCCCTTGTCCTATAACATCGAGTCAGAATCGTGTTGACGATTTCAGAATCGATTCAACAAAGAATATTATTCGGTTTTCTTTGAGTCGAAGTGAAATGCCACGTTGTTGGCATTAATATTTAGCTTGTACAGTAAGAATACAGTTCGAATACGTACAGAATTCCTTTTGTTTCTGGGAAATTATCGACAAGAATGTTATTCTAAAGTCTGCAGACGTAAAGAAAATCGTAGGGAAAAGGGTCAAATAAAATTCATACAGATTAGTTATTAGAACAAAATAGACAGACAAAAAAAGTTTGAGACTCGGTCGCTTTCTTGTATAAAACACAAAATAAGTAAAATATCTTTTATATTTATTTAAATTTCGCGGGTGTAACCCTATTTCAGTTTTCAGTTAAGAAGTATTCCTCCCAAAAATAAATACAAAAAGGAAGAAATGAAGCAAAATAGTTGTGTTTAATATCGATGTTTTCTACTTCAAAATACTAATAAGATGCCACACATATATCAGTCTCATAATTTTCAAATAACGATTTAAGGGTATGGGCGGTAAGGGTTAAACAAAATTTACATATGCTATTTAAAATAAGATTTAGGTAAAACAAAAAACATATTCGTAATTTTAACACATTTCAGAATATTTGAGGACAAAAAAAGAAAACATACAGAGAAAAAAAATCACCCGAGGAAAAAGAAATATGCAACCGGTATATGTACGGGTTTTATTTGACAAGGGAGTTACTTTTTTTTATAATTGTCGGCGCTCAAGCTCCAGGAGTAATTATGTCATTTTATTAGAATTTATTTCAATTTTACAGCAAATGCATATACTCGGCGTAGCTTATAAATAGTTAAGCACACAAGTGCACGTTTTCAAAATGAAATAAAACAATTAAAGGGTTAAGTGAATCTTGAGACAATATGTTATAGAAACTCTGCAACGAATAAATGGTGTGAATGAATTTTATATCCCTGTTGACGTCTTCTTGTTTAATTTTTTGTTTGTTTTTGGTGTACTTGTAATAGCTGGGAAAGCTAATAAAATGCAATCAATCAATCACTACCCCTTTCTATCCACATCACTGTTCTTCTCACTTCCTCTCTGTACCTCTATTTTCTCCCCTCCCTTTTCTCTTCTCTCTATTCTCTCTACCTCTCTGTGCACTGCGTGACACCGGGTCCCGTTTCAAAGCCAGCGGAGCATTCTCAAACGGTGGCCGCGATGAAACAAAGAACAAGTGCTCGGTAATTCGTAGCGTAACAGGGCGGTAACTGGAACGACGGAATGCTGGGTGGAAAGTAAATAGATGCCGCAGTGAGACAATGGAGGAGAGATCGCGCGAGATACCCGAAGAATCGCGGTTGGGGGTGGAATTGGTGTTTGGGATCGATTCCCCTGCGAAACGGAATTTTTATGACCCAGTTTATAACTTCACTGTGGATTTTTTTGTTGAAATACTTTGATCAAAAATGTATAATAACTACACTGCTGGTTTTATACATTTATAGTCTATACGGTGAAAGAAAATAAAAGACAAAACTTTGATCAAGTGCGACGAGTTTCTTTTGTTTTATTCTTGGCTCAATAAGATTTTTGAGGGAAAAAATAAATTATGAATTAGTTTATAAAAATTGCATTTTGCATGAATATGTGTGGATTAATAATAAAATTTCATCTGTTATATATTCTCCACTCTAGTGTTCACGACCTCTTCCCAACGTTCTGGTAATATTTAAAATTCCATAATCAAAGAAGGGTTGCCATGTTGTTTGAATTATTTGTTTGTAATCGTATTTACGACTTTCGACCCATTATACAACATTGTCTTTAACGATTTTATTGACGACTGCACTCTCAAGTATTACTTCATCGTTAACAATTTCCCATATACAAAAGAAATTCTACTCTTATGGCAATGTAACAAATGTTGATACCAGTGAAACAGAACTTCACTTCGATTCAAAGAAAACGAATAATATACATGTTTATTAAATCCAGTTTGAAATCGTCATTACATGGCTCGAAGGCAAGGGATTAACAAAGGAGTAATCTTAAACATTATCCAACGTAGGGGAAAGGTGTCTAAAACGATCCCTTTAAGGCGTAATTTATATAAAAAATACATGCTCATTATTTAAATAGAAGTAAAGTAGTTTTTGTAAGTTAGTCTATCTATCTTATCATTGGCTTAAATAAAATTTAGCTACGTGATCAATTATATTTTTTATTCGCATTTCTTTGAAGGCATACTTAAGGATCATTTTGTAATCTATGTGTATAATCATTTTATACCTACTGATAGTAAATACGACAAACATTAAAAAGCATTTCAGTTATTACATTTTATTTAAATAAAAACAGCTTAGACGCGTTGTTCTTCTTTCATACTGACGGGGCATTGTTGTAACTAAAACAAAAAACAATAACATAGCATATAGTTAAAACGATTCCTGGGATCATTTTATCTTACTAGAGAGGGATCATATAACCCCAAACACCCAACTCACATTCAGTGGTTGAATATAACATCATCTTATTACATGCGGTAACGAAACATTAATTAACTTATTATTGAATTGTGGTTAAATACGCGCAAGAAGCAGCTGTCACATTAAACCGTTTATGACAAAAGTTACACACATTAAAAAAGACCCTATCTTAGATAAATTGCAGTAATTTTAAAATTTCTTGCGGACAACACACAGAGCACTGATATTCACATGGCACTTCGAGCAACGACTAGTGACGTGCGAAGAGAACTATTGTAGAACGACATTACGATATAGCACCACTAATAACCACAGGGCAGCCAGGAATCATTTTACCACGAGGGATCGTTTTAAACACCTTCTCTTTTTCATATTTCATCCATGGCTCCGCAAATTCTCACCCAAGCATTCCACACAAGTATTTCCAGCACCTCTCTCGATGACACCGCCGACACCAAAGTGTGCTCAAAATCTTTACGACCGCAAAACCGTACCGATTCCACCACGTGGTCGCAAGTGCAGTTCGGTATCGCCTTGCAGCGTCCATCGTTTGATTCGCTCGACCGCAAACAGTTTTAGCCCGTGGCCACAAACTGTTCGCCCACAATCGATACCTACTGCTCGCATAAAACGAGTTTAAAAAAAAAAAGAAACACTCACGATTGATCCTACCCTTTCGTTCATTCAAACCAGATTTCATCGTAACACATTAATACGTAGAATCAATATTACCAGATCGTGGGAATTGAGGAAAAATGTCTAATGGTAGTGGGGGAAAATAGTACAGTAAATCCTGGGTGAGTGTTCGAGGGCTTCTCAGCACTGAACATTAAATATTTCAAAAATTAATGACCTAGATGGATCAACAAGTATCATTAGCTTCAAAATTCCAAGCTCTATCACTCTGCTAAATCTCATTAAAAATTCAGTGTTACATCTGGGGACCTCTTGTCAGTGCAGAGGAACCTTCGAGCACTCATTCAGGAATTACTGTATAGCTATATACCCTGCTTCACTGGTGAAGGCAAGTGACGTGATCCTGTCACATAACGTAACCGTAGAGCGGCAATATAGCCAATGTGACGTCATATATTCCCTCAAATGGAATTTGTCCAGCACCACTCCACAAGACACTACTGTTCCATCCGCCACTGATTTCCAGAACGAATTCAATTCCTCCCCGAAAACTTAATCATCAACTGATCCACATGCAAATATGCTCCCTCGGAGGAAGGGTTAAATCAAGTTCCCCAACCAAACTTCCAATCGCCCGTGGCTCTAAAACGATCCCTTTGAAAATAACCTGGTACACAGAAATACAGTTTCGAAACCAGAGATTCGATCCTCAGCTCAGCAGTTCTGTGTCGAAAAAGCTGTCCCTGTCCACGTTTGGCAGCCAGTTGTCCATGGGCCAAATAGAGGATTATTGGAGGATTGGGAGGGGTGGTGGGGGTAAAGTGATTTTCTCGCAAAAATTTCACAACACCTGCTTACGAAAGGGCGGGGACAGCCAGGGTTTCTGTCAGAGGAAGCAGTTGCCCAGGGCCAGGACGATATCCGGCAATTTCGGTAAAAGGGTTCGCCTATATATATAGAGGGGGGTCCTCCTGTGCACCTGGTGACGCTGCCTCAACTAAAAGCTATTTTCCCGTAATTCACGTGGCCCTGTCTACCAGGCCAGCTTGCGCTAGATACGCGGACGACTGTACAAGCTGGCTTCCATCAATTTTCCGGACGACGTTGCGCTCTGCCTTTCCCATCCTAGGGCGGCGTTTCACGGCGATAAGTCGTAACTCAAGCGACTCCAGCGGGCACCCCGCGTGGGTGGAGAAGTTGGAGGATCCACCAGGGTGAATCCTCGAGGACGGTCCTGCGGGGGAACCCGTTGTTTACGACTTCGAATCCGTAGGACGAACCAACCGAGCTTTCGGTTACGCTCTTGGGTCCCTTTCTCCGTTGTTATAATTTACTACCAGTACCTCCAGTGAGAGAGGCTCTTTGCATTTTTACTCGGTTGTAAGTTAATGTCAATTACTAGAACTGGTTATATGAGGAAATTGTGAGGATTATATGGGGTACTCAAAGGGTTACGTATAACGTATCGTTTTGTTATCGCCAGACGCAGGCTGTTCAGTTATTCAATTCTCGTTTGGTCAGTTTTCGTTGTTACCATAGCGATGGGAATAATTTAGATGTTCTGAATTAACGAGACACTAGGTGTGTATGTACTGTGTGTCGTTTTTATGCGGTGACGGTGGAATATAGCTTCTGAGGAAAAAATATTCTGGTAAAAGTTGTTTAGTATGGAGGGACATATTATGTGGTATGAATTATTTTTTCGCAGTTGGAGTAGTGAGAGAGATTCAAGGTCAGGTTTATTTTCTTAAATGGAATGCTGCGTTTTTATGTTCAGAATATGATTACGTTTGGTGACACGAGTTTAACGACGTGCTACAATATATCGTTTCGTTTTATGGAAGGTCGTATCGTCGTGGTAAACCTGGGATTCAAGTAGACTAGTGTCATATATTTTTGAGAAAAAATGGAACTGTATGTACTTGATTTAGAAACTATTTATTAACGTTGACTGTATGCCCAGTTAAATTTTGTAATATATTAATATGTGTAATATATAATACAATATAGCTTAGTACAGTGTAATATAAAGAGTATATGAAGTTAGAGGTTAACATAAATTTCGATGAAAGTATCTCTAGGATTTCAGTAGTAGGAAAATAAAAAATCTGAAATCTGTGATTTTGACGGGTCCGTAGTTCTAGTGTTAACCCGTGTTAGGGACACTTAATTCCAGCACTATAAATAAATAGTAACTTTTAAAAATAAATAGTTATATAATATATTTTTTATAGAAAATTTCCCCAGTAATCGATTGGTGTTACCCACATTTCGTCGAAAGTTTTATTCTGTTTCATAAATGTTAATTAAAGAAAGTAATATTTCGAATACTTGCGAATCTCGGGAAAACAGTACCAGTTTCAAAAACGATACAGATATTGGACTAACAATTCGTCGTGTCGAACAGATAAATATATCTATAATAAACACGAATCTCCTAAATATTTTTAAGTCCACAACATATGTTTGTACATATTATACAATATAATCCGTGTGAATGGAGGCCATAAAAAAATCCTTTACATTGCAAATTGGATAATGGTTACGTTAACAATAGAAACCTTGGCCCATTAAACTTTTCAAATTCTCAAGCCTTTCACCAAAATTCCTTAGTCCCGACGGAATAAAAGGAATTACGAGAAGAATCGCGTGACGAATTTGCCAGGCAGAACTTCCACGCAGATCCTGACAACGTAATAACCGAGCAAACTGAATAATCCGTTTCCTTTTTCCCCTTATTTTTCGCTCGTGGAGTCCCCGCGTTTTCGCGATACTCTTCATCGTGCTGCAGGGCGTTTTCTTCGGTGGAAAGAATTTCTTCAATCTTGCGAATTCGCTGCGTCACGCCCCTGTCTTTCTCTCCCCCCCCCCCTCCTCCGACGATAAAAACGTATAATTTGTAAACGTGCGCGCGATGTACGTCTGGAAAATGGAATATAGAATGGGCCGAGGTATTGCGACATAGCTGGGCGAATGCCCTGCATTCTTATCTCGATGCGTTTCGTGGAAAATATCGAACATTCTCAGACGGCGAACAACGTTTTTAACACCTGGAACGTGAAATAAAAGCAACGGGATTATTGACGAATATTTTATGTCTAGGATTTCCATTTTTTTCCTGAAAATTCGTTACATTCTTAACGTAAGAATTTTAGTTAGAGAAATTTAACCCCTTGCGCTATGATTTTCTTGGCGTCTACAGTCTCCTGGATTATATTGTTATCGATAGTTTCACAGAAACGAAAGGAATTCTGTACTTATCGCAACTTTACTGTAAAAGTAAAATATTAATAACAGCAACGTGGTTCTTCATTTTGAATCAAAGAAAACCGAATAATATTCTTCTTTGTTGAATGAATTTTCAAAGCGTCAACACGAGACTAATTCGATGTTATAGGGCAAGGGGTTAATCGATCCAATTCGATAGGAATGAATTGGTGAATCGTGTTTAACGAAATTTTTTATTTTTCGGTAGAAAGAAACTGAGTCACAGGAGATGTCAACTGTTATTTCTTTATTTTATTATGTTATTCATTTAAGAGAAAGATATTCAGTTGTAATATGGAATTTTTATAAATGTTCACTTAGTGATATTCTTAGCATATATCATTTGAAGATTATATTGTAGAAAAGGAAAGCTTTGAATGTTTGATAATTGTTATAAAAGGACTTTGATAATTTTCGAATGGTATTGAAATTGATGGGACTTGGAATGTTTGAGAGATTTGCTGAAATATATGGAACTTAAAAATGTCAGTTCCAACAGTTGAAATATTTTAAGTTTCATGCACCCCAAGGTACCTTCGGAAATATTCAACGACAGATTAACCCCCATATCCTATTTAACATTGTTTTGTTCTCAGTTCTTAGCAAAATTTTTGAATGTTTAAATTTAGTAGCAACACCACGGAAGACTTTAAGTTTTGTAAAAAAGTGTAGAATAATTTTGAAACGAAAGAAACTTTGAATATTTCGTGAAACTAAGAGGGCTGACGCGACTTCGAGACTTTCCAAGTGACATTGAAATCGATGGGACTTGGAATATTTTAGCTAGTTGTAGAGAAAACTAACGAAGTTCCATTCATTCCAACAGCTTTTCGAAATAATCCAAGTTTCGTCAATGTCAATATTCGTCGGAAACTTTCCAAGTTCGTGCCGTTCTACTACCCTGTTTAAGAGTCCCAGAAACTAACGAAGGAAAATAAATATACACCCAGGTTAAAATATCTTTATTTGAATCATAGGAAATGCAGGAAGGAAATATATTTATTAAAATAGGCAAACATACATCCGACTACTTTTACTTTATTAAAGTACCTATTCAGTGTCAGAGAGAACCTCTTCAACCCCCTGAATACTGACCACCAAAGATCTAGGACTGCTCAGTGATGATCGTTTGATCGCTGTCAGTCTTGCCAGTGGTCTTCTTTATGTCATAATTAAATTAGTACAAACGTATAATTTAGTCCCACAAAACAATATTAAAGAAACGAGGTAAGAAATTTATTTAGTTCGAGCGTAAAAACACGCATTATCGTCTAGGGATCACAATATCTATATGTATGAAAATACATACACAAGTGCACGTTCGTTTGCCTTGTAAATATTTGATCTCCTACTCCCCCGACAAACTAACGTATAGACACTCGATACGTTCAGCTGAATAGAGGCGTGAATCGGCTGTTTGCTTCTTCTTTATCGCGATGGGAGCAGATCGAGTAGTAATCGAGAGCGTGCTCAAGGCCCCAGAGTCCCGTTCACTTGGATCGCGAAACGCACTCCCGTGTGTCTTTAACGCCTGAACCTTCACATTGCGTGAATTATGCAGCAGCCTTGAGAAAAACACGCACGAACGTGTGTATGGCACGGGATTGTTCGGTACTCGACGGTCGTAAAATTTTCATGCCTGAATATTATATCCTTGGAAATATGATTTACTTACGGAAAGACTGCGTTTATCGCTGTTTTATTTCAATGTGGCGCCAGTGTTCTGTTTCTACTGGAGGTAATTTCCATATGGTTTTGTTATACTTGAAAGCTAATATTTGTTTCTATGGAAATTATAGAGGTTAATGTAACTTGTCTTATTTCCTAATTATTTAAATTTTTATGTATTGAATTATGGCAATAGCAAGGAGTTATTAGTCACCACTGTAAGTTCCCTTCCAACGAGATTAATGAAAAACAATGCATAAATTGTACATCTTAATAAGTGAAAGTACAAGGTAAAATGTTTTCACGATCCCACACAACCACCCCGAAATGTGACTGAAGAATCACCTAGCACAAAGCCATCATATCAAGAACCATGGTTTCTGGTATGCTTCAATAAAAACACAATTTCCAAATACTACAGACACAATCTCCCACCGAACGACAGATTTACCTTAATGTTCACAGAGGGTTTAATTGACCTCCACCGACTTTTAAACAGTTGCAGTTTTCACACTATTCGTTCTGTTGCATTAAAAAAATGATCAAACATAGATTTAATATTGCAGGACATTGAACACCTGCGTTTTTGTAAAAATTTCAATATTAACATATTCCAAAAAAATCGCGAAAGTGGGAGTTCTTAAAAAGAAAACAAGTTTTTTCACTAAACATGCATCATAACTTTTTTAATCTTTATGGTTTTTCGATAAAATAACAAATATAGAGACATAAAGCATTAAATTTTTCTTGGAGTCATCTAAACTCCGGGGTGATCACAGGGGGTTAAGCAAATCCTATACAGACTCCTCTCGTGAAGCATACTTTGTTGCGCCTCTCCTTTTATTACCGAAGCTCGGGCTTCCGACAAGAAACGAATTTACGAGGCTCTGAAGCATTTCTCCCTATAAGATTATTGTCCTGGCGCGGCCCCGAGTTCAGGACAATAATCGAGAGCAGTCTTGTATGTACTCTCTCCAATCGTCCGACATTTTATTGGATGCCAGCCAACCATGATAAACGCCAACTCATACCTTATTAGAAAGCTTCCTAATATTTTCTACAAACCTGATAGATACTAAATTGTCGCGTCATAAAAAAACCTTTGTACCCTTCTTTCCCATGACATCCCTTCCTTAATCCTTCCACGTCAGTTTTCTCAAACGTCACCATACATATAAATTCACTCCGGACAACTAGCGCATTTCTTCTTCTTGCACGAGTCTCGAACAACGTAACCGTATTTCTTAACATGAATAAACCTCTATGTATATTTTACTAAAGTGTTGCAGTCATTCCTCACCCGGAATCCAACAATTTTATCGGTCCCCGATCGCCCAGAGTTCCTTGTCCAGCGACCAAAGTCAATTTCCCGACCCAGTGAATTTCCCAGGGCAAAACAGCAGACCCAGAATAACGAGCGGCCATAAAAATCGTGGTAATCCCGCGTAAACATCTCTACTTTCCGTTCGATCCGAAAATTTACCGGAAAAATTCGGTTCCCGTAGCGAGTATCTGGCCACGAGCTCTATACACAATAAAGTACACGGGTGAAACGGGGGATTCGGATCAATGGGATACCATAAAGACACGTCCGGGGGAAGCCTTATCTCGGGACCGAATGAAATCCCATAGGAGGAGGTGTACACCCGATCGATGAAGTGGAGGATCCACCGACGATCGGTCGAGTTTTCGCGAGCGCGCGCGTGTCTATCGTTCCTCCAGTGACTTTTATCGGGTCCCTTTATCACGCGACGTTTTTAGCCGCAATTTTCCACGAGCCCACGATAATGCTTGGTGGTCTCCACACGAGGCTATCAGTCGCGTTATCAGGAGTTATTGTGTCGGTGTTTAAAGACGCGATTCGTTTCCCGAGAATCTTCTTAAGCTGCGTCTACACTATATAGGAAAACAGTGTTATATGACAAATTGTTATATAATCTTGATGTATAACAGGTAATTTGTTATAAGCTTATGTACCATTTGCACAAGCCTGGAACAATTAATGGCGTCACACTTGGTGGATAACATGAAACTTGGTATAGATAACACGGAAAGGTGTTATACAGGGTGTCCCAAAATAGGTGTTAGTTCTTGAAAGGGGTGATTTCAAATAAGTTTTTCCTTGGCGAAAAAGTTCTCCGATGCTTTGTTAACGAGATATTAATGAACAACCCTGACCAATCAGGACTTCAGCCGACAGACTCGCGCTCTGATTAGTCGGGGTTTTTCATTAATATCTCGTTAACAAAGCCTCGGATAATATTTTCGCTAAGAAAAAAGTTGTTTCAAATCATCCCTTCCAATGACTTACACCTATTTTCGGACACCCTCTATATAGACTGTGGATGTTCATGCAATCATAGTATTCCGTAACTTGAAAAATGAAATAAAACAAAAATTTTTGTGAATTTCTATATTATTTGTGTCATTAAAGCTTCTACTATAGAATTTACGATTCTGTACAATTTTAATTTTTGAATATTCGTATCGAAAATTGTGAATTTGCATAAACATCCGCAGTGATACCACATCATGTTATATGACATTTTCCTTTCTGTTTTTCTTGCAAGTTTTAATAACTCTGCTATATAATGTGTTATGCTATACTATGCGTATACATAGTGTAGACGCAGCTTTAGGACACGCAGGCACGCACGCACGGGAGTATCTTGCGTCAGACGCGATCCGCTCTACTTGGAGAGAACTGTGAGAGACGTGCAGAAGCGTACTATGTTACTCGGCGAGATCATCCTCCGCTCATTCACTGGGCATTTTTTCCGGCTGCTCTCGCGGCGTCGGGTGACTTCAAAGGGAAGATTCTTACCGCGATCGTCAGACTACGGATTGACTGAACTGTAGATGCTATGTTACACGGAAAGAAGATTTTGTACATATCATATTACGCTGTACATACTGAATACGAATCAGACCAGAAGGTATAAAAAGATGAATAAATATTAATTTAGGGTATGAATTTTCAATATCGATTTGGGAATGGAGGAATAGTGTTCTGTATTGTTACGACCTAACGTAGGTAGGCGATGGTCGCAGTGATACTGAATATAAATATTATAGACTAGAGAAATGTAAAAAGATAAACAATAATTTAATAGATAAATTTTCAATGTCGATTTCGGAATGGAGGGACATTGTTCGGGATTGTTGCGACCTAACGTAGGTAGGCGATGGTCGCAGTGATACTGAATATACATATTATAGACTAAAGAAATGTAAAAAGATAAACAATAATTTAATAGATAAATTTTCAATGTCGATTTCGGAATGGAGGAACATTGTTCGGGATTGTTGCGACCTAACGTAGGTAGGCGATGGTCGCAGTGATACTGAATATACATATTATAGACTAAAGAAATGTAAAAAGATAAACAATAATTTAATAGATAAATTTTCAATGTCGATTTCGGAATGGAGGAACATTGTTCGGGATTGTTACGACCTAACGTAGGTAGGCGATGGTCGCAGTGATACTGAATATAAATATTATAGACTGGAGAAATTTGAAAAGATTAACAATAATTTAATGGATAAATTTTCAATGTCGATTTCGGAATGGAGGAACATTCTTCGGGATTGTTACGACCTAACATAGGTAGGCGATGGTCGCAGTGATACTGAATATAAATATTATAGACTAGAGAAATGTAAAAAGATAAACAATAATTTAATAGATAAATTCTCAATGTCGATTTCGGAATGGAGGAACATTGTTCGGGATTGTTGCGACCTAACGTAGGTAGGCGATGGTCGCAGTGATACTGAATATAAATATTATAGACTGGAGAAATGTGAAAAGATAAACAATAATTTACTGGATAAATTTTCAATAATTACAAAAATGTCCCGTCCGTATATTTTCGACTGCTCGTTAATCCTCTGCATTATTTCACGTGCAAAGCTCCGTCGCGCAAACGGGCCGCGAACCGATTGCCAATTTCGTCAAACATATTTTTCTCTCGCGTTCATCCCCCTTCGAATACGCCTCGCGGGGCCGATCCGTTATAAACAGCCGGGGAAAAAGCACGCCCGCGCTAAATATAATGGCCGGTTCCATCGGGACGCGTCGACAAAAATCCGAAAATGGATCCCGCGAAATCCCGCGTGTGATTATTTTATTTCCCTTTATCGTGTACGAGCGACACAAAAAAAGCTCGGAACTGCGAACATCCAACTCGCGTGAAAATTCTGGTCTGGGGAAAAACTACGTGATACACGTATACATATATACCAGTGTGTTCCTTTTTGTTATTTCTTTTGTTTTTTGCTGCCAGTTCGTGCGACCGGGCAGTCCAGATTTGGTAAAAATGTAACTTTTTTGGGCGGCAATTAATTACAGGGAAATGAATATAAATTGTGAGTAGTACGTTTGGACAATGTTTATTAATTATTATACACTACAAATTTTTGTTTTCGTAATATATTTATATACAGGGCGAGTCACCTAACGTTTGCACCTCAAATATCTTTGTTGTTTTTAAATATACGTCAAATGTATTGAGGACAAAGTTAAATGGTTCAATGGGACTCACACAATGCCAAAAAATGTATTATTTGTCATTTTCTTTTTAGAGATATCAAGGTCACCTTCCTTTTTTTTATATTAAATCACCCTTTTTTCCGTGACCTCGAATGACCTTGAATAATTGTAGTCACAGAATTCCCAATGAAAGGGACTATCATTGTAGGTGTTTAAAAAAGTGTGATTCCATTTTTTTTGCTCCTTTATATACCTAAAGACCTTATGTTACAAGTTCATAAATTTCTTTGAAATCACCACCAAAGATATCCGATCATTTTTGGTCTATCATCGTGGCGTGGTAGCCCTTAACGCGTAGTTTCACGGGGTAAGTTCACCCCACCCTGTTTCTGTCAGATCGATAAGAAAAGAAAACGCGTGTCTCCCTTCGCCTTTGTGGGGAATGACGTTGAAAAGAAGCCGCGACAACTGCGTCTTCTGATTTCTTCTTGTAAGCGCAACACGCAATTACGTCGAGAGCGAGAAATCCTCGAGGAGAGAAAAACGTCGTGGCGTAAGAACTCGTGTCTCGAATTCGTCTTTTTTTCTTTTCCTTCTTCGGCTGGGGCACCCCCGATGACGAATCGACGCGCGACCGTGTATACATATACGTCGTTCTGCGTCCCTAAAAAGCGGCGCCCTCAAAGAGCGGTAAGACTCGTTAGAGCCCGATCTGGTCCGTTTTATTCCCGGCTCGCCTCGTTCTCTTGGAGTCGTTACATAGTTTGCACGTGCTCGGCGTTCACGCGTGCACAGGGGCGCATTCGAGATCGCGAGGCATGTGTGTAGGTGTGTGTATGTGTGTTCGGTCGGTTGTTCTTTGATGGGATACTATACTAATTATGGTGGCGAATGGGGTTAGTGTGTTTGTGAAGAAGTTGTTCCGACTGGACTGAGAATGTTTGTGCAAATTTTAGGTATTTTGGTATTCGATAGTTTTATATTACAGAATAGGTGCCCCTTAATTAAAATATTTATTTAGTAATATAAGAGTATACTTATTATGTTGATGATTGTGGTTAATGTGTTTGTGAAGAAGTTGGTGTGTTTTAGCTGGACTGAGAATGATTGTGCAAATTTTAGATGTTACAGTATGTGACAGTATTATATAGAAGGATAAATTCTACTTAACTTTAATACAGTAATATAGAATTTAAAAAATACTAGAAATACCACACTAATATAAATAGAGAATAGAAGTAGTGAATATCGTGTTAGGGATAGGAACAGGGGCTTTTTTTATAGCGAGTATGGAGCATGATGTGTTAATAGCTCATTTTGCAATAACCATGATCAAAGAACAATTTATTTCATTCAGTAAGAATGTTTATTGAATTAACAGTGAAACAGGAGGTCTGTTAATAATTAATAAAGTGTTCAATTCAGTGTACCTTCAATCATATTTGCTACAAATGTATAAAATTCGCAGTCCAGACAATTAAATAATGGATATTGCGCATTCATGGTATGTACAAATGTATTTACCCAAACAGAGGTCGGAAGATCTATTAATAATTAATACATTATTCAAGCAAATTGCATGAAATAATTCATACAGCATGTACGTAAACACATTAACAAATATCATTGGTCACGTTCTGTATATTAACAAAATTATTTAATTAAATAAATCAAAGAAATTTGAGAAAATTAAGAAAAAAAGCATATCAACTCCAACTATGTATAGGATTTTCTAATAGGAACTGTAGCTAATTTTTAGCCATCATTTCTCAATTGTCAAACATTTTTATGGTCAACAATCGTCCATGTACTATGATTTTTATCATAAAAAATTTCTATAATTTCTATTGGAAAACCATCTAATTCGACACAGAGTCACGTCTCTCAGCGAAATAATTGCTTTTCCAAGCTAAACATTCAAAATTTCATAATTCCCTGATGGCTAGTATTTTAATAACCAGTTGGAAACAGTTCCCCTTCGATATCTTACGCATCCTCTTGCCGAGAAATGTGTACCGTGTATTCTGATACGGTTGTTTGCATCGTCCCCCGCGCAATGGAATTCTCAATTTAACCTGGCAGACGCAGCTAGATGTTCATAAACACCCTGCTATCGCATTCCACAAACGATAAACCGTCCCTCGGCCCGGAACTAAATTTAATCGTCGTTGATTCGCCAAAGAAGGCTCTCGATGTCTCCAGCTGTTTCGGAAATGAATAAAACTTCACAATACACTGAACACCAGACAGGTATGTCTTATAATTACTTATTGAGTTGCGTCATAAATAAGTTTCTACGCGGGTGCAGAAAATATATTCTTTCAGAAAAATCTATTTAAAAAACATTACAGGGTAATATCAATTGTGAATTACCTACGAAAGAGAGAAATTTAAAAAAAAAAACAGAATAATGAACATATACCTAAAAAAAGAAGAGCTAATATATCGTATTCCTACTGAACTAAACTAAACTAATATATCGTATGAGTAATTCTTAATTGTTCAGAAATAGTAAACATTGACTCGAAGTAATCTAGAGAATATTGTCAATTAAACATCAGTTTCATCCCTTAAAAATCGTCAAATTTCGACATGGGCTGGCTGTAGAGTTCCCCTAATATATCGTATATGCAATTCTTAATTGTTCAGAAAAAATTAACATTGGCTCCAGGTAGCCTAGATAATACTATTAATTAAATCAACTTTGTCCCTTAAAAATCGTCAAATTTCGAGATGAGCTGGTTGAAGAGTTCTCCTAATATATCGTATATGCAATTCTCAATTGTTCAGAAAAAATTAAGATTGTCTAGATAATATTATCAATTAAATATCAACTTCATCCCTTAAAAATCGTCAAATTTCGACATGGGCTGACTGTAGAGTTCCCCTAATATAATCGTGCATGCAATTCTGAATTGTTCAGAAAAAATTAACATTGGCTCCAGGTAGTCTAAATAATATTATCAATTAAACATCAGTTTCATTCCTTTAAAATCGTAAGATTTCGACATGTGCTGGCTGAAGAGTTCCCCTAATATATCATATATGCAATTCTTAATTGTTCAGAAAAAAATAACATTGGCTCTAGGTAGCCTAGATAATATTATCAATTAAATATAAACTTCATCCCTTAAAAATCGTCGAATTTCGAGATGGGCTAGCAGTAGAGTCCACTTGTTAGTATCCGTAAGCCTGGTATTAGGAGATCCTACAAAAGCAATCATGATACTACCGAGGAAATTTGAGGTCTAGGGTAGCACGTGTAGATAGGAAAGGAAATCTAGACAGACGTATCAACCTCCAACATTCCAGAACAGTGACATCCAAACTAAGCTCCGTTGGACACACTCCCCTATCCTGTTCCTGTTAGTGTGGTACAAGTCTTCATCAATCCAATGGGAACGTCTCTAGCCCGTTTTTGGTTTCATAGAAGGTTAGAGCAGGCCGCGCAAAAGGTCCCATTTGTGGACATATCTACTTTAGAAATAGAGAGTTCATATTCGTAAATCTTCTACCAAAGTAACTCCCTACTTCCCATGAAAATATTTATGATTGCTTATGACAGTTGAGTGATCATCAACACGAACACTATATAATTAGTTAATTGTCAGTCGAATATCTACATTAATTCCCCTTAGCATTCTGAAACACGTTGTATTCACAAATCCTTAACTCCTAAACATTTTTATCTCATAGTATTAATTTTTCTAAATCTTCTACCAAAGTAAATATCCCTCTATTATCCATACAATTATTTATAATTGCTTACAGCAGCTCACAGACTCTCAATATAAACACTCGCATAAACAGTTAATCGTCAGTCGATGATCTACATTAATTTCTCTTAACTTCGTCCACGATCCTCGAGTTCGCCAGGTGAACTTATGAATGGAAATTTATACAAGAAGCAGAGTCGTTTCAGGTGAGATCGAAAGTCGAGAGTCGACCGGTTTAACGTGATTTTGCTGATCAACGAGCACGAAAAAACTAGCCAGTCGGAGGGGGATCGTGGAAAAGAATCGGCGGAAGCCACCGAGGAGCGTTTAATTAGAAGCGGCTTATCTCCGACAAGAGAAAGAGCGAGCGCACCGTCTGCCGTGCCGGGAGAAGTTTTTATCGGTATCTCTCGGCTCCGGTGTGCCTTTCAGCTCCGACGTGCACGCGGATTTAGAAGGCTTCCTTGTTACCTTTGTGTACGCGCGCGCTTTGATCGGCTGACGGAGGGCGGGGAGGGTAGCGATTTGATTCGGGACGGTTCACGCCGAGGGTTTCATGGTTTTGTCTGAATTTAATAGCCGTTGTGGATCTGCTTCGACGTACGGTTTCGGAAGACGGATTGTAGCGATTGGAAAGATCAAAAGTGTTACGTTGGAATAATAATAATACATCCTTACTAGAAATTGGTACAATAACTTTGTATATTTATAAGGAGAGTATCTGCACAGAGAGAGGAAGAAATACGTTTGTTAAGGTCAAACAGTTGAAAGTTGATATTTTAATTTGCTTTTTATTTTAACACATTTTTGACGAATATTAATAAAATTATGAAATATTGAGGTTTCACAATTTTTCAGTAGTGAGCAAGTGAGACAATACTTCTTGCCAATAGTGTACATAAGGAAATAGGATATTTACGAACACAGTTTGTATAAAAGATGAGATGATAATGATGGTCCAATTTAATACAAAATGCTTTTTCATGCACAAGTGAGACAAAATTGTAGAATATAGTTTTTTATATGGAATTTCGCTTCTCAGAGAATTGAATTTGACAATTTGTTAGACACAGTAGCTTTCAAAGAACTGAATATGTAATATGTCTGCCTACTACTCCCTCTTTCTACTTGAAATAGGCACCGATCATTGCAGGATTTTAATAAATTGTTAGGTTAATTGACCAGTTGATTACTTTTAATTGACATTTGCGCTACTATTTAACAGTTCATATTACATTAGTATTGGAAAACTAACTCTTTTGTTTATAAGTTGACTGCAGATTTTTATGCAAAATAACATTTTATAAAGTGATTCATAAAGTCACGAGCAAAAGTAGGAATTTCTTCCTTCTCATAAATATCTTATTACTTTAACCCTTTGAGTGCCGGGAGCCGATATATCGGCTCCTGCTACACTGGCGAGAAGTGCCAGAGCCGATATATCGGCCCGCGCCTCGTAGCGCTTTACTATTCGCATTGCGGGAGAACTCTATCTCAAAATAAATTTGTAATACGTTATAAATGATCTAATTTCATTATGAGAGAATTAAAAAAAAATAGTTTTTCGTTTTAACTCTTTGTGGACGACGACCTTTTCCTATCGCTTGGAGGTACCGAAGTCTAACATAAACACCGATGGTCGCCACTCAGGCGATATTCGATCTGTTATATTGTTTATCTTGTTACAAAATATATTGGAAATACAAAGTATATGCTTCATAATAATTGACCCATATAAAATTATGGTGAAAAGATGGCTGTTTGTATGTGCAAATACGTTTTGTACGAGAGAACTCAACTTTTACTTCATTTATAAACATATATACCTTTGTTTTTTCTATAATTCTCAAATGAGTACAAAAAAAACTAGTGTCATTGTTTAGTTCTGTATTTCATCTATAATACGCAGCTTTTTGAATCATGTAAATATCGTTTCTCGTTTGGTTTTTATAAGCATTTTCCCGAACCCTTGTAAAACTGTGAAATTCGGCCGGTTTTTCTCGCATAGGCACCTCTATTTCGCCCGGCACTAAAAGGGTTAAGAATAAAATCGAAACCTCGTTGCATCTGATGACAGTTTTGCCTTTTATTGTATTTTACAAAGCCCCACAGGCTACGAATGCATAAAAACCACAGTCTACATATTTATAAGAACGTAAGTAGAGTTAATCAGTACTGATCAGACACTTTGAGTAAATAACCACCACACAAAAAAGTGTGTTCATAAAAATAAGATTCTACAGAAATTATATTTTGTAAAAACGATATTCCAAATGATTGTAGAATTTAATATGCACTGTCTGCATATTAAATTCTGCACTATGCGTCCATATTCTGTTTTTCCGAAATCTTGTTAAAACTTTCAAAGTACAGTTGTACGAAACAAAAGTCTATCGTTGGAGAAAAAAATATACACGAATTACCTAGGAGAACTGTGTTTAAAATTTCAAAGAAGACACCTGCTGCCACTGCTATGCCTGAGAAATAAGATCGTAAAATAAGAACTCGAGTAGTAAATTTTCCGCTGGTATCACGAATACGTTTTACAATGCCTTTAACAACGACAGGTTGAAAACACACGCAATTGTAGCTCGTCTGGTGTAAATACGTGGGAAACTAATTGGAACGTTTGAACGATAGAACAATGGGAACATTTAAGCCCGCCCTTCCCCGGACGAAGTTTCCGGGTAACGGATGAAATTCCAAACTGTCTTCTGTAAGCCGCACTTCCGTTCCGAATATGATCCGTCGTCGCCTGGCGTGCTCTCTGTCCTCCATCGAAACCGCCGGATATCGATTAAGCCGCATTTCCATAGTTTCGCCACGGCCAATTCCGTGTTGTCGTGTCCACGCGATTGTTCCGGGCGATTTCGTTACCTCTTGCTTGCGGCCGTTGTCGAACAGTTCTCGTCGTGTCGCCGTCATCAAACTTCGCGTTACAGTCGGCATATCCTAGTGGAAATGCAGCATAGTTAATATGCTATAACAATCGAAACCTAAGTTCAGTAAATGAAATTAAAAACTTATTAGAATCTGTTGATCTCAAATCAAATGTACTAGCAAACATTTATCAATTTTTATTTGATAATTGGAATATTTAGAAAAATTAGTCTAATATGGGTTAGTGAAACTAATTTTTGTTTGAATATTGAAGAATGGGGTACGAAGATTACGTACTGGGAGGTAACTAAAGGTGTAATAGGATGTGATGTTTGATTAGAGATGGAGATGTAAAGCGAAGTAGAGGATGCAAGGAGAATCGGATCGTGTGTTGTCAGACATAGCTCCATCTGATTTTCTGTTTCTTCTACAGGCATCATGTAACTAATTATTTTCAAAGAAAATTGATTAATTTAATTGCAATATTAAACAAATATATTGTATTTTGTAATTTGTAGTTGTCATAAATTTAATTAATTCATTCCTAATTTCAGTCTTTAGAATAAATGCGAATTCTTTAACACGGACATTGTTTAGAGATGTTATTTTTCTACAGTGCGTAATATTTGTCAAGCGTGAAATTCAACGATGATAAATTACAGTATTTATAAACTAAATATTACATTTATGATACGTAAGTTTTTTACCTAGCTATCCATGTAATCTTAGAAATCAATAAGTATCGAAGTCTACCTCCATTTTCTAGATGAACTATCACGCAGTGTGCGTCTCATTTCTACGCGCAGACTTCCTATTTTAAAACCACTTCAAAGGCCAGTTGGCTAGGAAGCCTTGCACAGCCAAATTGCTCGTTTTTGGTGGCTTCGGCGGGCCACGTGCTAACAGTTCACACGGGATCGACTTCCGCTTATGCCTCTCCTGGCTTCTTTCGTTCCTACATAATAACGAATCTATCGAAACAAAAACGGTACAAACTACTTAAAAACACAGTGTTCCATCTAAAAAGAAAATGCAATTGCAGTTTGTAACTGCACAGAGGCACTCGTGAAAAACACAATACCTATCTGATAATAAAGCATTGTTAAAAAACGCAATATTTTCCTCTACGATTTCTTCTAATTTCACTTTGAACAGAGCTATAGCCCGGCCCAGTCACTAGAATCATCCCCTGTATACAAGGTAATACAAAAAAACAGTTCACAACTTCCATGGTAGATAGTGCTCGTCGATTATTAAAAAAAGTTCTAATAAAAATGGGTCGAAAAATTAATATTTCCGAAGTTATAAACAATTCTTGATTTCAGTTAAAGCGAGTGACTTTCTACCTTCGACAACTATCGTAATAAAAATAGTAGAATACCTTCTGTAACCAAGTTGTGAAAAATTGTAGAAAACATTCTGTAACCAATTTGTGAAAAATTGTAGAAAACCTTCTGTAATTAATCTGTGAAAAATTGTAGGAAACCTTCTGTAACCAAGTTGTGAAAAATTGTAGAAAACCTTCTGTAACCAAGTTCTGAAAAATTGTAGAAAACCTTCTGTAAGCAATATGGAAAAATTGTAGAAAACCTTATGTAACCAATTTGTGAAAAATTGTAGAAAACCTTCTGTAACAACGTATCTGGTCCATTGTTTTCCATTAGTCGTTACATGGAAGCGTCCTACAAGCGTGAAATATCTACAGTGAGTGTAAAAAGTATTCGTAAACGGAACTTTAATTTACTTTAAAACGGAAAAACTCTTTTAAAATTGGTCCAAATGACTTGAGTTTTTTTGTTGAGTTAGAGACATTAATTTACTAAATGATGTGAAAAAAAAATTTGAAAAAGTTGCAATTGGTCCGAATCGCGAAGAAAATATTATAGGTCGTGTTTTACAACTTTGTAATCTGCGGCTATAATGAAAATTTAATAAATACATATCGAAGATTTATGTTAGTTATGTACATACTGAAACTTTCATTGAAATCGGTTAATACAGAAACGAGCGACAGATATCAAAAGATGTGAGAATTGTTAGCTTTACTAAAGTTGTAGATCGAAAGTTGGAAAAAACTGCGATTTTTAACATTTTTAATCGTTTGTATCTCGTAGCAACGTTAACCGATTTTGATGAAATTTTGCAACATGTATATAACTAACACAAATCTTCGATATGTACTTATTAAATTTTCATTATAGCCACAGATTAAAAAGTTGTAAAACACGACCTTTAATATTTTCTTCGCGATTCGGACCAATTGCAACTTTTTCAAATATTTTTTTTCACATCATTTAGTAAATTAATGTCTCTAACTTCACAAAAAAACTCAAGTCATTTGGACCAATTTTAACAGAGTTGTTCCGTTTTAAAGGGTGTACGAATACTTTTTACACCCACTGTATGTAACGTCTATGACGAGACGCCTTAGTGGATAGTAGGCCTAAGTACTCGCGCGCCATATTGAAACATCAAGCGGGGGGGGGGCCATTCTCTTAATTGGTATTAATATCAGAACACCTTTACCGACCCGCTGAACCGTTCGCAGGGCGGATAACCGCCGTGCATCTCGACGCCTGTGTACGCTCTCGCGTCGTTAGAAGTTTCGTCCTCGGGCCCCGGCTTGTCCCTTTATTAACGCACGTAATTTCGGTTTACGGAACCAGGCCGCAACGGCGAAACCCCTTCGACCACTTCATTATCCAGCCGCGTTATATCGAGCTACTTAATCGCGAGAGTTTGTCGACAGGATTACAACGGGGAACGGTCCCCGAGTGTGCTCGAGGGACCGTCGTCGCCGTCTTAATCGGGAAACTTTTGGGAAAACGACGATGGCCCTATCCCCTCCCCCCCCTCTCACTCTGGTCAATCCACGACGTCTTTTCCCGTCGATTGCGTCCGATCGGTTTCAGATCCAATCTTTCTTCCCCACGATTTCTTTGTCGTGGATAAAGGAACCGTCCTTCTACGGCATCCCAAACCCTCCAGATCCCTTTTGTTCCCGATCGATTTAAATACAACCGGGGGACTCGATTATCGAAAGATTCCTGCGATTTCGGAGAATGTGGTTCGTATTTCTTTTTCGATCGACCGTTTCTCGATCGAGCATGGGTGCTTTGTGGATTTTGAGGATTGGTACCTAATTTTGTTGTGGGTTTATGTTGTGATATAGAAATACAGTGGTTTTTCGATGAATGCGACACGAACAGCGGTGTTATTACCACCACTGGGGGAGCCCCCCTGTGGAACCAATCGAAATAGGGTAGACAGAAGTGAAGCAGGATGCTCCGAAGTGGACCCGAGTACGTTGCACTCATCGAGATATTACTGTAGTAGGATTTGATGGGTGATGTGTGCTGAGGCTTCAATCCTTTGCGATTTAAAATGTTCTTACTTTTTTTTTTGAATGATTATTAGAAAAAGCACAATTTCAGGTACGAACATTTGAAGATTAAAATGGGACATAATTTTAAATTGTGCACTAGAGGCTTGACTATATTTGTAATAATATATATATAATATTGAACATTATTAAAATTTCTGGTTTACTGTATTTTCTAAGTTACGGAATAGAAGATAGAAGTCTGTTGAAGTAATTTAAATTTTGTTGCATGAATTTTTAGAAGATGTTTACAGTAACTTGGGGAAAACTACCCTTAACTCCTGAACGTGTTTTCAGGCTCCATTAGGTTGTAGAGACTGAAAGTGAATGTATAAGATAAGAATTATTTATTAAACAGTAACTTATATACTGTATTGATTCGTAGAATGTTGGTTTAAAAAGGAGAAATCAGAGCCTAGTTTAACTAACTCCTTATTGTCGAAATTACTTATAATTATTCTTCGAGTGAAATTGTACCGAAGAAATTCATTGCGTAGTAATTATTATAAGTACCATAGAAATTATTAACAACTTTTTATTTTTACGCTTTGCTTCAAATTATTTTCTAGCTTCCTAAACAGTCTTCACTCTTCTTCAATTAATTGTACGTTCAATATTTAAGTAATGACTGTGAAATTACCTCGGTCACTGAAGTCGATTGAACAGGATTGAATTTTTCGAGGGATCGATCGTTATTTGGAGGCTTGTCAATCCTTCCTTTAATTACCCACCTGTGCTCGGCTGATAATCCGTTAAGATAACGAGATTGCTCGATAACTGGAAGACAGTTTGTCGATATTTCAGATGTCAATCCTATTAAGAGTTAACTCCAACCGTTCAGCACTTGTCTGTTTTCATTACGCTGACGATTAATTCGTCACGCGTCGCGATGCGTACGGATATTGTGAAAATTGCAATTGAACATCGATTGTAATTAATTCTCGTGGAGTATATCGTATTAAATTATTTAACATATTCACCATCCTACTTTTGAAGTATCTAATACATAAAACAGAGAATTTGATACGTTTAGACACGAATAGTAACAGTATTTAACAAATTTTCTATTTCAGTTTTAATCTTCTTTTTTTTATTAGTTAATTAAAAAGTAGAGCGTAATAAACAGCGTACGCAAAAAATAATATCCCGAAAATAGTATGCAATATTTTATAATATAATTTCGTAACGAAAAATTTTTCCTCGGAAAATTTCATGAAATGCACGGCGCTCTTCAATTTAATTCCATCAAATATCGCCTGAAACGCGTCTCGTCGTTGCGCAAAAAATCCTAACCATATTTTATTTCATCAGTCCCACCTGGAATTTGTGTTCCTCTTGCTTTACACCGGTTCGAATGGATTAAACCGAAACGAAATCCTCGGGTATCGTGACATTAATGCTTCGCGGGGGAGCATTAAATAATTCGTCCGAAACTGATTCCGAGCTGAAAATTTTGTATATTCGTATGCACGATCGGTAAAACAAATAAAAATAAGCGTTACGTTGATTTATTTATTCAATCTGCAAGAAGAATTTTTTAATTAGAAATACATAATACTAGAACAATTTATTTCGCAATTAATTAGGTCAAACGATATATAATTAAATATATTTTGTCAAAATTCATTACTTATTTTCTCTCGAAATCAGACGTCTATGCTGCTTCAGTGATATTTCTCCATATTCTTCAATATTCGACGCCATTTTGAAAGAAGAAAGGGTAGAAAAATGCTTTGAATATAAAATGTGTGACCAGTTTGTTAAAAAGAATTTCTGGATTACGTATTGGTGCACCCAGTAGATCAACCCAAGTCAAAAATTCTTCAGTTGTAAGATATTTATTCACATTCGCAACAATCCATTTTACAAATTCCTAATTAAAAGGCGTTCCACTCAAAAATGGATGTCCCAAATTTTTCACGAACACTTTGTTGACAAAATTTTCAGTGATATGTTTTGTGATTAGTGATATCTTCTGTTTTATATTTGTAACTTCAGTGATATTTCCCCGCATTCCTCAGTATTCACCGCCGTTTGGAAAGCAAATAAAGGGTACAAAGTTGCACTAAATGTAAAATATGTGACCAGTTTATTCAAAAAAATAATGTTTCGGTTAATCGATTAACCAAGTAAAAAATTCTCCAGTTGTAAAATACCCATTACCATTCATCTCCAAATTCCAAATTAAAAATCATTCCACTTAAAAATATACATTCAAAACTCTGACCCGCGGTATTTCGAAATTTTCAGGTCAAGGTGTTGAATTTCCGATCGCGTTCACGCGACCGGAGTTCGATTTTCGTTTTCAAGGTTCTCGCGTTTCCGGCTATATCTCGAGTTTCTCGTGGACTTCCCCGTAATGACCGCGCCGTTTCCGTTCCCGTTCTCCTATCCACTGAAAGGATGAAAACCAACAGTCGTCACGAGGCACAAGAAACGGTTCGAGAGGTTTGCGGACTTGGGGTTCGTGGAAGTTTGTCAAGTAGCTACATCCGAAAATTTCGTAAGCCCCCACGGGGCGCTTCTCGTTTTTCACCCTTACCCGGCCAATTCGATATCGGAATTTGATCAAATCCTCTCTCCCTCCACCCACCCCCTCTACCTTTCGATCCGTCCTCGCTAGCCACCCTCTGTTTCCCGAACCCTCCTAGATCGAATTCTTCCAGCTCGAGTGACATGTCGCCGGGTTTACTCGGCACCGACCCCGCCGCGACTCGTATATACAAGGTGTTCCTCGTAACAGTATTCTCGAGATGCTCGAGATAATCCGATAGAATAATGTATTAGACTGGTGCAGACGTTGTGACACTTTATAGAAACACGTTATATGCGTAGGTGCTCGATTTTATCGAAATGAGAAGAAAAATTGTATTTGGAATTGGAGAATGTTCTTGATAGCCGATAAATGGTGTTGCTGGTGACTGGTTTTCGTGTAGACTGTATGGAATTTTCATTTATCCAACTCGTCTCATTTTTGTAGAGCAATGCTTTATGGGAAATAGTTTATGGAAAATATGTCAAACTGTTATTTGTTTTCATTACAAATTAAAATATGCTGTATATTTGTATTTAGACTGCGGATGGTTATGTATTTAGAGCATTTCTTCCCTTGGGAAATATAATAAGACAATGATTTTGAGGAAGTTCTATATTATTTACTTGTTGTTACTGATGTAGTGAAGACTCTAGTACAGAATTCAAGGTTATGTACAATTTTAATTTTTAAATATTCGTATCTGAAATTGTCAATTTTTATGAATTTCTGTAGTTTACTTATGTCTAATATTGTGTCTAATATTTCTTACTATTACCGTTAGTAGAATCGACCAACCAAAAACAGGTCGATCCGAGTCACTTGTGACCGATATTGAAGTTTTAGATACTAAATTTCATCTAGTTTTAATCTTATTAGTAGCAGTCATTAGACTAGAAACATGGGTCAAAAGTGACCCTACTGGGCGAAGGTTAACATTAGAACCTCCAGCAAATTAAATTGTGCAATACAATTTAATACAGTATAGCATAAAATGTATAGTAAATGAAAATCCAACATAAATTCCGTCAAAAGCTCTATTATTAATTTCTGTAATCGTGAAATAAGAAATTTACAATCCATCCTTTTGACAGGTTTGGTAATTCCAGCGTTAATCATTCACTCTTCAAACACTTTGCAAACATTAAAAAATTCAAAGTCTAATAAAACACAGTCGACCTTTAAATTCACATCTTCCTTTTACAACTTGATAAAGATAAACAATTCTTATTTTCTATTACCCCCAAAATATTCTCCTACATCCTCCATCTTCCATAACACATCCACAATCTATTTACCAGAAACGCCAGGAGAAAGAAAATCGCGTATACGCTACGCAGCACACCCCGTGCACACCGGGTGGTCCGTAAGTAACCGAATAACCTCCTAGAAGAGACTATCGTGTACAGAGAGAGAAGAGGACGGGGGTGTTCGACGCGTGGGTGTAATAGCTGGCTCCAAGAACCCGGGAAGAGACACACGGGGCTTTGAATGTCTACGTATGCATCAGGGAATAGAAAAGGGGGGTTTGGAGGGGGATCGTAGAAGGTGGATCCATTGAATAGCCCCTCGGGTGGCTGTGCCAACAAACCCTAACTAACGTAAATAAGATGTCCTAGGAGGGCGGCTCTCTCCGTCTCAAACACGCCCTCGTCCCTCTCTATCTTTATCTCTCTTTCTCTATATCATTCCCCCCTGTTGCCCCATTTCTTTTACTCCGTTTTCCCTCTCACCCTCTGACTTTCTGATGGCGAAACGCGCGAAAGCCATCCCCGTGAGCCCCCCCTCGAAGACGAGCCTGATGAAGCCCCGGTCCAATTACCGGATTTCTTCGCGAAAACCTCGAACCTCGACGTGTTTCGTTCGTTTCCCCACGTCACGAAAGACAGAGAGGATAGGATGCGAGCAAGCGTTTGGAAACGATGAATTTGCGAGTTTCACTCGGGGTTGGATAACCGGGTCGTGTGCGGTGCACCAGTGTAAACCGGGGAGCGAGATGAGTCGACTGAATTTGTAAAACGATTATGGAAGCCATTTGAACGGATCCTTGGGTAGGCTCGATTGATTCTGAGCACCCCCCTTATCTCGATGGGCCTTTTCGATGGTGGTTTCCCGTGAATGTGGTTTGTATAACGTTATAATGATCCGAGCACTGGAGTGTAGTATTATGGGATGTTTGACTTTGCGATTATTCTGTGTTACGTGATCGATGTTTGTCGATGATTCGTCCTGTTCGGGGTAATATAAATTGTAAAGCTCATTCGGTAGGATTTTCAATATAGAATCTAGTTTGATCTTTAATATAGAATTTAGTTTGATCGTTAATATAGAATAAAGTTTGATCATTAATATAGAATGAAGTTTGATCATTAATACAGAATAAAGTTTGATCATTAATACAGAATAAAGTTTGATCATTAATATAGATTCAAGTTTGATCATTAATATAGAATCAAGTTTGATCTTTAATATAGAATCAAGTTTGATCTTTAATATAGAATCAAGTTTGATCTTCAATATAGAATCAAGTTTGATCCTTAATATAAAATCAAGTTTGACCTTTAATATAGAATCAAGTTTGATCTTTAATATAGAATAAAGTTTGATCATTAATATAGAATCAAGTTTGATCTTTAATATAGAATAAAGTTTGATCATTAATATAGAATAAAGTTTGATCATTAATATAGAATAAAGTTTGATCATTAATATAGAATAAAGTTTGATCATTAATACAGAATAAAGTTTGATCATTAATACAGAATAAAGTTTGATCATTAATACAGAATAAAGTTTGATCATTAATATAGATTCAAGTTTGATCATTAATATGGATTCAAGTTTGATCTTTAATATAGAATAAAGTTTCATCATTAATATAGAATAAAGTTTAATCATTAATATAGAATCAAGTTTAATCCTTAATATAAAATCAAGTTTGACCTTTAATATAGAATCAAGTTTGATCTTTAATATAAAATCAAGTTTGATCATTAATATAGAATAAAGTTTGATCATTAATATAGAATAAAGTTTGATCTTTAATATAGAATCAAGTTTGAGCTTCAATTGAATTGATGTTCTCACTGTTAGTATTCGATTGTAGATGGTTACGGGAGTGCCTGTTTTAACAGACTACAAAGGTTAGATTCTAAGATAACATTGCTTTGTCAGTTGAAAAAAACATTGATGGTTCTATGATAAAATCGTTGTTTCTTTGTGAAAAATCCGCAGTCTAGTCTTTTTTCCTGTCACTTTGTATTGTATTTATAAGTTCAGAGTGACAATACTACATGATTTGATGAAGAGAAATCCAGCCAGAAACATTTCAGAGTGTTATACAATTTGCTGAAAAACCATAAACGTTGACATTTCTAAATTTCCTTTCACTATTTTTTATGTTCTTGTCTAAAACAGCACTTGGTATATTATAGGAAGGGAAAAATAATAATTTCAGAAAAGTATAAAAGTAAAATTATCTATGTTTATCTAATCTGTCAGAATAGCATTATGCCGATTGTTCAATAACCGTGAATATTTTGGTTAGCCACACAGGAGTTAACGACCAACGCGACAAGAAAGTTTCATGTCAGTCCCAACAGAAAATAATTAACGAGTCCCATGTCACACGAAAAATCACAAATTCCGAAGGTAATAAATTGCCTATTTAAATGATCAATAACATGCCACACATTCATTAAGCTGAAACTGTTGCGTTAACATAGAAATTAACGCGCGTTCTAAAAAAAACCACCCGCGTATCTTCGAAGTTCATTTAAGGAAACTACACCTTGTATTACTCTCTTTCGGAACAAGGGATGAAAGGGAACTAGAATAACGATGGTTCCAGGACTGCTTAATAATCAAATGATCATTATCGTCTCGTTCATTTAACCGGAAACCGTCTGCTCCATGGGGAACATTATTAGTCATCCACGGGACGTCACGCGCCTTTTCTAAATGACTGTTGGAAAATCTTTAATTCGTCCCTCGACCGTCATACGATCGTCTCCCCTTTTGACTTAGCGGGCCGGAAATGATGAATTCGCGAGCTTTATCGCAAACTGCGGAGCGTTGTTTCCCGAGCGGGGCTCCAACAAATAAGCTGTCCCGAGCGCAAGATATTTCTTACTGGCGAGGGGAGGGGAGGGTCGTAATCCTCCCGATTGCTGAACTTCTTATCGCGAAACGGGGGAGGAAGGACCGTGGGTACCGAAAATTGGACTTTCCGTTTGAATCTTCTTCCAACTCCTCCGCCGAATTACGCGCCGTCTGGTTCGCTCGTTAACTTCGTGGATACATCGGCTTTGCCTGGAACGGAACGTCTCTTGTCGCGCGGAAACGATAAAACCGGGCTTTACTTTCATGGGCCTGTCGAGAAATTATCATAGTATTCGGTCGATGGGAAATATACGACGGACCATACTTCGTTCTACGTGATTCATACATGTGAATCTAAGTTACGTAAGAACTTTTATTTCAAATTCCCTGGTGATTTTCTACGAGTAAATTTTTAACTGATATTATGACAGAAATTATTTGTTGAGATTAGTTATTATTGAACTGTGAATTTTAGGCATTTGTAGCATACAGAACTTCGTGAAAAACAGTGAAAGATAATACTTTTATGAGATACAACAAATGATTTGTTTTATTCATAACCCAATAGGATACTTCAAGGAAGAAGGAAATTCCTACTTTTGTTTTTGTTTTTATGAATCACTTTATAATGTGTTATTTTGCATACATATCCACGGGCTAGTTGTCATATTAAAATTCTATTAATCTACACAAATTGTATTTCATTAGGTGTTATTTATACATGCATATTAATCGGAGCACAAAGTGTTATTGATTTTCTGCGGTTCTAGGTTAATCAGTCGCACTATATAGGGCATTGATAAAAATGTGGAACACTCACAGGCTGAATTCTATATGCCCAACTAAGACGAAAGTACACAATGGCGGAATTGCATTCGAGGCTTTGTTTCCGAGTTATTAATTGTTGAAAATACGGGCGAAATATGTCTGACGCGACGGATTATTCTACTTGATGAATTGATTTCATTCATTTAATTTCATTTATTAACCCTCGTCTGTCCCTCATTTTCCCAACTTAATTTGTCCTTCGGTGTCAAATTGACCCAGTGGTAAAAATTAATATAAAAATTTTTATTTGCAAATTCTTCAAAGTCAAAGTCACTAAGCCCCAGCTAAATTTACCTACACGTGACAGAATAACGTCATTTCTTAGGAAACGATTGTGTTAAATTGACACAAGGGGGACGGATGAGGGTTAATTTTACTACGTCATTTATTGAGTCCGTGTATTAGCTGGGAGTCGACTGTTTAAGTAGTATAATATAATCCATCACGTCAGACGTACTTCACACGTATTTCGTCCGCATTTTCAACAATTAATAACTCTGAAACAAAGCCTCAAACAGAATTTCGTCATTCTTGGTTTAAATCTTAATTTGTCGTGTAGAATCCACCCTGTATATTTCCAATTTATAGATTAATAATATTAACCCTAAAACTACCAAAAACGAACGTCTTCCTATTATCTATCACCTTTGAAAAAAAGGCAGCATATTAAAAAATATGCAAATCGATAAATTAACAAACTTCTTCACTCATATATTGCAGTAAAAGTTTCAAAAAATCTCAGAAAATACTGTTACAATATTCTAATAATTTTTATAAAAGTTCACAAACCAGAGATATTGACTAGTTTGGTAACTTAATATCGAAACTAGAATAAAGAGCAAGAATCACCACTTTTTCGCTGTTACCATACCAAAAAATGGCCATTTTGGCCGGATGGCTCACACGTGACGCGTTTCACGCGGCTGACGTAATCGAGCGTGCCGCGAAAATTGAAACTGTGTCAAATTGGAACAGCCGGAGGTAAAAACAATCGTTCTCGGTTTACATTAACACCAGTCGTGGGACACCGCGCGTCCCGTGTCGCAGCGGCGGCCATTTCGAGGGCGGTTGAAATACATTCGCAGCTCTGAAATTGTAATGCGGCAATTAATTTGATGGGACAACACGCGCGGCCTCGGTTCTGTGTAACTGCGCGCAAACGAAATTCGTCGTCGCGCGGCGACACATGCACAATTTCCGGTCCGTGGTTCGTGCAAGGACACGAAAACATAGAAGGCCATCTTGGGGGAGAAGTTCTTTAATTGATCGGGGGCCAGAGGATCAGAGGATTAGAGATTCGAGCTTAGGTTTAAAATTTTACTTAAATAGCTGAATGTTTGCAGAAATTTTCAGAGGATTTTTTTATCCTCTGGCAAGTTTAATTATTGATTTTCTGCTTGTGAGGATTTTATTTCTTTCATTGGAATTTATAATTTAAAGAAATAGTGTAGATTCGATAACTTAGAAATTGTAAGGTTTAAAAATGTAAGTATTTTAGAAAATGAGCAGGTAATATTCGAGGATTCGTTATAGTATATTCTATACTCTATTGTGAGTTTGCTTCGAAGTGTGTTCTTTGCAATTTTTTCTTCTCCCAGGCAAAATAATGCACTACAAAGTTTTTAAAGAAAATATAAGTTTTAGAAATTGAAAGAATCCAAATCTAAAAACATTCGGGTACTTGCAGCAAAATACAAACGGAATATTTAGAGTCTATTTATGTAAAAAAGTGGATGTCGAAAAAATTGTCGAATTTCCTGAAATTCATTATATCGAAAAGTTCGATAAATTTTAACACAATTTTCATTTCATCTGCTACCTAATAGAATCTTCTATGCGACTCCAAATTTTCTGTTTCTAGTCTCCACAAATAAATCTTTAAAAATCGCCACAAACAACAGGATTCTAAACACCCAGATAACTGACAGTCAAAAGTAAGGGACCAGTTGTAATAATTAAAGATAGAAAAAACTATTATTTTCCAAAAATTTGATAAAAATAATGTTCTAAGATTGATTACAAATAATTCGTATATCTACTGACTTCGTAACGTTTATTCTATCATCACAAAAAAATAAATTACAGTTCCATCAGTCATGAACTCTGATCCCACACTTTCATTCGCTATTACCCATCCCGAGGCCCCAGTTATCATCCTGCGAACAATTTCCACGAAACAAGCAATACGATTCTGCTGTTCCCATAAATGAAAATTCCAACATTTGTCAACGAGCACTCGCAGATCCATTCCGTCAAGCGAGCGTTGGGAGAACCACCGGAGGCAAAATAGTTTGCGTTCCCGAAACAAAGTTGTCATCGAGTCGTGGCGCCGAGCGCGTACACGCTCTCCCCGGCAACGTTTCCTAGTTAGGGCAATTCCGTACTTTCGCTCGTCACGATTAATTAGCTTAATTCTGGCTTCCTGTTGTGCGTGCGTGCACCAGCCCGCTGGGTGTCACGCCGGCATAACCCCCGGGCCGTGCGCATTCCCGGCGTCATAGTTGACGCACGTATGTCGCGTCGTAAAACCGGCCGTGTCGCATTCCGCCACAGCGACGCGACGCCTGGAGGAGATGAGCGCCGCCGAGACGTCGATCTGCATTTCAGTGCTGTGCATCTACGTGCTCAGGGCGCCACCATCACCACCGCCGACGACCCCCGCCGCCGCTCGTTTTGGTAAGAGGCTTACAGAGACGAGTGAGCTACTTGGCCCCGCGATCCAAACTCGTGACGATCCCACATAGATCCTCCAACTCGAGGAACCGAGACCCCCTCGACGCGGTTACCTGCGGCGAACCTCGCGTTCTTCGATCATAAATCCGGATGTTCTCTAGTCCCTTTGGTGTTCGATCGCTGGTTTGCGTAGTTTTGGAAAATCGTACGATTTTAGTTTGTTTGTTTTGTATGGAAAATGTGTGACGTTTTTGATGATCCAATAGACTATTTGTTACAGATGTGCTTTGAAAGGAGATTCTTCGAAATAAGCTGGTTTTTTTTTAATGAAATGTTAATATAAACGGGCTACAAGAAATACTATTGTATTATGAATGAAAGAAATAGAGGATTCTATTTAAAGAAATTAACTCCACCTTGAAGTCTGCTCCGTTGCTTTACCTGTAAAGAAATTATTCATACCACATAATGTTCACCTCCATACTAAGTAACTTGCGTAAGACTATTTTTGTCATATTTGACGAGTGAGCTACTTGGTCCCACGATCCAAACTCGTGACGATCCCACATAGATCCTCCAACTCGAGGAACCGAGACCCCCTCGACGCGGTTACCTGCGGCGAACCTCGCGTTCTTCGATCATAAATCCGGATGTTCTCTGGTCCCTTTGGTGTTCGATCGCTGGTTTGCGTAGTTTTGGAAAATCATACGATTTTAGTTTTTTTGTTTTGTATGGAAAATGTGTGACGTTTTTGATGATCCAATAGACTATTTGTTACAGATGTGCTTTGAAAGGAGATTCTTCGAAATAGGCTGGTTTTTTAAATAAAATATTAATAGAAACGCGTCACGACCTTCTACTATACCAGAATGCTATCGTATTATGAATGATGGAAATATAGCATCTCGCCATGGTCCCCAGGTGTAACGCTGATATTTTTAATAAAGTGTAGCGCAGTGATAGAGCTTGTATATAAAATTATTGAAATATTTAATGTTCAGTACCGAGGGGCCTTCGAACACTTATCGGGGACTTACTGTATTCAGCTAAGTGGCACACCTAAAAACCGCCCTAGTACATTGGTCACTTCGAAGTTACCCTCAGCAGTAAGTAGAGGGTTCAAGAGAAGTTCGATGCCCTTTGTACCATCATACAATACACCTTAACCTTCTATGGGCTCGTGTAACTTTCAAGATATTTTATTAAATAATTTAACTTTTGTCATAAGGTGGCATATAATCTTGTTATATAATATCTTCTCACTAACCAATTACATTATAATACAAAAAATTGCTGAAAAAACATGTTGGGTTCTCATTATTAATCAGTATTTTAAATGTATAGTTCTGAAAAAAAATTCGGCCCATAGAGGGATAATTCAATAGTCTGCTGTTTCCAGTGTTGAAACGAAAAAAATATTTTGTCCTGCCTCCTTGTTGTCCCCAATAAAATAATTCCACAACTCCAAAACCGAGTATCGTCCTCAAAAGAGAAACCGAATATTTTCCTCAAAGGAAAAAAAAATTAAGGTCTGAATAGGCCAGTGTTATAATCGTGCACGTATCGAAATCACCAAACGAAACCGGCAGACCGTGACGATCCTCCGTCTGTACACGCTCGTCGTTCGTGACACGTAGCGAGGAGCTTGTACACGCGAGAGTTTCATGGTATACGTAAAAATCGCGGACAGTTTCCAAGGACGTCGAGAGCGTAATCGTTTCGTTATTACGGAATTACGTGCAATTACCCAGCGGACGATTAAACCAGCGTGTCCGAGCAACGCGCCATCTTGGTTGCGCCAGCTCTTTTCCATTCCTCTGCCCCTCTGAAACGCTAACGACCCGGTTCCCGTTGTCAATCTAACGACCCGGTTCCCGTTGTCGATCTAACGACCTAACAACGATCACGACTCTGGTTGCAGCTTACGGAGAGGAAGCATCCTTGGAGATCCTGCCGAGCGGCGAAACGCAGACGAAGCCAATCGGGTCCAGCATCATTCTGACGTGCAAGCCGAAGGTCGAAGACACGAAGCTCATCAGCGACATGCAATGGCTCGATACGCAAAATCGTGTGATCGAGTCCCTGAAGTGAGTAGATCGACGGTCACACGATGTGGATGATCGTTAACCGCGTCGACTAACTTTTGGGTATACTACCATTGGATTATTCGCCCCTTGCCATTGTGTACTCTTGTCCGGCTGAATTAATTCGATTTGAATTTTAGGAACTTAACAATAACGAAGTATTAAAAAATATTAATAATACGGTCTAGTATTTCGAAAATAATCATTTTATTGTAATAAAATTTGGGGTACGAAATCTTACAAGTTTTGAAATTGGTGTTCGAAATCTTACAAGTTTTGAAATTGGTGTTCGAAATCTTACAAGTTTTGAAATTGGTGTTCGAAATCTTACAAGTTTTGAAATTGGTGTTCGAAATCTTACAAGTTTTGAAATTGGTGTTCGAAATCTTACAAGTTTTGAAATCGGTGTTCGAAATCTTACAAGTTTTGAAATTGGTGTTCGAAATCTTTCAAGTTTTTCAAGTATATAGTTAGATGATAGTTTCTAGAACTGGTAGGCTTTAGTGATTCTTCTGGGTGTCTGGCTCAGAGTTTTAGACGTAAATGAGTTTATATTGCATTCTTAGCTATCTTTGTTATTGTTAAGTAAGATTTGCTGATCTGATTTCAAAAGTAGTGGGAGTAAGAAAGGGTCTAATAGGAATTTTTGGATATTACTAGGTGTTGATGAGTCAGAGATTAGAGAGTTATGATTTGGGATTGGTGGGTAAAAGTTTCAAGCGTGTTGTATGCCTCGGGGTTGATGGGTAACAGATTAAAAAATTATTTACGAAAAGTAGAACAGAATTTTGGGGCTATCTTAACTAAGCGATAGGGATAAAAGTATTTTCTAGCTTAGATATCAAACATTTTTTTTCTTTTTTAATTCTAATTTAGAATTGTAGTGTAAAACATTTTTTCTCTGGAGATGAAGTATTGTAATTTGATATTAGCTAAGAATAGACATCCTAAAACTAGTAGTAATTTAATTGTCGAATTTCATATAGAAATAGTCTCGGGATGAAGGGTTGTTTTATGATCCTCATGTTCGTTGATCGTTTTTATTAGTTTTCTTATTGCCGAAGGATTTTTCTTTGTGGAGCTGGTGGAACACGTTCAACAGCCTGAAATAATATCTCGCCTTTGACACTGCATTCGTTATTGCAACAAAGGTCCCGTTGATTTATTAAATCCTTCAGGTTCGTGCGGGTTCAGACAGTACTGGTTGAAAGTCGTAATTCAAGCGATCGTTGGCGAACAGAGAAACGGAGGAGGAAACGCGAAAATATCGCGACAACGCAAACAAACGTTTGTCAGGCCGGACGAGAATATATGGGCAAGGGGTGTTTTCGCAATTTTTGAACTGTTTTCTTGTTTTTTTTTTAAAACAATAACAGTCCCTCTTTTAGCTAATAATTGAAAGGAGAGAGGGTGATACATAACACTCGAGATAACGGGCAAACTGTGACGATTCTGCGAGTAGAAATAAAAAAAGTCGATGTTTTTTATACGAACAGATATCATGAATGACAAGACAGACCGAATAAAATTATTGTATTTACAGTGAATCTGTATGATATGAATTGCAAAATTGGACAATCGGTTTACTTGTAGTCTGACATTATCAAACTGCGTCCAATTCACTCAAACATCAATCCAGTGTGTACATCGTCAGACTCTGCCTAACTTTAATCAATAGTGGTTACGAAATTCTACCAAAATCTGTCAGAGTTCATTAATCAAACACAAATGAACCGATGTCGGATACTGTGGAACTGTGTCAAACTACGAACAAACCCAACCAGATTTTGTCAGGCTCCATGAGAGCCTGTCAGACTTCGTCAGACTGCATTTAACTACGGTCAAACTTTGACAGACACCACGTAATCTAGTCGAACTATATTAAACTTTACGCGAGTCTTAGGTAAGTGGCCCAGAGTCCATAAAAGTCTGTCAAACATCGATGAAACATTCACTCTACTACTTTAGACTAAATTAAAACACACGAAATCATGTAACTGACAATATTTGACAAATCGATCCACCAATGATCATAAATTACATACAAATTTGTTTGAGTTAAAAAGAAACAATTTAACAATTTCTCCTGTTTCTACTCGCCGATACATCAGTTTGCCCCACAAGTCCTAGAATATTCAATAAACAAAATTAAACGAAGAATTAATATTACACACGAATAGGACACGACCACCACCCAAGCACTAATTTAACGAATTTCTGTCACTTGTTTTGCACACAGACTCGTCGTCTTACCGATCGAAAGGCGAGTATACAAAACTGAATTCAAGGCTTTACCACGCAACCGTAGTGTCGTTCGTTTTCAGTCTCTGTTTTTCTCGATGTCCCTTTAGTTGCCTTAGTTTCCATCCAACTTAGAAGACTGTTTTTCTTTATCCACCCCATTCACCACCACCAACACCACACCATCATCGTCACACCCCACTCACCCCCTTGCGCGCAACTGATTTACGTCTACTACAGCCTGTACAGAAGCTCTTAATTGCTGCTGGCCCGGCCGATTGTTCTGCGAACTAAGCGTTGCTCATTAAGCTGTTCGGGAAAGTTTTCCGCCTTCCAACCGGTAAACTGACTTCCCAGCGTATTTGAACTGTTTAACGGGGTGGCACCTCTCCACCTTTGTACACCTTTATGTTCGAGAGCAAGAAGATCGTGGGGAGAAGGAGACGATAGGTCTGACTAAAATAGATGTTAAAGGATCCTTGGACGCGTTATGAAGGCGCCAATGACGCAACCGCGTGGGCCCGAGCAATTAAGTGGCTCCGTTATGTGGATATTTTCGTATCCTTTATGGGGGAGCCGCGTGAGGTTGGTGCACACTTGGATGGAACTTAGGGTCCATTTGGGAATAGGGAGGATCAGATCTATGGTCGATGTTTTGCGTAGGTAATTAGTGTACGGTTTAATTAATTGTTTAATTGTCGATGGAGCTGCTGGCAAAATATTAATTGGTAGTTTTCTTGATCCAATTTGGAAAGTTTGGTACGTGACTTTATCGTTGTGAATAAACGTTGGTTTAGATGGGATTTCATTACAAGTCGAGTTCATATGAATTTGAATAATATTAATCGAATTAATGTTAAAAATTATATTACAATTTAAACACTCTGTTTCGAAAATTCGTTATCGAATCAGAAATTTAATATTACATGTTGAATTTAATTATACAGGGGAGACCAGCTAAATAGATTCCCCTAAATTTTTTTGTTATTCTATGAAAAAACTTCCCAGGACAGAGTTGCTCTATTTCAAGGTGAACATGTAACAGTAGAATGTCTTCTCAAGGTCATCTTCTATGAGATTTCAAGGTCAACAATAAATAAGGCAAACATTTAGGTAATCCCATTTAGCTGATCCATCCTATATATAAAAATTCGAGTTGAACAACCAGCTTTATTATATTCATAATTACATTAAAAAATTGTTGTTTGAAAGTCTATTTCAGAAGACAATATTCATGAATCCAAATTTCGTAAGCCCATCTTCTATTTATAATTCAACTAGTCGGTCAAAAATTCTAATATTCAATCAAACAATGAATACAAATTTAAAGACACAATTTCTCTACGCCAATTCTTCCTGTAGAATCGATTATTAAAATTCCACCTATTAAAGCTTACCAATTTACGCCACATAACCATTAACAATTAAGTATTCCTATACACCTAACAATACCATTCTCTGTTCTCAACTGACCTGTCGTAATTTCAAACGACAAAGGATCCTCACGCGACGCCCACATATCAGCCTGTATCGTCCGTCAGAACCGGAGTGTCTTTCCAGTATGTTAGTTCACCGCGGAACGTCGACCCGTACCGTTAATAAACTATCTATCGTCCGGGTGTACCTGTCTTGCAAATATTTAACCACGTTGGATCAAACAATCTAACGAGTGTGTAACCTCGGTAACTGATTCGTTGGATCGCGTGTTTGCCCGATTACGCGGGCCTCCCCCCCCCCCCCCCCCACCGTTCCCTGATTTGCATAATTATGTCCGTTCGTCGCGGAGCGACTAATGGCCGATAAATTCGCTCGGCGAGAACCCGTGTACGAACACAGAGAGCCGTTTCATTAATTGTACTCGGGCCGATGTTCCGATCGGGGGTTTGGGGAGGCAAGGCCGAAGAAAAGGGAATTGCATAATCGTCGGACTAACACTGTTATCGTGCCCGGTGCATCATCCTCCTCCATTCGCTCGTCGTTGCCAGTTTTAATCGTTTCAAGCTCTACTCGACATTCACTCCACCTCTCTTTCTGCGTGTGTACCCTCTATGCACGCCTCTTCTTGCCGTAATTGTTCCGTAGAGTAATTCTATCTTCGCCTATACGGTGCTGGGTTTGCTGTAATCAGAAAAATTGTGAGAATTTCGTTCTTTTTGTTTTTACAAGACGCGTAATTATCCGGCTGACACGGTTGGCTGACGCTACTTGCGGATGAAGATGAAATAGATCATTCGATGAATACGTAATTGGGATGAACTGTTAATGGGCTTATGTTCGTTTGGTTTATGGGGGAAGTTCAACGACCGGCTTGATGGTTTCTGAAAATTTAATATCTGACGATTGGTTATCGGAATCTATCACGGAGGTAGTATTATTATTTCGGGCATTCCGCGAGAAATCGGATATTTTTTGAGGGAATATTTCGGATTTTGTTGACATTTGAATATGGTATAGTGTTCAGTGGAATATAAACGTATCTCGACGGATTTTTGAACATTTTTTAAATTGTTAATTCTACAGCTGTTTGAAATATTGTGTCATGCTTTTTTCAATAAATCGTAACTTGTTGAACTAACAAACTAATGAAAATGAGCTTCATGGGTGCTTGTAGTATACACATAAGAGTGCCTAACAAAAAGTATTTCAGTTTAAAATAATATTTATTATCCATTTATTTTGCAATTGTTTTAAAGAAATGCAATTTTATAATAGTAAGATCCAATTGAAAAATTTTAAGAAAAGATGAGGATATAGTTTTATTTGTTCTCTTTGTGCACAAAATTACAAAAATATGGACATTTCAAAAATGGCCGCATGAATATTCATTGAAGTTGACGCTACGTCGAAGCACACCGGCTCTGATCCAAAATTATAATATGAAATTTGTATGTTTTGATGAATATTTATCCTTTAACTGTTACGTTGGGGTCCTGGAGTACGTCGAACAGTACAAAATTGTCATAATTTCACTCTGAAGATGCAAAGTGCATGGGCGTAGCTGGGACGGGAAAAACTGACTTTTGCCCCACCCTACAAGAAAAAAATTGGATTTTGCCCCTTCCCAGAGTTACAAAATTTGTGTGTAATATTTAATATTGCATTATAATTTGAAACACGACCAACAGCCTCCATTAACAAACCGCATACACTGTCAACGATCTATGACTTTAAAAACAAAATAAAATGTGTCTGACTACGTACAGCCTTTTTCACTGTGGCAGTCGATGTGTTAATATTTTTTTCCCCGTGATAACCTGGCTACGCCCATGGCCAAGTGTCTTAATAATTTTCTGTTAGGTGAAATCCTGCAATTTATCGATCTGTTAGACTAATTACACATCACAAAACACCAGAGTAAATCCACGTAGCAGTTAAGGGTTAAGAAACATAGCGAACGTACTTTCACGTAGACTCGCAAGAAGCCAGCCTACCGTCTCGATTGCGAGATCGATCTAATCACGGTGTCTGGACCAAATCGATGAACAAACCACAGACGCCCAGTTCCGCCTCCCAAATTTTTTCTCTCTCACAATCAAATCATCGGTTTCGAATGCGTTTCCTCACCCCCGAAAGGGTTCATTAAATCGTGTATCGCTGCTGACGCAACCGTTTCGAATTCGCGTGGAACTGTTCGTTACAACACGACGGACTCAGCAGCACACCACCTGAACACCTTATCTCTCCTCACACGCACACACCACGCCACATACACTGTCATGGAACGTTGGTAAATTGTGTGAATTCATGTTGAATGTCTCCCAGTTCGTACCAATCCCCCCCCCCATCTTGTGCACAACACAAACGTCGAGGATTGCCGGTCCCAGTAGCTCACGATCCATCCCGTCGAGCATCGAGCCCTTGACTCTCTCTTTATCGATCCGAGTCTCTTACGTCGAATTAAGGCCGATCGATTCGCGGCCGATCTCTCTGCTCACGCTATCGATCCGAATTCGATGCTGCAATGCGAGCTCTCACCCAACCACTACCCCCTTCACTCGCATTTATCGTAACGATATTTCACCGATATCGGCTCGACGTTTCGCGTTTAGAACGCGGATTAGTCGTTCCAGGGCCGATTTATGAGCTTTATATTGCTGGTTCGTGAACGGTTTTCGAGGAAACATGAACACCGCCGACGGTTCTTGCTCGACTGGAATGTATCTGTGGGTGGATATGCAGCTGGTGAAAAGTTCGGTAAAGATTGCTGGCTTTCTTCGATCCTTCTGCAGTATTGCATTGCTATTCCTTGAATTAAGTTGAGGAAGTATGGAGGGTGCCTCAGGTCGGGTTAGGAGGTGATTCTATAAGGAAATATAAGTGGAAAAAGAAGAATATATTTTTTCATAAGAAGCTTTGTTTTTTGAGAAAATCGACTTAGAAATTTCATCGAGTATGCGAATTTAAATTCGTAGTGGCAATAAGGTCAGTGTCCCTATTTCTAATCACGTCCGGATTTCTGCTCAGTACGTATATTTTTTATTTAGTGTAAAAAGTTAAGGAATAAATTAGTTATACAAAATATTATTTAAATTAGTTCAGTAGTTTCGTACAAAATGCTACAGGCCGCTGTTCAATACATGGCAGTATTTTAATAGAAATAAATTTAAGAAGTTTATCCGTCATTTTTACTAACAAAAATTTACGGAGTCTTTAATATTGTTCGCTAAAGTTTTGTTTTGACATTTCCATTTTCGCTGAGCAGAAATAGGACATTTTATACTTCATCATAAATTAACTTTTATTTAAATTTAATTATAAAGAGAGATTTAAACTTTATACCTAAAAAGCTTTTTTGTTGAATGTTGCATAAGTAAATAATAAAAATAAATTTCTGCGATAGCAGAACTCTTAGATGATTAGAAATAGGGACATTATTGACTTTAAGTAGAAACTAAATGTGATGGACAGACGCGTTAGCCAAGTCCTAGTCGATTGCACACGTATCCAGTAGAGATTTTCAAATTCGATCATCTGGGAAACAAAGCATCATAGGAAATGATTTCATTCCATATTTGCGATTTGTTTTTGCATTTAGAATAACCTTCTGCCCGGTTGTAGTACTCGAACTGAGACACTTGCGAATTATTTTGGTAAAAATCTAAAATATTTAAAAATTTTGTAAAATACATAATTAGATTTTCTGTTTTCCTTCACATCATAGATTGTTTCCGAACTTCTGACTGGTGGTGTATATCTTCAAGTTCATAGAATTGTCGAAAAATAAATTTTGAAACCACGAACCTAATGTTATGGTGAAATCAAAATTCAATGCAATTTGAAACCAGAAACCTGAAGATTGGTTGCTTAGGTATTGTCAACAAGAGTTCTATTTTATATTTTTAGTGATGATTCCGAAGTGGTTTTAAAAATGTTTGCGAACCGTTGAGCCGATATCGTTACAGTGTCTCCACCCTTACACTCTTCGACTCATCTGGACATTCTACTCATCGTCATATAGAACGTAGATCCTTTTTTGGGAAGTGGGTCGTTCGATGGACTAATTATTTTTTTAATTATTCCCTATAGCACGTTCCCAGGGAACTCGAAACCACCGATGTACACCGAATTGCACCAGGATAACAGCCTGTCTCTGTATTTCAACTCCCTTCAGGAGGAGCAGGCTGGGAAATACATGTGCAGGGGCACTTATGCGAATTCGATACAGCTGAACAAGACTGTGACAATTGAAACTATCGGTGAGTAATTTATATCTAATTAATGTCTCATTTAAAGAACCGTCTGTGCTCTGTGAACAATCCGAACTATTTGGGCTCGTACTTTTGAAAAATACAAATTTTTAAATATTAAAAGTCTGCAAAATCTGGAAAAGAAGATTGAGAATTATAATTATAATTCTTCAACTGATTCGAAACATTGAAGTAGGGTTTGATTGACTATTCAAACACACAGATGTATTAACTTACCTTTTCCAGCAGGTATACATATTTAATAATCATTTGTGATTCTCTGTGTCCACGTATTCGAGGCTACATTCCTTTCATTATGCAATAGTATTTAGTCTACGTAGTATGTGTTTTATGAATTTTCTTTAATCTTGATGTTGATGAAATCAGAGAAAAAAATCAGTTTATTTATTTATTTATTTTTTTTTACCATACAACAAATTCCTTTCGTATATTAGAACGTTACAATAAAATATTCATATTCGTAAAAATTGAAGTTCGTAATTTTCACGGAATTCGCGAAACTTTGTACTCAGGAAAAGAGAATGTTGTGCTTGAATAATAATTACTGTTTCACAGTGGCGATCACTTGGGACGACGCGCCCCAGAATCAATACCCAATCCTTGGAGAAGACTTCCCGATTCAGTGCAAAGTACGCGCGAGGCCTTCGCCCTTAGTCGACTGGCTCTACAACGGTGAATTAATTAAGACGAACGACCACTACATCATCGACAAGTACGCGCTGAAGATCAAGAACGTACAAGAATCCGACGACGGGATCTACACTTGCCGAGCATCGGTGTTGAACACGGGAGAGCTCAAAGAACGACCTATTCGTGTCGAGGTGAGCATTGGCAATTTTTTGCTTCCTTATACCGGGTGTTCGTCGTCTTAACCCTCATCCGTCCTTCATTTTCTCAACTTAACTTGTCCCTCGACGTCAAATTGACACAGTGGTAAAAATTTAATATAACGAAAAGATAAATATTTAAGTTTGCAAATACTTTAAAATCATGGAGCTTCAGCTATGTTTACTTACATCTGACAGAATAACTTTATTTCGTAGGAGCAATATATGTCAAATTGGGGCAAGGGATGGATAAGGGTTAACGACCAGAAAAACTAGCTTTAAAAACAAATTACGAAACGCAGGCTTGAACCTTACTCAAATATTGCCAGAAAAATTGATATTAATATAAGGACCTCGGTAAAATAATTCAAACTTCGTTCATATTTCAACGAATTATAGTTACTTTATTAACAGAAATACATGTGCATCATTAGCCTATGTTTATTTTACAATTTAAAGATAAAAAATTAATCAGAAATTCTATAGACATTGTCAAGAACAATATTACATACCATCTATATGATCTACATTAATATTTGGTAATTGAAACGTAAACGCTACAAACTACAAATATTCAAAATAAATCCATTTGAATCCAAAATTCAAATAAAAGCGAAACCCGCAGAAACGAACAATTCAAGAATCATCGTATAAAAAATTCCAGAACACAGTATTCGCGGTTGCGAAACAGGTTACACGAAAACATTATTTTACCATTTGCAAACAGAATCCAGTACCGAGCCCGAAAACGGGGAGTGTATCGTTCCCCCGCTGCTGATCTCCATAATTAACGCGCGGCCTCTTCTCGCCCACAATTGCGTCGGCCAATTATTCCCGGGTCGTGGCGTTCGCCGCACGGTATATCAGACGGGGTTTGCATTTCATTTAACAGGTGCACGTGCGCCCGACGGTGACGGATCTCTCCAGTCCGGTCGACATAATCGAAGGGGAAGACGCGAGTATACAGTGCCAAGCTCTCGGTAAACCGCCGCCGAAATTCACCTGGGTGAAGTCGTTGACGCAGCAGAATCTCTCGAGCGCCGACCGTTTCGGCGTGGACGCGGACACCGGGATGTTAACGATCACGAACGTGAACAGAGAGGATGCTGGTGAATATCAGTGCACAGCGACGAACGCGGCCGGCACAGCAAACACGAACATCATGGTGAACGTGATAGTCAAGCCAAAGATTATGGAGTTTCTGAACGCCACCGTGGTGCAGGATAAAGAGGCGACAATCGTGTGCAAAGCGTTCGGCAGACCTCCTCCCCAAGTGACATTCCGAAAGCACACGAATGACAAGCCTTACGTGAAAGGAGCCCAACCAGAGGACGACAGAGTGATCCTCACGAATAGTCAAGACGATATCACTGGCGAGACAGTCGGTACTTTGACCATCCACGAAACTATGAGATCGAACGACGGTCTGTACGAATGCATCGCTCAGAACGCTGGGGGGGAGGCACGCCGGAACGGACATCTCATGGTAGAGTTCCCGCCATCTTTCGCCTCGATGCCGAACAAGACCGTCTGGTCATGGGAACAACGGCCAGTGAACATCAGCTGTATCGCGGAGAGCATACCGAACGCGACTATACGATGGACGATACACGGGGATCAGAAAATCGACAACGACGCGATGATCAAACAACTTGGCAATGGGCCACTGTCGACGCTTATGATCGCGCCCCTCGACAGGCGATATTACACAACCTACAAATGCATCGCGTCGAACACGCACGGTACACGGGAGCATAATATCGAGCTGAGAGAGGCGACCCGACCGGGGGAGGTGTTGCAGTCGAAAATGGTCGAGATTACCGCGACCACGATCAGGTTCGAATTGGTGCCGCCCACCACGCATCCGGAATTGCCCGTCAGGACGATCGTTGTGCAGTACAAGGAGGACAGGCAGACCTGGACGGAGGCTAAGAATAAAACGTGGTCTGTTGGTGAGTATCGGGGATTGGTTTGTTGGATTGACCAGAGGAGATTGAGAGAAATTATATAGGTTCGAGTACAATTTTTTGTTTTCGTCAAAGTCGGAAGAATGGGTACAGTTATGTATTACCCCACTATGCGGCCTGTGTCCCTCTATCTGCATGCGAAGGGTCTATATTGCCAGTTAGTTTAGTCACGGATTAGTTCGTGTAATGACGTGTCTTAATCTGTGTTACGTACAAGAAATGGAAGGCAATTTAGGTCTGGCAAGAAAGTTTCGAGTACAGTTTTTTGTTTTTCGTCAATGTCGCGTCCGTCCGCGTGGATTTCTCTTTCGAATCCGCCTGGAGTTGTAAATTCCAGGCTCGACCGTCGTGGTACGCGTCCGGTTGCGAACTGTTGCCCGCCAAATTAATATTAGGCAACTGTTTCAATTTCTTTAGTGAGAAAAACGAATAATTGCTCGACCGTTGGAGCTGGCGAATCGTGATGCGAATGTTGTCGAATGATTGTTCGATTGCGAGTTAATGCGAATGAATTGAGTCCGTGTGACTCTAGTCGTAACGAGTGCGAGTTTTCGAATGATTGTTGTCGAATGACTGTTCGATTATGAGTTAATGCAAATGAATTGAGTCCGTTTGACTCTTGTCGATACGAGTACGTGATGTCTTGAGTCCGTGTGACTCTTGTCGAACGAGTGTGTTTTGCGACCGAATGTTTGCGAACGAGTGATTCTAATGAATGTTTTCGACCGAATGTATCTTTTCGACTGTCTGTTCGAGTTTCGTGTGACGTCGCGCTTCCTCAAAGTTCGATGAAGGCGTGACCAAAACTCGCCTCCTTATTGGTGATGCCCTGAAGGGGAAGGCAAATTTCTCGGGTTTTCCACGCGACGCGGAGGTGGAATACCTCTCCTTCAGGGCGAAGCGGACGTCAGGAAAATATCGCGCACGTGGTCGCGGTGCGAGTTGACCGCGACGAATTTTCGAGTCTCTCAACGGTAGGGTTTTATGACTATATTGTCTGCGAGTCAGCGCGCCCCGGTAAGGCCCGGCGCGGATGGGTCCCAGGTTACCGAGCGCATGTGGCGGACTGCAGACCATAATGTTCGCTTCTTTGTATATTATTCTCTTTGTGTTAACGAGATTGAAATTGCAAAGGGTCGGTCTTGAAAATATATAAATTGACTGAAAGAAGGAATAAAATAATAAAAAGTAACGGTATCGTCTGATTGTATAACCGTCGTTTCGGTCTACGACGGAACAGTCAAAGTCGGAAGAATGGGTACAGTTATGTACTACCCCACTATGCGGCCTGTGTCCCTCTACCTGCATGCGAAGGGTCTATATTGCCAGTTAGTTTAGTCACGGATTGGTTCGTGTAAAGACGTGTCTTAATCTGTGTTACGTACAAGAAATGGAAGGCAAGTTAGGTATGGCAAGAAAGTTTCGAGAATTGTCTCGAGTTGCGTGTACATTACCATTTGTAAGTATTAGGACACCTGGTTCGTATGAAGGAAATGTGACGTTTTGTAAAAATTACATATGTTATGCTACTTTGTAATGCCATTAACGTTACCCATCGAGCTTTAATATTATCCCCTAAACGATATCTACAGTGAATCATCAATGAGTGTTCGGAGGCTTCTTGGCGCTAAGTGTTCAGACTTTCCACGGGAACTCAGTGGTAGAAATGATGTTTGAACATCCAGTGTCGAGGAGCCTTCGAACCTTCATCGATGATTTACTGTATTTCAGACATTCAGCAATTTCGTAATGCCTTCTAATACATACTGCACTTTCGATAAGTGTCCTAATACTTTTGAGCGGGAGTGTACATCTGGAATCCCGTGTGTGCAGTCTCAAGAGGGACTATACGTTGAAGATGATAGCCTCGCATAAAGAATTCATCTCGAAACATTATTGTCACACCTAGTATACAAGAAGTATCTTCCGTGTCTCTAACTTGCTCTCTAGAGCAGGGGTGGCCAACGTATGCATGCGCCAAACGTAGCGCATTGGAAGATTACAAGTTTCATCATAAAATTTCCTCCCCTAAACGAAGCAGATCCTACCCCTATCCCTATTTTCCAACCCCAACCATGTATTGTATGACGCATCTGAACTCGTATGTGAAAAAATTGGCGCATGGTATGTAAAAGGTTGGCCACCACTCTAGACAGTGATTCATACATAAGGACATAAAAGAATACAGTAAAAAACATAAAAAGAATACAGATCACTTAGAAATGATCTTATCATAATTATCTATCGTTCCAGACTCGTACTACGTCATCGAAGGTCTGAAACCGCAGACCCCATACGAATTCCGGTTCGCCGCGTGGAACGACGTCGGTCTTGGTACCTGGGGAGCGATGTATCGCGAGGTGACGCCCGGTAGAACCTTCCCGAACCAACCGAAGATAATAACGCCGGCCGCCGAGTACGACGTGTCGAAGTTCAATAATCAATACGAATTGTCGTGGTTGGTCCCGGCCGACAACGGCGAGCCGATCGACATGTATCAGATCAAGTACTGTCAGATAAAACGCGTGTCAGGCGAATGGGAGGTGCTGGAGAACACCTGTTGGACGGAGGACGTCAAGACCCAGGGCAGGACGAGGCACTGGCTTAAGAACCTGTACTCGGACACGTTCTACAAGATCGAGCTCAGGGCACACAACGCGATGGGCTTCAGTCAGCCGGGGACCGCGAAGTTCAAGACGGCACGGGGTAAGTGTCCATTTTGTTTCTGTCACGTGGACCGAGGAACGGTGTTCGTTTCATTCCGCAATTTTTTCCATCTTTGAGACCGTTCCCGTCAGTATTAGTGCCCTTTTTCAAATCGTAATTATATCTCTTTGAAATATTATTATTATATGTGCACGAGGCTATTGCACCGATTGATATGTTTTTCTTATTTTTTTTTTTTTTTTTTTTTTTTTTAATTACATTGACGAGAGACCGTTTAATTATCTTCGCCTCTATTTTGTTCACTCAAGGAGGAGGGAAAAGGGTCATTGAGGTATTTTCGATTGTTCGATTCGTGGTTTATCGGGAAGAGAACATAGTCCCAGCGGCAGCTCCTTTTTGGATCGTCGGAGGACTGATCCGTGAGATCCCGACCATCTGATCTACCCTGTCTCCTTTGAATACATCCTTATCTCCTACCATCGAATGGTTTCGTCGTTTTTATCGTAGAATACATTTACTTTATTAAAAAATACTAGTCTCTAAAAATCATAGAATAATACAGCGGTAAGAGTCTACAATACAGTACAGAATTCTAAACATTGCAAACTTTATTTCGACATAACATTTATATAGAACTTTGTAAATTATCTGAAGCTCACATATTATTGAGATCCTTGTATTCAGAATTGTTCAGCAGTCGAAGATTCAACGATCCTATTGTAAGCGATCAGAGACAAAACCCAGACGTCTCCATCCATCCTTTCTTCCCCCCCAAAAACCATCAACCCCTCCAGCCCCCTTCAAAGGCCGCCAAAAGCAAATCACAAGCGACGACAATGTCGCTCGAGAGAAGCAGCAACGTTAACGTATCGCTCGATTCGACAATTAAGAGAGTCCCTCAGTCCCCTTGACCCTTGTAGACGAAGCGATTTAGAGAAACAGTCGAGGTAGCCACTCGATGGGCATATCTAGGCACTAGATGATCCCCCTATTCTTCCCTCCCTTGAACAATGTCTCAAGCCGCAACGATCCTTTTACAAGTCACTTTTTATCATTCAGAATCTACGGGCCTCAATGTGGACTACAATATAGATACTTCCGCCGGAGGTACTCCCAAGCTCGCCGTGACCGCCATTGCTACAGCAATTCTATTAGTAGCCATTTAAAAAAAGAACGAAACACGAACGAAAAACAAAAAACAAACGAAAAGAGGCACACAATAAAAGAGAGTATAAAACCGATTGCAAAAGTCATCGTGAAGATAAAAAAAAAAACCGCGGGTCGCTGTGTTCACGCTCGGAAAACGTACCATACTTTCCTATTTTTTTTCTTCGTGTGTACCTACACGTTAAGCGGTGGTGTGCAGATCGGAGTACCGAGGGTATACGCTGCTACCGCCATCTGGCGGCGTACCCACGCTTCTCGTCTGTATACGCGCCGGTTCGCATTTTTATTCCGTTATAACCTCGAAATCCCGTGGGTAAACTCGACATGCGCGTATACATTCATCGGTAGTTGTATCAGGACGCGGGGAACACACATGGTTTTACCACACACATGCACGCGCGATTTAAACAATTTGTAAAGTGTCGCCGCGTCGCTTGATAAAAACCCCGGTGCACAACATTCCGATTTTGAGACGTGGAAGGAAAAAGAGGTTATACATACACACACACACACACACATATTTAGCGCATAAGTGGGTGGTTCCGATGTACCAGTGAGAAAGATATGAGAGACATGCAGTGCGGAGTGTATTTATGGTGCCCGTTCGAAAGTGCGCTCGCCGTTAGGCAAAAAACGTACTGGTACGCGTTCTCTTTGTATTTTAGTGCTAAGGCCACGCGGTTACGATATATGTATGGACTCTTCCGAAAGGGGACTCGCGCGAACATCTCGATCCGTGTGTGTTCGCGCGCGACACCGACGAAGCGAAGAGCGCATCGCGAATACGGGGATAAAACGGAAACAAATAAATGAGGATTATCTCCAGTTTCCTGCGCAGAGTTTCAATCGTAGGTTTACGAAGGACGTCGATAGGAGTGCGCACATTTTCTGGACGGTTTACGGTGTCTCGATAACGAGAGGAATCGCTGGAATTGGTGTCTCGTAAATGCGCTCTTTTACGCCTCGTTGGGGGGGGGGGGAGTCCGTACAACCGGTGAAAAACCGACGCTTCACGTCGCAGGGCGTCAACTGCGGATCTATTTTAGCGTACAGTGAGAGGCTCCACAGGCCTGACGACTTACTGCCTTACATTGCCAAATGCCTAGTGTTAGAACGCGGTGTTCTACGGAGATGGGTTATCGGGTTTATTGACGAGGGATGTTGGAAATTTTTTTATTTTCGTTTTTTCTTCTCCGAGAGAGGAGAAATTTTTGGGGGTAATCCCGTGGTATCGTACTGAATAAGTGGGTTTTGATGTGGGGACACAGTCGAGGCAGAATCGAGTGACGACTGATAAAACATAGTTCCGCCATTTTTGCTCGTTCTTCTTTCCTTTTGGAGATGAGAGAACCTGTAGCTGGTGATTTATAAATCTTTAAAAACTGGAGATTGCGAAGGGGTAGTTTTGCTATAAACTTCGAAGTATTAAGAAACTATTGCAGCTATTAAATAAATATTACCTAAGGAATATTGTCTCTGGCACTGAGGCAATACATTTAAGCGAACTAAAAAAGACTCTTACAGTCCTGGGATTATTTGTAAACGAAATAGGTAGGAAGAATTGTCTTACTATTTCACCTCAGTTATCTGTTCTTTTAATAATAACCACAAGTAATACCGTGAAATGGTAGAGGAAAAAGGTAGCAAAAGTGACCCGAACAAAAGTAGAATCAGTACACTCGGCCGTCCTCGAATCGACACTCGATTCCGCTCGAACTATAACGACTTATTTCGTGTAGTTCAGTAGAGTACATATGGTTTCGAAGGGAAATATTTTCGGGTGTCTGATTACACAACGAATGGTAGATTTCGAGGAGATTTTACAGATATAAGGGTAACGGGAGCCTCGCGACAAACATCGAAATAAATAACGTTGGACAATACACCCAAGCACATCTTCCAGCTTGCACTACACGTTCTCCCCCTAATTCGCGAAAAAATCCGTTTCCGTCAACGACAGCCTCTGACACTGTAGGGCTCACTGTCTGTGAGTTTGGACGACCCACACATAGCCACACACACGCGCGTTTATTCGTTCCGGCCGCCAAATCGACGTCTCACGGACGCGTCGCCGCCTCCACCCCCGTGCGATATACGTTTTCTAGCCAAAGAACCGCAGGATACTTAAAACCACGCTACTCGTATTCGACGCGGAGAAGCCCGAGGTAACGGAAAAAAAAAAAAAAAAATGAAAATCGGATCCGCGAGATTATACTGGACCTGCACAACCGAAGGGCATTCCGCGGGGAACGGGAGCACCGCCGATCTTAACCATATTACATAGATTGCGCATAAGCATAGCTTTTAGTTCTTTCCCTTTATTATTCGTTGGGTTCCGTTTTTTCGCGGGCCGATTTTGCATACGATTTTTTTCTCTCCTCTTGCGTACAATTCTGTTTTTTTTTTTTTTTTTTTTTTTTTTTTTTTAAATATACGTATACAATTAATTTTCTGGGGATGAATCAATTTTTTTTACCACTCGAGTCATCATTTTTAGTCCTGCTTGATTAGCTAATTGGACAATACGTGTTTTAGTGCGCATGATGTGTGTTTTCTGATTACAATTATTCTTAATATTACGATTACGTTTTAACTTTATTATTATTATTATTATTATTATTGTTACGATTATTATTATTATTATTAATTGCGTAAAATAGCCGCTGTATTTTTACTATAATTGTTATCATTATCGTCGCCGATATCATGCCGTCAGTTGGCTACCGATCACCTATTGTACACATCGTATCGTCATTACCATTTTAGTATTATCGTTGCAATCGCTGATCGGACCGTTGTATAAGAGACGACGATATATACGTATATAGGTGCTCCGTACGAGACCGGGCGACGGTTCGAGGTGTATTTATCAGACGATCCCGTCATACAGGTAATACGAAACGGTCTTTTCACGAGCTCTGGACCCACGTCGTGCTCTGGAAGTTTATCGATCGACGGTGGAAGAGTCATCGTTGAAATTGACGACGGGGTCGTCGGCACCTCGATCCCTCACGTCTACACACTTGCCTGGGTTCTTAGATGTTAGATTACACCGCATGGCATGCGCTTGTATTGTTTCAATTTTCTTTTTTTCTCATCCTCCTACCCCGTCCCCCACTCCCACCACCATCGACCTTCCGCTCTTTCTCTTTTTCTGAATCTATTTTTAGTTTCGATTAGCGACGTTCGCCTGTGTTCCGTCGGCGACACTTCCATTCCATCGTACGTACCTTTTTCGTGCCGAAGGATTCCGTGTTCTGTGTGTAAACGTGGCCGAGTCCGAATGATCTAGTGTGAATTGTAAGTAGGAGGCAAGCGCGAGCGTTCGATGAACGACGGTGGGGATTGTTTTTTCTTTTCGATATCTCGAAGTGTCGAGTGAAAGATTGGGAAGATAAAAAGTATTTAGGCACTAGGAGATGGAGGTTACCATTTTTGACAAATGAAAGGTATTTGAGGTACCGTTTTTCGATAAGTGAAAGGGAGTTGAGGTACCATTTTTGACAAATTCAGGGGACTTGGGGTACCATTTTTGACAAATGAAAGTGATTTGAGATACCATTTTTAACAAATTAAATGGACTTGAGGTACCATTTTTGACAAATGAAAGAGATTGGGGTACCATTTTTAACAAATGAAAGGGACTGGGTTACCGTTTTTAACAAATGAAAGGGACTGGGTTACCGTTTTTGACGGATGAAAGGGATCGAAAAAAAGGGCTAATTACCAATATGGACGATGATACTGAATTTTTTGGTGAGAAGCTTTGAGGAATTTACGATTAGATAAAAAAGGCATGAATGAATGAAATCCAATATGAAGTAGACATGCCTAAACGACAGTGGATACTTTTCTGTAAAAACTTAGTTTTTACTTTAACATTAGAAAAAATATATTTGATTACCGAGAGGACCGTATATGATTTTGGACCCACAACTCCTATTATCGGAGCGATTAAATTAGTCTCGTTAAGTGCGCACAGGTCTCCAATTACGTGATAAATGAAATTTTTGTAATTTTAATACTGTTAAGATCATCGAACCTGTCTACTATAAAAACAAATGACGTTTGATAGTGCAAACTATCGCGCGTTGAACGCTCGCACGGTCTCGCGTTTAGGATACATGTAAACGAACACGTTTGCAGTCGCGTTATACCGACACAGTCGTGAAGATAAAAGGTTGAGTGCAAGACGATGTGATCGATAACAATTCGTTCGCTAGAGATGTACCATCGTGTATTATATGAATCAATAACAACCAAGGAATCTCGTGGTCCCCGTAAGGGATGCGTATTAAAATAAAAAAAAAAACGTACATAAAGAATCTCAGTCAGAGAACGAGAAAATTCTGTGGTTCCGAGGAGGAGAGGAAAGTTTCGTTTTCGAATCTTATTCGTCAGGATTAAAATATATTTAGGTACTACATAGGGAAAATATTTAATAGGTTTCCTTGCAAGTAAAAAAGCATTAAGAGATATATATATATATATATATATATATATATATATATATATATATATATATATTTAAGGTATGTAAAGTTATCGGTTTAAAAAACACTTGAACGTTGCGTTTTGTAATTATTTGGAAAATAAACATTGGTTGGAACAAGTTCAGATACGCTTCTGCAGTATTCTGTCGTTATGTGTTACCTCGATAGAAAATTCCGTTTGCTTTTTTAGATCTCGACGAAAGAAAACTGCCCTCGATATACGTTCCACGACAGATCCGAAGTGGGTGACATGTAACGAGGGAATAATGTGCTTCTCTAAATATTTTTGAAAACAAAAATCTACGAACGATATTAATATTTTACTGACTAAAATCTCTCGAATCGACTGAATATTGTATCGTCGCTACTTGTTAAATGTTGGATACACATCTGGCGCAAAAGTTACCGAAGAGAAATATCGATTTTGATCCCAACGCACCTGTAACACCGAAATTTCTCTCGAAGGGAAAATCGACTCGGTCCCGGCAGCCAATTCGTTTCCTAAGTGCAACGTCGACTCCGAAACCCTTAACTTCGCGTAGAACTTCCCGAAATTTCAAGTCTCATTCACCGTCAAGGGACTTCTCGTCGAGCGCGAACGCAGTTCCGTCACCCCGTTACCACTCGGCGAACTTCGAGTTATCGTTTGCACAATTTTCAACGAACCTCTTGTTCCCTGGAACCACGGAGTCTTCCATGGATCCGTAACGGCTAGATCCTTTTCTAACGCGTCTTCGCGATTCCGACTTCGTTTCCTTCCTAATTGTGCAGGGTGAATCATCAAATTGACACTTCAACCATATAATGAAGTTTTATTTTTAAAAAAAGTAGGAAAGTTGAAGTGTGTAGCACGGAATCAATTATTATAAAATTATTTTCTTGACGAGTGCAAGGATAATTGAACTTTATATTTTACTGGAATTATGTGCTTTTATTATTTTCATTGATTCTTCTGAATATTATTATTATTCTAAAAATATTAACTTCATGAATATTTTTAGAATAATTAATTTTCTTTGCATAGTTATTTGAAGAGATGCTTGTTTATTTCGATATTCTCTCACGCGCTAATGCAAAACAACTAGTTCTATAATAAGTAGATTCCAGATATTTCTGCAAATTCACAATTTTCGACACAGTCATACGAAAATCAGAAATGAACAAAATTTTATTTCCTTCGTTAAGGGTTTCAACACATTAATAACAAACATAAATTGTATTAAATTTCAGAAAAATCATTGTTTTACTCGGATTTGCGGATTAAGAGATGCCATAAATGTATAAACATCTACAGTCTAGTAATAAGTAATAAGATTTCCACCTCACCAGTCAAGGGTTAACCCTTTAACGTTCGATTTGTGTCTCGATATAGAACACTATATACATTAAACGAAAGAAACTAACATATTTTCGTCGGAATCTAAAAACAAACGAAGAGTTAATCAATCTTGGGGTGTTTCGATCCCACATCCCCTTTAACCCTTTGACCTATCACCTACATTTAACTAAAATTCTCGCTGTCACCTATTGGTTCACAAAACGTAAAAAAAAAGAAATACCGTTGCATTCCTGAAGAAACTAGCTCTATAAAAAAAGAACGAGTCTACACAATTCGATCTTCCTCCACGAACGTTCGGCCATCATAAAAGGGAACAGATCCCTGCAAAGACTTCCGGTAACCGGGCACCTCGTCGCAAGAGGGACGGGAAAATATCACACCGCGGAACTGAAGCGAGCAGGCGAGAGGAAAAGCGTTTCCTCCGAGGCTGCCATTGAGCCGAGAATCGCGCCGAAAACCGTGTGCTCGTCGGCGCGTGAAGCGTTTCACGCCGTCGAGACAATGGGGCTTCGGATGCGAACAGAGGAACCGGGCGAAACACTGGGAAATCGTTCCCCTTCTTCGAGCACTTCGTAACTCTCTCCTTTTTCAAATCGATCCACAAAAGCTCGACGAACGAGTACCAGAGCGAGGATAGAGTGGAGAGCTATAGCCCCCATCCATAACTGAGAGAGCGCTCTTAATTTGTGGCACGTCTGCAGCGTCCACGGGACTCCGTTAGACTGGAATTCGATTCGAACCGTGTCCTAATGTAATTTCGACGAAGTTAAATCGCTTTCGGATGAGAATCGACGCTTGGAATCGCTCGAACTGGACTTCGTACGCGCCCCTTTTTTCCCTTTTGTTCGTTGACTATATAGGGTGTCCCAAATTAGCTTCGACTCCCGGAAATAAAGGGTTCCTAAGATGATTTCAAATAAATATGTCCTTAACAAAAATGTTATCCGAGACTTTCTTAAGGAGATATTAACAAAAAAAAACCCCGACCGATCAGCGTAGCATTAGCTACCAATCGGAACGCGTAGCCACTGAAACGAGACACTAATGGCTACGTAAACCTCGCAAGAGGACAAAATCACTGGTGCATTAACGCAAAATCTCGCCCGGTCGATTGTCAAACAATACAATACCGGAACCTAACGATTACAATGCCTCGAATCCCACCCCATTCCTTCTCGATTCACGGCACACAACCCCCGAGGCGGTATCCTGTTTATTTTGTCCCGAGCGTTTACATTCGGCCTCCGGCTGGATCGGCTCGGGACAGAAGGCAGATTCCGAGATTAATCGCTGGAGCTCCGGGATAATGGCCCCGCCTCTAACGCAATTAAAACTCTCGCGGGCTCCGTACAGTCACCTGGAACTTATAATAGCAAGACTCGACGAGCTGTTCTCTCCTCGTCTTTCACCACTCGGTCGTTCGCAGGGGGATGCAATTTTGCAACTTAAAACGGAGCCCGCCCGCGAAACCCGCGTGTTCTTCGGGAAGATCGAGAACTATCGTCGACGGGATAATTTTCGTGGAACATGCAAATGGGCTGCTCGCGTCTTTGGAGCACGGTATTCCGAAGACGTGTCTCGGATGAAAGCTTCGGCGGAGGAACGATGTTACGAAATTGTTTATGGATGTCTTGGATATGAATAGCGGAAGGAACCGGTGTTAGGAGTCCTTATAGCTTTCTACGGGAAACGAACGTGTTCTGCGTGTGCTCTGAATTGTGACTTAGACTCTGGAAGCTTTGATAATTTTTCGTAGATTCGGATGATAGTTTTTATATATTTTTCACCGGACCTAATATCAGGATTTGTTGCCAGTCAGAACAAGGGTATTTAGTACTTTTCTAGAGAAAAAGAGAAAGACTTTTTTTAGCAAAATATTTTTTTTTTTATTTTTTTATTTTAGTAATTTAACGGGTATTAACCCAGTATACATATATAACCATTAATGACAATAAAATTAGAAACAGTTACATCAATATATTATACAGTATGGAATCAGTCACAACAGGAAATTTTTAATGAAATATTAACAAGATTAAACAGTTCTTAGTGCTCTATGTAGTCGATCAGAAAAAGTCAATCAGATCCGTGAAATTATTGGCCGATTTCAGGATTCGATAAATTGGATCGCCTGAACCATATTTAGTTTTTACTATATCATAATAAAATATATGATTCTTTCTAACACACCTTGAAATATGCTGGAAATTTTTTTTTAATAAATTTTACAAATCGACGTTGATTGTTTCATATTTATAATACACCTGGAAAATTTTAATTCTTTCCAGCCAGCAAAAAAGAACAAACTAGCGGAATAACGCCGGATAACACAGCTAGAAATTTTTAGAAAGTAAATTACTAATTAGTAATAAAGGGAAGTAGTAATTAGTAATAAAGGGAAATTTAAACAATACCAATGTCTAAATTTCCCTTTATAAAAAAACACCATCTAGAAGTCTGCTATAATACGATTCTCCAATTGTTTATAGCCTTGTGTCTCGATTACGGATCTCATTAAGCAACTTTCATTGAAGTCTGCCATAACAACTTCGAGGGTTTCGTCGCACCAAAGCTTTCATTCAGAGTCGCGTATCAAACTTATGACTGTAAGCACGTTCGTGGAACGATCTCCGTTTCGAAACAGAGCCCCCGTTATAAATAGAAGACGCGGGTCCCGGCGCAAAGGCAACGGACCGAGCGACGAGGATGTGAAAGAGAACGCCACGGCGTTCGCGATATATGAAGTGCACGCAAGTGCAATGTCGAGGATCTATTTTCGCGGGGGAAGGGCAAATGGCATTCGACGCGGATTTTCTAGCTCGAGTGCCGTCTTTAATTTCGTTCTACGCGCTGCAGAGGCATCCTTTGTGTGCCCGAAATGAGAAGACACTATTGTCTGATCGAATTCTATTCAAGGTTAATTCTCCCACCGTAAATTGTGTTGAACATGTTTATCCCTGAATCGTTAAATATTCATGTGTCTAGACTGCGGATTTTATGCATTTATCACGGTCACGATTATTTATAAATCGTTGTGTTAAAAGGTTTTATAAATTGCACTGAAGTTTTCGTATTGTTTGGAGCCTGATAGAATCCTTAACAAGATAAATTTGACTCCATTTGACTTCGGTTTCTATAAATTACTAAATCTGTATTTGCATGGACTTCCGCAGTCTGCTGATTACGTATTATTAGATTGCTGTAAAAATTGAAGCCCCTGGTAAAAAAATACTTTTTGTATGTATTTAACTATGATGTTTCACTCTTAATTATATTTTTTATTATAGAAATTTGCAAATTAATTTGACAACAATACCTATACTGTAATCTAGCTCTGCTGACAATGGGAAAATATATTTTTTTAATACGATTTTAATTCAAGGAATAGTAATAGAACGGTTTATTGAACAGTGCACGAGGTTTAACCCTTTCGTTTACGATTCTTTTTAAGTACTTCGCTCGTCGGAGTTATTCTAGTATTAATAGTGTTCCAGAAGCATACTTAATTCCATGTCCATTAAATTTGAACGCTCACTCTAAAAGCTGAATATCAAAATTAACGAAATAGTGTTCTCACTTCGATTTAATGAAAATCGATAATGTTCATATTTGCTAAATCCAGTTTGGAATCAATTTGACGCGTCTAACTCGACATTATGACAAGAGATTAATTTCATAAAAAAAATTGCGAGTAAAACTAAACTGTGCACTTATCAGTGTTTCGTTTTATTTAATGAACGTCAATAATTTATTACTCATAATGCACAATTAATATAATTTAAAATTTACAATTATTTATGATGCGTGGATAAACAAAATTCTGCAGCAGCCTAATATAATATGCAAGAAATAATACGGGTACTTATCGATTTGAATTTTTAATCTGAAAACTGAATTCCATTTGTGTGAAATAAGCTTAATAGCGAAATTAATTTTGCATTATTAATAATAATCACTGACTTCGTCCAGTATTATAATATCCAACATATCTGAAACTATCCTTTCGCTCGACTACACCTTGCGCAGTCTCTGTAACTGAACCAGCAGCCATGAAATCGTTCAAAACGATCCGTTTCCTCGTTCCCTCAATAGCAAATATTAATTCAGTATCCACACTCCTGACCGTTCCGCGCGTTTCAATTAACTTTTCCACATCAGCACCGAAATTCAAGAAGTAACCAAGCCCGTATTTCCACGAAGCTCGAACGAAAAAGAGGATTCGTTCTTCTCTTTCTCTCTCTTTCTCTCTACAGTTCCCTGGGAAAATAATTTTCCACGGTCCATTCGCTTTCCCATCGTCGCGTCGGGCGTGCAGAGAGGAAAAAAAAAACGAAAAAGGAGGAAGTCGAGTTCACCGAATGGTAAAAATGACGAAATTAAATGCGAGAACGAAACGGCTTCGAGTATTAACGGCCACCGGCTACATTTTTCTGGCTAGTTATTCCCGCTAAAAGCGAAAGAAAAGGAAGGAAATAAAATGGAGGGGACCGTTCCGCAATTATACAGGAAACGTAGGCCAGCGCCAAGAGAGGAATCGTTTCTTGGCAATTCGTTACCTGTCCACAGAGGCGGGCAGAATTTTATTCGAATAATACATAGTGAAAAGCAGCGCAGTGTCTTAGATCATCACCGTGACTTTTAACACTAGAACTACCAGCATTAAATTTATACTAAATTAAATTGTATAATACAATAATATACAGAATATACAAGAGAACCTAGTATAATATATCATAAAATAAAATCTGTAGTAAATTAAAAGCGAACATAAATTCCGTCGAAAGCACCATTATAATTTCAATACTGGTAAAATAGTAAATCTGTAATCCGTCATTTTGACGGGTTTGGTAGTTCTAGTGTTGAACACTTTAACTGCCACGTCACCCAAATATGGGTGACACGTGCATTGGAAAGGGGGCTGGATTATTTAAATATCGTTACAAGAATTTTGTGTAAAATTAACATCGCAATATAATGTAAAACAAGATCAACAACCTCTATTAACTAAACGTATATATCTCCGACGGTTTATGACTTACCAAACGAAATAAAATGTGTCTGCCTACCTACGGCTTTCTTCACTCTGGCAGTCGACGTGTTAAACACGTTAGTGAGATTAAATAATTGTTTGCCAAGTGTCTGCTCAAAAAGAGAAATTATTACAAAAATTTATATTTATTATTTTTATTTTATTATAAAATTTATTACTTTTTTAAATTTTATTATACAAATCTGAATTTCTCCGTTTATTCAATCAAAAATGACAGATATTTGAAGCTTTTTATCCAGATAACGAATTTGCTCCCATCTCTGCCTGTCCAGCGGTCATTTCCATTCCTCTCGCAACGATTTCTCCGCCTGCTCCGTTCTCCTACGGTTTTGTCGATGTTATTCTTCGAAGCTCACCTCCGTCATTTCGATGTTTTTCTTGAATTGCGACCAACCACGTAACAATGGACGATAATGGTAAAAGTAAAGGCGAGACAGAATCCTGCCAATCGCAGCCATCGGTTGGGGGGGGTGGGCACACGGCGACTCGATCGACGACCACGACAGTTGTTACGTTTCTTATTTTCCAACGTGCCGGCGTGTGTATCCGACAGACACGCGAGCTCAGCGAGGATGGATTGTGAAACGAACGTAACCCTCGGGCTCGATGCTCCGTTTATGATTCGTGCCGGTGTTCCACGGTTGTTCGATACCATTTTTTAATGTTTTCGGTGACATTGGGATATAGAGGACGCTTGAAGGAGTGACGAAAAATCAACTTGAAATGGAAGGTGATATAAGTTTCTTGAGAATTTTGTTTCTAAAGTGGAATAGTGTTGAGTTCTGTACAACTTTTTTGATATATGGGAGTTTTTGTGTAAAGGGGAATTGAAATGTGATTTCTTGTGGACTATTTTTGAATAGGATAAAAAGTTCATTTGTAGATTCCAGTGCTAGTATAATTAATAATAATTTCGACAGAAAAGCTTTGATAATGTATTGATAACACTTTTATAGAGATACAAAATATAAGATCTTGAAACTTCGAGTCCTGTATTTTGAACTTTCGTTTGAATTAAATTAAGTGTCTCGTATATTAAGAACAGTATTTCATTACAAACAGAAACACTACATTCTTGCACAACAACGTTTCGTTTCTATTTCCCAGCTATTCAGTCAAAACAAGGAACTTGAGATGGTTTTATAATCGTGAATAAATATGGAAATTTAAATTACCTTCAGTTTATTCCATTTTGCTCATTTTCGGTGTTTTTCGTTCTGTATCCTCTACGAGACCGTCAAAATCTAAGAATATAATAAAACGCTAAATACTTTCGTAATTAATTACAATTAACAATATCGATACAACTGTCGAATAACCGTGGAACTATCTATTATGTCATTATAAAAAAAAAAACAAGGAACACGTTTCCACTGGGTTAGGTCCGTGGCCGAAGGCGTTCCGCGCGTAATTTCCGATTGGGTATACTTGAGTAACACCTATATCTGTATACAATATACACGTATATGTACAAAAACAAACCGTATATATATATATATACATAGATAGATATTATTATATAGGGAGTGATAACATTTACACGCGTGCAAGGATTATGTGCTAGCCTTAGTGCCTAATGTTCGTATTTATGAGGGTGAACGTGCGGTTTTCCCCCTGTGGACAACTTATTGTAAATATTGAGTACGGAAATATACACATATATGTGAGTGTTTAAGGAATACCAGACCAATGAATCCGCCGGCAGAGAAGCCACCATCAAATTGTATCCGTTATCTTCACAATGAAGACGATCCATGCTATTGTTAGGATTACACGTTTGTGTTTGGTTAACGAACAAATTGTTAATTTTGAGACTTCGCCCCTTAACGCGATTATCTATAATTTTTAACGACTCTCAATTTTATAACTAAAATTTGTTTTGTGTATTCTTCGGTGGTTAAACTTGAAGTTATACTCAGGAGACTTGGAAGATCTAATCTTGGGCAGATCTTAGGGGACATATGAGATTTAGAAGCTCTCATGAGGATAGTTAAAAATGATAAAATGATGTGTTATTATGGATGGATCGAAAATATCTGTTTACTCCAGGCTCTTGACATTAGATCTACCACAGGCATAAGAATGTCTGGTTAGTAGAAGAAATTGTTTAATTAATAAATTTGAATATTTTTAAAATATTCAAAGGATTATCGATCTGACAGAAATAAATGTACGTTCATCGTCGGTAGATTCTAATGTTAAATGAATAAAAACTATAGGTACAGAAGTTTTTTAAAAGAAAAAGATTAACCCTCGCACAGCGGACTGTGAAACACTCGCACTATTATATCTAAAACTGTAAATGAATAGGATTTATTAACCTTTTTTTCAAACAATCAATGCTAAAATGATTTTCGAAAATAATTTTGTTCTAAAAAAGTCGGAACTTATATAGAATGATATAAGGTAAGAAAAATATATAAATTACAGACAAACAGTATTTATTATAAATCTGTACGTATCTAAAGTATAGATCTTTAGTGATCCAACGTCCATAGGCCGAGTGTTAATATTAAAACTAATTTACAGGCGCATAAAACATGAAGTAGAAGAAAGTACAAAAGATAGTAACTCTGCTTAAATATTTTGCAATTTGTACTGTACCACCGATTCAGTAACAACTAGAATACTACAGAAAATATCAATAATATCAACAAGGCGCAAAAAAAAAACCATTGCCTTATCGAAATTACATATCAATTACAGTTTCTAATCGTATTATAGAAAAAGCGTTAAGGGGTTAAGGGCGAACAACTAAAGAGTGTTCAATTTGAGATGGTTTCTTTCCTCGGCGTCTCGTTCATTTTCCGCTCACCTCTGCGACAAACAAAGAAAGAAAGAAAAAAAGAGAGAGAGCGAAATATAAGCCCCCACGACGGGATTGCGAGATGCTACGAAAACGGTAAATATGCTCAGCACGTCAGAAGAGAACGCCGGTGTAATGTGTATCATACAATCTGCTAAGTATTATCCGTAGTAGTCCCTGTTGACTTAAAGCAAAAGAGCGAGCGAAAGAGAGAGCGTGCGTGTGTGTGTGTGAGAGAGAAAGAGAGCGAGTGAGTAAGAGGCGCAATCAGTGGAAAGGCTTTTTGTGTGGAGGTAGCACCATTTAGATTAGCGATGCGTAGAAGACTAACAATCGGGAGAGAAAGGTAGCGAATGAAGCTTTTCTTCCCCCTTCCTTGAGCTTCTCAGCACCCTTACGCGTTGTCCGATCAGAAAATTATTTCTGGTCCCAGCTTCCGTTCACTGTGTTCTCGCCGCTTGGTTTACTTTGTGCGCACCTTAATTGGTTCTCTTAGTTTTCCTCCTTGGTATGTATCACTTTCGTAACAAGCTTCGTTAAATGCTTCTTCGACGATCGATGTCATTCTGTTTTCTTCTTTCTTTTTTTTCTTTTTTTTTGTGGTTCCTTTTCCTTTCTTTTCTTTTTTTTTTCGTAATCATTGGTACCCGGTCTGGCTTTGGTTTCCATTTGGTTCCCTTACGTGTGTCTACGCTTTCGACGAAAACGGATTTTTCGCACGTCCACCCGAAACCAACCCTTGCCGATCTTGTTTCTTTTCAGGAGACTAAACATATTAATCGTCCGCGTAACGTGTTTGGTGATGTCTGATTTATAGATTGATATTTTGTGATTTTATTGATCGATTCGATTGATTTATCATCATGTTGGTGGAAGTGTGCGAGTATTAGAGACACTTATGTTGCGTTAACCCTGCTGTTCTCTTCGGGTCTGTACGATTTGAAGTGAAGTGTATATTTCGATAGGTATTATATTTTTTAGTATTTGGTTTTATTTTTATATCCAAAGTATTTTACCCTGGAACGTCATCCTGGTGGCCAGTGATCTGCAAAATTTGAATCTTGTCTACAGACGTGAAAATAAACATTAGATCGTTCAGCTTTTCTTTACCTTTCCTTTATATTTTTTAACAGATATCACATTGTGTAGTTATTAATTCCTACGGCGTTTAAAGAAAAAGGAATAGTTCGAAAATATTAAATGGTATTTTAAATATTAAGATTTGAAGGGTGTCGTTCTAGGGTTAAATTTCACATCTGTTTTTTTCTGTATTTTCCATTTCTTAAGAACAAATTGTTTCATTTGAAATAGTTCCATTCAAAGGGATATAAATGTGAAGAATAAGTGAGGAGGACAACAGGGTTAATCTACAAGTGTAGAAGGAAATTATTAGTGTTTAAATATTATAATGTTATATGACTATAGTGTGATTCACAAGTAAAAAAAAGATTCAGAGGTAAAAAGAAATTTCAGAATGAACAAATTTTAAACAAAAATCAGTCTTGAATAAAATTTTAGTCACTAAAGAATCCTATATACCTAAAACGAACAGAATCGAATTTCCACGTTAAAAGAAATGCAATAGTATCCGCACACCTTTCACCTCAATTAAAAAATGAATATTCAAATTACTCGTGAGTACAGAAATTCTATTATTATTTCTGAAAGGAACCTACCAGTACGTTTAAATTCGACAAAACGATGTTTCATACATTTAGCATCACCAGATATCGTTAAGTATTGCTTTTGCACTAACGGATTGCGATAAACATATATTTAAGACCTCGACGATTGTCTCTGACATGCTGTTTTTATTCCTTTAAAGGTATAGACACGATCGTGGTCCATCACCAAGGTCCCCTGATATCCAGCGCAGCCATAATCGGCATCGTGATCGCGGTACTGCTCATTATTATCGTAGTGATCGACATCATCTGCTGTTGCGCGCACAAAACAGGTAAGATCCATGAAATTCATTTCTTTCCATGACAACACTTGTTACGTGTATACTTATCAGGGATCGTTTCTATCGATTCCCCAGGGAATTAACAACCGTAATTGGAAACTTTCGAGTAAATTCTACCGTAACACGACACACTGCAATTCCATCCGAAAATTATTGTAACGGGAATTCGCGTTTCAACGGGATTTTATATCTGAAAATCGCATCGCGTATATTCACTTTTGACGCTCGTGTGTGTGTGTGGCGTGAACTTATCTGAAATTACGGCGCATAAATTCGCGAGATTGCAACGTGAATTTATCGCGAAAAAAAGAACTCCCGCGAAACGTTGAATCCCCGCGAAATTGTGTGGCTTGGACTTACGTGAAATGGCCACGCAAGGTCGTTTTGTTCACCGTAGATAAGCGACATGTATAGCCTTTTTGTTTTTTTTCTTTATTTTTATTTTTATTTTACTCATATAGTCAGACGTGAAATCGTGTTGGCGATTTTTCCGTGAATTATTCGGCAATTTCGTTTTGTGTGTTGCAGGGATTATTTACTGCGTGTGCGAACGGTCCCGCCGGAAACCAGTGGACGAAGAAGACGCGAAGCTCGGCAGGTGAGGCTATATTCCTCCAATCGGATCTCGTTGAACACGTGACCGCTCACACAGAAACACCCTTTTCGATATTTAGATGATTCACTCGACTGTCTTTATATATACATTACATATATTTTACATTGTGCTTTGGCAACTCTGGCGCTACATTCACGTGTCATTCAACCTTTTACATCTATCATGGATCTTCGTTTGGGTCTCTGTTCTTTCACCTTCCAGCCGTTGAAAGAAATCGTGACTAACATACGAATTATTTTCAATCGCGAAAATCCCGTGAAACACCTCTGGATAACGTCTGGAAGCCTGGTACCGATTTCTCGAATTTTACTCCCCAGTTTAATACCATTCAATTTATTCGATATTCGTTCTTCTGTTTTACGGTATTCTGCACGTAGTTGAGTAAGGAATAATAAGTGAACATGATAAGAATTTTCGTAATGCAACTGAGTAATAGTCCATTTTGTATTGATAAATAAGAAAAATCGAAGTAACTCTGAACTCGAATAAAAGATACACTTGCAACCTATTTTCTGTAATAGTATAGACGTATTGATAAGTAGTCCATTGTGCTTTGACACATTTAATATATAATATTATTTGAGAAATTTAAAGCCTATGTACTGCCTTAACATTAATCGTTTTTCCTGCTTTTTCATTTTATACCCAAAGCATAACACCCCTTTGTTAGAAAAATATAATGGATTACTGTAAACCTACTACATATTATATTTATTATCTTAACACAAAACAATTGAATTATATTTTCGTCTACTCAGATTCTGTCCACATGGGATGCTGAATAGGCTAAGAGCCTGAACCTGCCATCGTGCACAAAGTATACCTTTTATGATCCTTTGGTTAATGGACACTCGATAAATCGGAACCGGGCATCCCTGGTCATGCTTCCATCCGTTTCTTTCGATCCGAAGGGACATTTGTACGGTGCGAAAAAAAAAAAAACAGAAAAACCGTAGTAGCGTTCCCATTGGCTAAACGGTCCGGTTAACCGATTAGAATCTAGCCCGCCATTAGGAGACATTCTGACCCTCTCGCATCTTTCTCTTTTTTTTTCTTTACCGGTAGTCTTTACGGTTGGCGGTTTCCATTGCCGTATTGCGACCAAAAAATGGCCAATGTCGCCGGGGTCACGGCCATCCAAGACTCGGGTAGTGGAAAAAATACCATTAGATTGGTCAAACACTCTGCCATGTAAGAGAGATACATAAGTGAAATCAGTAAGAAGCATGGCCCCTCACGTGGGGGCTCCGACACGGCTTTCTACTTGGCATGAGATTTTTTATTTAATGCTCTCAGTCTTCTTCATTCGCCGTCTCACTGTCTCTGGTCTTTTATGATTTTGTCCGCTCTATTCTTTTCGATCCCTCGGTGACGGTGAACATCATTGAATATGGGGAAGTACAGTGCTGGTAGAAACTGTTGGCAGATCGTGGTTATTCTAGTGAATGTACAGTGAGAGGAAAATGTACTCGAACGATGGGATAACAATCGCAGCAATATTACCTTTGGACTAATGAAAATTTTATTTACTTTAGCAATAATGTAAATACGGAATGCACTCGTTCGAATACTTTCGTTACATTCACAAACCAAAAAACACAATATCGCAATAAAATTTTGAAGTGCGAGTTTATTCAATATCAAATATATTGAAAAAGTCCAAAGTTTATCTGCAGAATATTAAACATCGTTATTCTTCCAAATTTGAGACGTCAATGTAAGCAGTGGTCTCAAGATATCATATAAAATAAACCTTCTTTCAAATGGTATTAAGTGGTTTAAAAACCGTACTTAATAACGTGGGGTCAGATGTGACCCGAGCTATTTTGCTATTTTCAAACGGGTAAAAAAAAACTTATTATCTTGAATTTGTATTTTTGTTTATTTATGTAATGAGGAATAGTAACTGAGTTATATAACATATAATAATAATAAGTATGACACGTTTACTAAATATTTTAAAAAATAGAATGGGTCGGGGTTAATTTACAAGTTGAAAAAAGGTTGAAAGTACCAGTTCACTGAAAACTTAACCGTGTAGACATAATCACTGGTCTGTCTTCGATTTTATAATCAGAATCACGATCTGCCAAGTATGCACCAGCACCGTAAATTCCAAGATGGCGTCCATGGAGACAAATTGGACGCAACCGTGGGCAACGTTTGAGCATGACACGATGTTTATTTATCTATTTTGTCTGTACCCTTCTGTTCCGGCCAATTAACACATCCTTTCCACCGCCAACCACGTTTTTTTCACACGAGAACACACACGACTCGTAAAACGAATGTCGCATCTTATTAAGTTTCATTTACCATCTATCCGTTCCACTCCACTGTTTCTCCTCTCTTTCTCTCTCTGTCGTTCTACGCGGTCTGCATAAAACTGTCGCCATTATCCGCCCGTGCTTTGGCTATGCTGCATGAGATATCAACACTCTGAAGTGATATTAATTGCTCGTTAACTATGTAGCACACTCCACCACATCGCTCTAATTTACCCTGTCCCATTCGACCGTGGATTATGGACGTGTCGGTAATTCAGTCTCGTTTACGTCGCGCGAAGTAAGGGGACGCGGAGGCCGAAATCAACTTTAAGTGGTGTAAATTGTATATATAATTTCGAGAAGATTTCGACAGTTACCTTGCCTCTCCGCTGACTGTATTCCAATGTCGCGGGACATTTAACGGCGTTGTTCACTGTTTTGCTGAAAATCGCGAGGAGGTAGGAAATTCAGATCATAGACAGCAGGGACGCGTTAAGTGCTCGTTGCTCCGAATTGGAGGCAAACATTTAACGTATACTTCGGTAACATATTCTATTTGATGCACAACAGAATTTACCGAAGCTTTGGATAAGTGAAGAAGAAACCATTGACCCTTACCTACAGACGACACGCCTTATAGAAGAGTCTAAATTTTTATTTCGCTATCACCACCTAGTGGACAGTTTTGGAAGTTCAAACGTTTGAGTACCTTTAATTAACAGTAAGTGGCAGACTATTTCCATAAGTGTAACGAAAAATAAGGTTCATTTGGTTATTAAATTTTGTCGTATTATTCATGTCTAAGAGGTAAAGGGTAAGGTAATTAAAAGTATGCATACGTGAATTGATTTGCCTCAATTTCCTCAGTCAGCAAGTCACTAGAAGCTTTTAGGTAGCCTAAAGTGCAGACAAGAGTCCAAAACAGGTAACTAACCTAACCCAAACCAAGAGGCAACGAAATTTTCCCGCGAGCATTTATCGAGTCCCCGCTGTATTCCTACCGATACACGATACTAGCGAGTGATGGCATGCCTTATGCATATATTGTTCGATGTTGCACCACGCGCCGCATCCATCGACATGCTCTTTTATGCCCAGTAATAGAACCTAAAACCGTAAACCGATATACGGTGAAACAGTTGTGTTTTCCCCTGATAACCAATTTGTCTTATTGAAACATTTTAGAGACGAGAAAGAGCCATTGAAGGAAGAGAAGAAGATCACGCCGATCATCGACTCGGGGCTACGCCGTGAGACATCGATCACCTTCGACGGGAAAAGGTCCGTCTCGAAGACCGGTTTCGTAGGCAAGGACTCGGCCGTCTAGATATACTTCCGGCGTACTAGATTGTAAATCGTAAAACCGTGTGTGGAAACGATGTTTCTGGCCAAAGTGTTCTCGAACGATAACGGAACGCGGCTCTCGTACGCATCCACGGACTGTAAAACGAAGTTTAACTCCAGGGTGTCCCCGGAACACACCATCTTTCTCGAATTTCAAACGATTCCGCGCCGTTTCGAGGTTAGGTCTCCCGCGCGGGAGCGTAGAATTTGGCGGGACGTTCGAATCGACGAAACTTCGTTCTCCGTTCCCAGGTACCGCGTGTGCCATCCGAGCACGGTGAAAAAAAAAAATCACGAGAGATCGTTCGATCACTTTATTCAACGGAATAACCGATAATCAACGCGTACATTCTCGTCGTTGTCTCCTCGAGGAACACGACCGGGAACCGTGTAACCTCTTATTGGTAAGCACGTTCAGTAACACTAAAACCGTTCCGGTACAGGAAACAAAATAAAAATTCGTCTGATTCCCTCGACACACCCGATAGTAGAATCGATGTTTCGCGACAGTAAGGAAAGCATTATTGAAGATAAACTGATCACAGCACATACACACGCACCCTGTCCTTCCTCGTCAATGTAATCGCCAAATGAAACCACAAGTATTAATCTACGATATCGACGGGTACGCTGCGTAACCCGCCTCGTAAGATCGTTCTTAGACAATGGAAAAAAAAACTATTCGATGTAATTGTTACTTAGCGAGTGTTGCAAGAAGGAGGATGAGCTAGATAGATCGCTTACACGAGGAGGAAGAATGTACAAAATTTATCGCGAAATTGGTAGAAGTTGGTCGGTAAATTAGTGATCTCTGCTTCGAGGCACCCCCTAGATAATCCGCAGTCTAGTACGCTGGGTAGTACTGTGTTATCGTGCGCGCAGCACAACAGTAAAAACGAGAAAAAAAAAGGAAGGAAAAACGCTTTCCCTGTTTCGTGTTCGTTTCTCGGACGAGAATAAGGTTGTTCGAAGCCGTTTTCTTCGACAGAAACCAACGAAATTGAAAGGGAATACCACACGCACTCTCTCAAACGAGGTCCGCCAGTTCGGCGCGCATCTCCAATCTATGTATATACTTTCGAAGGTTATATTCCCTCGATTCCTCGCCCATTTGTCTACGTTGTTTTTTCAATTAGACGCCATATTCAATGTTCCACAACACACACACACACACACGCATGTTTCATTTCATATTGTCCGATGTCAAAACGCCAGGTTAACGATTTTTGTGGTTCGCATGAATGACCTTGGTTTCAAAGACTGATTCCTTTAAGCGTGGAAAATCCATAATGACGAAACCGGTAATCGGTCATCGGTTGACGATCAGATAACTCAGGTCACTTCAGCTCGCCGTTCGCACGTGTATGTTCATTCGACATGAATGCCGGTCGCGGAGGGAGACATCTTTAGGGAACGACGAGCACCATTTCCAGCGACTCTTGCCCCCAGCCAGAAACATGACTCCGACGTATCGGCCGGGTACGTTCCTCTCGTGAGTAATCGATTTAGTTGCGTTTCTCGATGCGAGTGTATCCTCTGTTCTGTCCGTGATAATTTTACCGTGATAACGTTTAACCGTTGTACATTTTACGAATGTAAATGTTTAACAAGAGGCGTCGCGTGCAAGGACTAGGCGACAATCTCCCTTGCACGTTATTTTTTTTTTTTTTACATTTCTAATTTTTAGTAGTGTTTTACGTGTCCCGCGTTTAGTTATCCTGTAAGTAAGTATTTGTACCGAGAATTGGGCAGCTTTTGCTAATAGAATTCCGGTTGATGGCGTGTCGTCTAGGTGGGGATCATCGAAGCAATTACGATTCATTGCGGTTGCATCCTAAAGACTGTAAGATACGGAAATTAGGGAGGAGTTTGAAGGAATGGGTCGTTCGACTGATCCCCCTATGGTGACGCGCTGACAAAGACGTGTGTATCTTTTTAAAAGTCTCTCTGAATATTGTATGTATAGTGTAATCAGAAGCAGCGACAATTTCGACATTCGTTCGACAAGCAAATTCACCGGTTCGAATGAGTCTGTGCAGTCGACACAACAATCACTGGTTGTAAACATGTACCCGAGGTTTTCGTTTCAGAATACGTAAAACAAAAGACAAAGAGAACAATCGAAAGCTGCCATATACATATATACATATAAATATATTATTAATATTCGATACTATAAAGTACCAGTTCTGTCCTAATGTGTAAGATGGCTTTTCGAGAAAACGCAGTTTAAAATGTGATAAGTTTTTGTAAATGCTTGTAAACGTTTTTCCTAATCATTAAGGAGTATCAGAGATAAGTTTAAGGAGAGGGTCTGGTAAGTTTAGGACGTTGTACGCGAGTTCGGAAGGTGCGTTCGCAATGAAAAAAAAAAAAAAAAAAAGGAAGAAGAATAGGAAGAGTTCGAAGGATCGCGGAGAGTGGAGCCGGAAGAGCAATCGATCGTGTTGTATATTTATTTAAGATGATCAATGTACCTACGAATTTAACAAAGACAAAAAAATGAAGATCAAAGAAACGGAAGAGTATAAAACATCGCCTCCTCGCTTGCGAACGCACTGTCTGCACAAGGTAGCTTTTTTACGTACCCGTAAACACACAGAGTTTTGCCAAATATATAGTACTTATTAGCTTATAAGTCAACGAGTACATATTATACACGAGAAAATATATATTATATCGACGAGAGAAAAAAAAAATGAAACGAAACTGCGTGTTTGTTCGTCTCGTAAATCGTCACAATGCAGTATTCCTCGAGGCTTCGCCGGGTCGGGAACGACCCGAACCGGTCCGGCGAGGCGGACACAACATCACTTTTAATCTAGCTATTTTATATTCGTTGCCAAAACCCGTAACCCAAGTAGCTTCCCATGAAAAGTATTACTGCGCATCTTCCAGTTTAAATGAGAGAAAAGAGAAACAAACAAAAAACAAACTATTATTACGAGTATTATTAAAGTTCGTAGGTGTAAGGCATATTTTTTATGTATGCTTTTTCTGTACGCGCCAAGGAAACGTACTCGACTAATAAAGGATAAAGGACATTTTCAAGGTCAATAATTCACGTCTCTCACGGTCTTCGTTTGTATCCATAGACATATATATATATATATATTTTTGTGTTCTTCAAGTTTCATCATCACCTGAGTATTAAAACAAATCTTATAACTAACGGGTGTATAAAAATTTTAGAAGAAAAACTGTTCATGTTCCATCAATATCAGACGTATTATCGAGTTTTAGGCTAGGGCGATTCCGTCTTTCCGACTATTTCCTTATCGAATATGCAGCTGTAAGCAACTACGCGTTATGGCACACTGCATTTATCCGCGACGAAGGGAGTACATGGCCAACGGCGAATAATAAAATGCGCATACAAAATTCCCTTCTCCATCCTCGTTTGCAAAACGTTACTCTATCACGGCATAGGCTCTCGTAACAATCGCAAAAAAAAAAAACAAAAATAAACGTAGCGAACTACATAAGTTCTAAATATTGTTCGTATCACACTTCAATGCCAACGTTTGAACGTTTACCTTTCTTTATTAGCAACTGCTCTACGTTCAGCTGCGGCGGTTCCGTTCGCGTGTGCCACACGTACACCTGAAAAGAAAATGTAACAAATTACCATCATGAACTTGATTACAGATACTCTAATCAACGAATAAATAGTTGACTCTGTTGAGGATTATAATCGGATTCTAAATAAAATAGAGTTTTCGACAATTTATGCTAGAAATGCATAAAATCTGCAATCTAATTGTAAACTGTACTTTGACCGCCGGTGTACGTACAATAACGAAAAATACAGAAAAACTTGGAAAATTGCGATTAAATACTTTTTTCGAAGGCAGTACAGTACATAATTTGTTTCATACTCCTGTATCGGTGATTGCACCGTTATTAATTGATATTTTATTCTTTATGCCGGAAGTGATTAAGAAGGTGTACAACGACATCTACGTCAAGACGTCCAAGCAACTAGCCAATCAATACTACACTCGTGTCGTTGGATGGCACCACAATGTCTTTTGAACTCATTCCATCAAATAATTAAATAATTTACATTTCTTCATTAATGGTCACTGTTTTATAATTAGTGTTTGATTTAAAGTTGTCTATGGACAGTTTTTCCATTACATCAGTAAAAGACATGGTGCTGCCACATCGCGATAAGATTTGGATACAATTTGGCTAGCAGTTTGAACACTTTGCCGTTGATGGCACCACAAATACTGTTTACTATACTTCAGTGACGCACTGTGGAATTGACACACCATCGTATTTCAACGTTTTGTCTACATGATTGAGATGCATTCTTTGAAAGATGACGTATACGAACCTTCGTGCAGCAATCTGCTAGTGGCTCCAGTTCATCCCTACTTACAATGTGTCTCAAAATCTCACTCTCCTGGTATCCACCTTCAACATCGTACGAAAACATAGCCTCTTTATTTTCTAATAAAAGGCGTGCATTCATGGCGAATCCAGCCATGTCCAACGGAAATGGACGATCCGGTTTCCAAGCCGCGTTGAAGCCGATCACCTTATTGGTAACGTTATCACATATCGGTTTCTCCACCATTAGACCACCAACAAGGCCCACCGGCCACACGCCGACCTTCTGTATCTTCTCCATCTGCAACTCGCATTACGTAACGTTTCCGTGATTGAACTGATCATTTGGCGGTAATGTTCTTACCTCGTGGAACAGCTTGATCGAATACGTATTGTCATCGTCAGCGAAATACACAATCCCCCTGTCGGTTACTTTGAGATACTCCCGAAGCCAGCGTAAAGCGGCATTTCGTTGCTCGACCCCGCGCGGCTTCTTCCAGTTCGGATCGTTTCGGCCCAACTTGTAATTAGGCGGAGTTGCTGCGGCAATGTGAGTATAAATTATACTGCTATTCTCGAAGAATCGTGTGACGAGTTTCGTCTTTATCTCTGAATCCTCGACGACGATCCAGTGGAAGTTCGGTATGTGAAGGAACGTTTGATATAGCCGAGTTAATTCGGCTTTTTGTACAGGTCTGGCAAAAGTCGGGGTGATGGCATAGATCGTCGGTTTCTCGGTGGATATCGGTTTAGTAATTCCACTGGATGTACCGTCGTGAGCCTCTAATCTTTTTATCAGCGTTAGACCGTGTACATCTCGTTGATCAGTGATTCTCGATTCCAGTTGGTCTCTTAACTCTTGCCATTTGTGTCGTTCTTGATAATCTGTAGGAAAGGATAAAATATATATTGTTAATTTTCTAGATTTAGTGAATTGTGTTTAAGAATGCACGATGGACGGGTGATGTATTTGAAACTCCCGGGCAGCATGCGCAGTGAAGGCAGTATGCAGTTGTCACGTTTCATGCATAAACGCGTTCACATGCGTGGACCGCTAGGATCCTTTGATCGGAGGTATAAGTAGGAAGTACATGGTTTCGGATGAACACTCACAGACAAAACTTTGGAACGCGATCACATGGATCAGGAACAATATTAGGAAGCCTTTGTTACATCGAAAACAACCCCACATATTACGCTTTGTACCGAATTCGTCGGTGAGGAACACAGTATCTGTCATTGTTGCCACGCCATGACACTGTTCTACGATGCCGACTGTGCGGCCCAGCGATGATGCACGGACTTTCCATTCGACAATTGACGGTGAAACCTAATTGCGATCGCAAGGACACTCTGCGAAAAACATGCCACACGTCACTTTGTAATATTAAATAATAATAGAGGTAATTCTTACTGGCACTATATTACCAATGGAAAGTTGTGGCTGCTGCAGTGACTGTAAAATGATGGAGTCATTTTGAAACGTCAATTTGAAACGTTATTATTTTTAATTAATGGGATTATTATTTACAGCATTAGATTGCATAAAAGATATTTTATAGGAAAGGTACTTAATTGGTTTTATCACCATAGGTTACGTATTTTGTAGTACATGAAAATCCCTAGTTCAACTGATACATTGAGGTTCTAGAATCTCTTGGCGGGAAATTCAAATCGAAATAGGTAAGCTTTAATCCAAGGGCCTAACCACCGACTAGGTATAGGATAGACCTATCATCTTATGGGATTTCGTGTCTCATGTTCTGAAAAACCGATTGTGTAAAAAGTCAGGGATTTTCTGCTGCCCTCTACGTTATGAGAACGGTGAATTTGTGAACTACGTTAAATCTAAGAAGGGACCATGGTGACCATGGCATGGTCGTGAACGGATTCTCTTCCGTCCGCTCGCTATAAAGTAGACGCATTAGAAAGGAGTCTTGGGTTGGAATCCCGACGGACCTATATTAGTTTTTCTTCGCGTACAAAAAAGTTATTGCGTTTAATATTGTTTTTATGGATATGTATATGTATTATTATGTACATTTGAGTAAATTATTTTATTATTCCATTGTTATTGCAACAGTTTAACAGTGACAACGAACGCATGCATATTTTCAAATATCGGACTAATAGTCTATTTTCATTCTATATTATTACATATAAGTGAGTAATACGTATCAAAAACGTAATCGAAACACAGATTTTTATTACACCACAAACATCGCATAAAAGATATTTCGTTATATTGACATTTGTAATAATTGTGGATGTTGCAAGGAAATGAATATTATTGACATTGTGGAACATATAACGAAATATCACTGTAACGCTTAAAAAAGTTTCAAAGTTCCATTTATATCATTGTCCTGTGAAATGTCTATGAATAGCCTAAACTGGGTACCTGAAAGTATTTCATTGAATTTGTGTAAAAGATTTTACTACTTCCTAAAAGATTCCGTGTGATATTTGATAGCATAAAAAACAATGTGTCGATACAGGGTTTCGATTTATTTACGAAACTAATCTGACCAGTTGCTGCATTCTTTGACACTAATTTTCAAGAAAATAAAACTTCTGTATTTCACTTAATTTGAGAGACACGTAGCTGAATATTAACATACGTTCATTATTTAATTACTCGCAATAAATAAAATTTTTGGAAGTAAATAACGTGTAAGTAAATTCATATGTAAAAATTTACCAATTACCAGAA